>NC_090940.1:75117404-75425904 GCF_040938575.1 Ambystoma mexicanum | reverse complement strand
ATGGTGTACTACTGCTGGTGTCGTTTCCATAGAGAAGGAGTCCGAGCGTTGTGGTGAGTCGATGCAGACACGTGCATGGTGTACTACTGCTGGTGTCGTTCCATAGCGAGGAGTCCGAGCATTGTGGTGAGTCAATGCAGAGCTTCATTGCAAGCCTGGTTGAGTAGAAGTCTTTCCGATGACAGCTTCTGTCCTGATTTATAGCTAAAATGACTAATCTTTGGGAGGATGCACTCCATCAGAAAAAGAGGTTTGCTTGGGACAGGGATCATAAAGCTGTACCTAGAACCCTGGCACCATTGAAGTACCCATGTATTAGCTATTATTTCTCTCTAATTGTTTACATTTTTGAAGTAAAAGTCTACCCTGCCTCTCATTTTATAGTTGGGCAGGAGGTGCAGCTTCCCATGGTCTTTTCTGATGGTGGCCATGATCTGAGGAGAAGCATCTGCAGGTCACGAGAGTAAACATCAGGCTTTGACAAAGTTTGTCTATTATCTAAGGTAGCTTTATTAGGGAGGTTCAGCTTTTATCGGTTTCCCCTCACACTATCTGTGGATACTACTATTTAGAATACCCAGCTGAGCCCTCTTCACTGGACTGTGAGTCATCACGGGCTATAGTTCCCCCATGTTTTATGACTGCATGTGCAATTATGTCACATGCATGCGTGGGATGCACTATGACTAACCTCTTTGTGCAGAAAGCCATAAAAGGCGTTATGGTGCTACAGGGAGCTGTGAAAAAGCCAGTGAGAAGCTGTCACACGAGCATGCCACATGGGACCCCAAAAGCAGCCAAAGAGGACAAAGGATTTTCTCCAGGCCATACCAACCCACCTAAAGTGGCCACTGGTCCTGGCATGTGACTAGGCCCAGTGGCCACTTGCCCCCATTGTGGTTTATGGGCCACAGTCCACTTTTCCTGGAGACATGGCCTTTAGCCATCCCCAGACCCTATGAAGTTAGCCGAAGTGGCCACTTTGCCTGATCCTTTTGCCAACTATGCCCCCACCTTATGCTATGGGCCATGATTTACAGCCATGGCCAGGGGCCACTTTTCCTGTGGCATGGACTTCGCAATACCGAAGGCTCCCCAAGTCACTCGAACTGGTTGGTCATGCCCTGTGCCCTGTAAAGTCACTCGAAGTAGCCATTGGGCTTTGTTAACTGTCATGCACAGTAATCACTTTGCCCACATTGTAGGTCCACGGGCTACTGCTCCTGACCTCTTGCCATGGTCAGTGGACACTCTTCCCAAGGCATTTTGTTCGCTCATGTGCCCGGCCTGCTGAGCCACCAAAACTGCAGGCAGCAAAGGCTAGTGGCTACTTTGATCAGGCCCCGCCAAGCCACCAGAAGTGGCCACAATTAGCAAATGGAGTCTCGAAACCCTCAGAACCAGCTAGTGCTCTGCATGCCGCTAGAGGTCTGTGGAGCCATCTTGCTGGGCAAATGTTGGTCTGCGGACTACTGCAGGCAATTGTGTCGATTTGGGTGCATATAGCACCATTCTGTACCCACCTGGCCTTGTCTTGTCTTGGGGGCTGACCCATGACAATGCAATATGTGCCTTTCAAAACATTCTTGGCATGGGATCCACTGAGGGAAGCTATGGTGGCTGCTCGAAGAAATCTCCCTGTCTGCAACCGAGGGGTTGGCCGTCTTTGAATTAGCCAACCATGGTTCCCCTTGCTGTATACCTGCAAGGCAACAAACACACAGAAAAAGAGGGGCTAGTTATCTCATATTTTTTACACTTTCTGCTAGATTTAAAACAAACTGCTGAACAGATTAAACTTGCAAAACATGATTTCGAGATCAGACACCCAGTCCTCATTACATGTGTGTGCAAATCCGTGCAGCAGGTAAATGAGTAATATATATATCACATATTTATATAGCCCCTCCCCACAATAAATTTGCCCCCTTGAAGGAACTTCGCAAAACTTTCCAAAAGCATTTATTTATTTATCTAACTATTGTTTGCTTGTTAGGCTATACAGTAAATAAATTCAAAGAACCCACAGGGCAGCAGGGAGGGAACATGTTATAGCAGTACAATTAAATGCAAAAAATACAGAGGGTGAAGGGACGGCCGAACCTACTATGCCTTGTGAGTATTCAGAACGTGTAAGTGCAGGAAGGAAGAGGGCAGTGGGGTAAGTGCTATGGTGTCCGTGCTTGAAGGGTGAGCTGCAGATGAAGTGCAAGGTATTGTAAGTGCTATGCGGCCAGAAACCGTGTTGGGTGGAACGTGCCAATCTCCAGTGTGGAAGGTGTCCAGAGGCAAATGCTGAGGAAGACAGATGCTGGGGATATTAGGTGTGAGTGGTCAGAGGCCCAGAGGATGCATAAGTGTCCAAGACACCAATCACAGCAACTGTGGGATTAGCAGGGGAGGGAAGAAGGGAAGGAGGAGGAAAAGAGGAGAGACGAAGGTAGAGGTAGATGAAATAATTAACAAAGAAGTGGAGGGGAATATGTCCAAGTCGGTAATCGTAGCAAATGGCACGGGAAAAAGAACTACTTTGGTCGAGGCATCGGTCGTACTTCATAAAGAGAGTCCTAAGCTCAGCTGCTTCGATCAAACTGGATCAATCGATAATGCAAGGACCCTCTATCCTATATTTATACACGGCCCCGGGCAAAGTAGAACACTACCACAACATATGAATACCAATCCACTTTTGTATAAGACCGGCGAAGCCTCTGTAGCACTGAGTAAAACCTTCTTTATGGACAACCAGAACACAAACAATTATAATAAGATCCCATCAAAACAACCTAATAACTTACTAATCAATCCTGCTATCGAAACAGGAACTTCAGTTGCCTCAGCTCCAATTTTACACAGGTCCTTGCACTCAGATGAAAGGAAGGAATACATCATAGGATTTGAAGGTAATGCCGAGGAATTGGTAGATAAACGTATTAATCGCTCATTTATCTTCTCCCTTTTCTCAAAAATACCCCAATTGAGAATGGTTAAATCTAATGATATTACCAGAGTCTCCCTGGCCAGAATTAACAACTTCAGGGCCCTGTGTTATCTTGGCTCTGAAGCAGTAATGAAATTCATCTGGTCCAACAGAGAGGAAATAAAAAGAGAAGGTTTGGTTTTACTTTCCTTTGGATCCGAGGAAGATGCTGCCCTATTCCTAGATCCACCAAAAGAGACTGATGGAAATTGTATTGATATGACCATACCCACTGTTAAAACAAATACAGGTTCCGGACTTGACTTGGCTGAGATTCTGAAAGTTGTAGCTCAAACCAACGGCCTTCCTTGGCTGGAACCTATGCTCTCGGCTATATTGTCTTCTAATACTACTTCATTACCTATAAAACCAGTCACATAGCTATCTAATCACAAAGAACTTAAAATCATGTCTTGGAATTCGTGCGGCTTTGTGAATTTAATGAACTGGCATCTCAATCTCAATAGTGATGAACCTCCAACTATAATTATAATTCAAGAATCGATGAAAACAATACCACTACTTATTCCCGGTTATGTTACTTTTAACTCATTAGCTAAAAGACATCTCTCAGGCCGCCCATCTGGGGGCTTATCGATTGCAATAAACACTTCATTTAAAGTCCAACCTAATGAAGTGTGGAACTCTCCGAGTCTATTAGGGGTCCATCTTAATATACCCTCAATCAGATACCCATCATTAATTATCATCTCACTATATTGGAACCCTGCCAATTTAACTATTGAAGAGGTGCTTGATGATCTTGAAGCATGCTTGGAATTCTCTGCTAGTACATATCCGAAATGTGAGATTATTCTTGGTGGCGATTTTAACTGCGACTGTAGAAATATGAATGAAACTAGTACATCCAAACTCGCAACCTTAGCATGCACTAGAGGAGCCAAGTTTAGAGAACTCTTAACCGATTGGGACATGGATCTCTTGGCGATACACGATATGAAATCTAAATTTACATGGGAAAGAGGAGTCAAGAAGTCAATGATAGATTTTATCTTTGTATCTCACAATCTTATAGCCTACATGGCCCCATTAGTAATAGACCCTATATTGATCGGTGATCATGCACAACTTATAACATCATTGAAATTGAAATGTCAATTGTTAGGGGCAAATAAATCATTAACAGCAGTAGAAGTCGATCGCCCTCAGCATTCAATTAGGTGGAACAATGGTTTGTGCGATCAGATTGTTAAACACATATCACGAGAAACAACGCGAGTCGATCAATATGGTACCAACTTAAGAATTAAACTATCAGATAGGGATTACTCCGAAATAGTTGACACTGTCTTGCTTAAATTTTATAAAAACCCCAGTAGTGCGAAACACACACACATTTACGATCAGAAATGCAAACTGTTGAAAAGGGATAAAAACAAAGCATTAAGACAATTAAAAAATAAAGTTTTAGGCACTGAAAGACTCAGAGAATGGCGGAATCAAATCATCTCACAGTATAAACAAAACTTAAGATTCGCCCGGATCTCGAGACACAACGAAGATAACTGTACTTTAATTCGTGCCATTACGTCACACGACACTCGAGTCATATGGCGTACTTTAAAAACTGACCCAAAAAATGCCGTGTTACCAATGCCAAACTGTATTTCTGATCAGACATGGCAGAAGTACATAACTGCAAAATTTCAACTTCCTTATAAGTTCCAATTTCTTCCTGGTATAATGTTAGATTCTACCACAATCCCTCGTTTTAACTGGAGTATCAGTGACATAATTTGGGCAATTTCGAGGCTGTCGTATTCTAAGGCTGCAGGACCAGATGGGCTCCCCCCTTGTCTTTATAAAGCGGACCCTGCCATGTGGGCAGAAATTATAAAGACCAAACTAGAAACCATCTTCAATTCTGGGGAAATCCCACCATCTTGGTTAACTGCAAACATAGTCCCGATATTTAAGAGGGGGGACCCTTCCTGTCCTGAAAATTACCGCCCAATTTCTCTAATCGATACCGAGGCTAAAATCTTTGCGATTCTACTTCTTCACGATTTGGAGAAGATTATTGAGTCCAAGGGTCTTTATTCTAAATTTCAAACGGGTTTTAGAAAGAATATGAGCACCACCTTAAATGCAACTATTCTTGCGCATGTCATTGCTGGGGCCAAGACCAAGAACTCCAATCCGGTCTATATTGCAATGATTGACATGAGTGCTGCCTTTGATAATGTCGTCCGCAATTTATTGTGGATGAAAATGTTGTCTTTCGGAATTCCAAAAGATTTAATGTATTGGATCATGAAATTGCATATTAACACATCTTATAGAATAAAAGTATCACAGGACGGGGGCACCACAGCTCCAATAGGAACAGCACTGGGCCTGAAACAGGGTTGCAATCTTGCACCAACCCTGTTTAATCTATATATGGCGGATCTGGATAAAACCTGGGAAAAGATGAACCTGTTCTCTGTGAAGGTCGGGAGGATATCCTTACAATGGATCGCCTTTGCAGACGATATTATTCTGTTTGATCCCACTCCTGCAGGCTTACAAACTAAATTAACACTCTTTGAGGAATTTGCAAAGGACCACAATTTGACTCCCAACCCGGCAAAGACTGCCATTATGAAATTTGGAGTGGTGCAGAAAAAGGGCAGTTTTAGATGGCATATTATGGATACGCAGATATCTTGCATTAACAACGCCATTTATTTGGGATATTATCTCTCTGATCAGAATTCTATCAAAGTATGGACAGACTTAATTAAATCCAAAACCAGGACACTCCTTTCGCAAATGAAAAGGATCTATACCCGGTTTTGCAAATTTTCACTAACTCCGTTAATTGAATTTATGTCCCTGAAGACTGAGAGTATTATTCTTTATGCCCTAGATATATGTTTGTGTGATATGTCTATCATGTTGGATTGTGTACAAGGCTCACTTTTAAAAGCAGCAATGTTTTTGCCTATGTCCATTCCAAATGCCATCATACGCCATGAATTGGGATTAGTGGCACTTTCGACTAGATGGAAATGGAGACAGTTATCCCATTTTGCAAAAATGAACTATCCACCGAATAACTCGCTATATGCGGATTTGTATAAGATGCTAGGTACCCGCTGTCCTCCTTCCTTTTATAATTATCAATTGAAAATGCAACAACTTTTAAGTGAAGTGAATATTACAGTGAATGATATCCATTTTCGCCCGTGCTATGCAAAAAAAAAACTTTTTGATTTAGACTGGTGCGTGACTATTGATCGGATTATGACTTATAAATCTTATGAAGATTATGGCGCCTTTGTTAAACAGCGCATCCCACGCTATGCACATATCACTTTATTTCCCTGTGAAATTACCAGGAAGGCTTATATTCGATTTAGATTTAATCTATTCCATACTAGAGACAGAATAAAAAATTGGCGAACAAATACCACCACATTTGCTGTGGGATGTCGATTTGATGAGTGTAATGAACCACATGAAACAATGAAGCATCTCATTCTCTACTGTCCTCATTTTAACAAATTGCGAACAGCAAGATTTATGCAATTTGTTGATATAGGGTTTGAAGATTGTCTTGAGTTTTTATGGTCTCGTATGATGCAAGGAACTCACAACCGCTTAATCTATGAATTAGTAAGCTTTTGTAAGCATATAGAAAAAGAACTTATTTTGACTGGAGAATGAATTGCTGAGCTGATAAACTGATTGGTATATCTTTTTTTTTCACTTGTATTTTAAACTGTATTTTAAAGCATTTTAAAGTATTATGTGATAATGTAAAATAATGTAAAAATCAAATGTCTAAATTTTCTTCTCTTTATACATGGATTTTAACTTGTTTTTTTGCAAAGGTTCTACTTGAAATTATTCTTGTAATTGAACTAAAGGCAAATAAAAAAAAAAAAAAAAAAAAAAAGAGGAGAGACGAGGTGCTTTCGGAACTTCCGAAGGTCCTGCTCAAGATGCAGAGAGAGGGGGAGCCTGTTCCAGAGAAGGGACCTAGCTGAGGAAACCAAGCAGCCTCTTGCTCTCTGTTTAGCGAAACGCTTTACACACAGAGAGTTGGTGTCAGAGGAGCGTATGGGTCTAGAAGGAGAGTATTTGGTAAGAGAGAGTTGCAGATAGTGTGGTCCAGACAGCCTTGTGGATGATGCAGAGGGATTTGAATTTGATCGGTGCAGCAACCGGGAGCCAGTGGGGGCTATTAACGGGCAGGAGAGAAGTGGTCCCTGGGCTTAAGGCAGAGGATAAGTCTTTTTGCTCTATTCTGGATTAGCTGAAGTGGAAGAAGGTAGATTGAGGAGGAGGCTGTTGCAATAGGCAAGCCTAGAGAGAACCAGGGCTCATGAAACATTGAGCTTCAGGGAGAAAGTGAGAAATGGGAGAATTCCTTTGAGAATGAAGAGTTGGAAGTGGGACTTCTTGGCAATATCATGCGTGTGAGGGAGGAAAGATAAAGAGGAGTCAACGATGACTCCAAAGTTTCTGGCTTCAGAAGGAGGAGCAGGGGGAGAGCCCAAGGTGGGAGGCCAGAGAGAAGGGAAGAAGGAGGGAGCAGGGGTCCCAGTCGGGAGGATCTCAGGTTTGCTGGCATTGAAGCAGAGATCATCGGAAGAGCACTAAGCATGGATGGTAGACAGGCAGTCAGGGATGAAGGAATGTGCGAGTGAGTCAGCAGGAAGTCTGAAAAAGAATTGAATGTCATCTGCATAACACTCAAAGTTGGGCGAGAAGGAGTAGCTGACGCATGCCAGCTGAGCAAGCTAGGTGTTAAAGAGCCTGGGGGAGAGGATAGATCCCTGGGGCACACCAGAGATGGAGAAGGAAGTAGGAGAGGAGAAGGTGCCCAGGATGACATGGGAAGAGCGTTCAGTAAGGAAAGAAGTCATCCATTCCAGTGCCCATTCCGAGATACCAAGAGCATCGTGGAGCCTTTGTATGAGGATGGAATGGTTGACAGTGTCAAAGGCAGAAGAGAGATCAAGTAGAATGAGGACAGCTGGGGAGTTGGAGTCCAGGGATGCGACCAGTTCTTCACAGGTGTTCAGAAGAGCAGTTTCCATGCCTGTGGATACTCGGAATCCAGATTGATGATCGTGGAGACCACCGACAAGTTCAGTGTGCGAGTTGAGTTGGCGGAAGGCCAACTTCTCCAGTAGTTTCCCCAGGAAAGCGGAGGGGGGGTAAAATAGGGTGGTAGTTGGATGGACAGGTAGGGTCTGCTGAAGGAATTTTCAGGAGTGGGCACACAAGAGAGTGCTTGAGAGAGGAGGGGAACAAACCAGTGGCAAAAGAGTGGTTGTAGAAATCAGTGATTGCAGGGGCAAGCAAGACAATGTTGTCCTTGATGGTTCAGGACGAGCAGGGGGGACCTGTTTGGAAGAAGCATTCATAGAACAGACAACTCTGGTAACTTCTTCGAGGAGAAGGTGGTAGGGAGGGGAGTAGCCAAGGGAGGCAAGGGCAGTGGGATGGGTTAGGTGGGTGAGTAACAAGGGTGTTCAGGATGTCCTGAGTTTTGGTGGCAAAGTGTGTGGCCAGTGCATTGTAGAGGGCCTGGAAAGGAAGAGGGGGAGGAACAGACTGCAGAAACGGTTAGCTAGCTCCCTGCAGATTTTGAAAAGCTCAGCCGTGTTATTTGATGCACCTGATACCTGTGCCTGAATTTGGGCCCTTTTCTTGGCATTGGTGGCGAGTCTGTATTGCCTTTGGAGCAGGAGGCAGGCCAGTTTGTCAGCAGGTGAACCTGAGGTTCGCCACTTCCGTTCCGCTGCTCTGCACTTTCGTTTCAGGGCTGCAAGTTTGGAGTCATACCATGTGTTACTCCTAGAGGCAGGTTTCAGACAAATCCTCATGACTGGGGCAAGGATGTCAAGGGTATTGGTGATTGCTGAGTGAAGATTGCTGAGAGCAGAGTCTGAAGTGGAATCTGAGGTAGTGGGACAAGGGGGGATGAAGGTAGAGGCAAAGGCAGCGGCTGACACTTGTTTCAACAGGCAAATGTTCGAGAACAAGGTTGGCAGGGCTTTTGTGGGTGCAGTAGGAGGGCCGAAGGGACCCAGGTTGGGGGTGAGGAGAGCATGCTCTGACCAGGAGAGAGGGGCAAACACTGGGGTAACGAGCAACTGGTCAGAGTGGATGATGGCGTCCAGGGTGTGTCCGGCCGAGTGGGGTGCATAAAGAGTGTAGGAGAGCGTAGGAGGAGTGAAGATCAAGCTGAAGCCAGGAGCGATTTTGCCAATAGTAAAACAGTACCCCGAACTAAGGAAGCAGATGAACGCATTTATGAGACAATCACAGCTCTGATTGAGAGAGACATTCTGGTACCATCAGAGTCCCCATTTAACACAGCAGATGTTCCCCCTGTGCGCAAGGCAAATGGGGGGTCATGACGTTTTATTCAGGATGTAAGACCTCTTAACCATATTTTAGAAGCAGAGTATCCTCTAGTTGCAAACCCAGTGACAATTTTGTGCAGCCCTCTGACGGAAGCTGCCTGCTTCATGGACATTGATTTGAACAATGCATTCTTCTCAGTGCCACTGCACCCAGACTCACAAGACTTGACCAATTTCATGTATAGAAACCAGAAGTGGAAACACACTTGTGTACCACAAGGGTACTGCGAGTCCCCATCTATCTTTAACAGAGTGATACAAATGGACCCTGCTCCCCCTAACCCCTGCAGCCTACTTCTCCAGGAGTCTCCAGGAGTCTGTCCTGATACATTTCACCATCACCGTCTTGTGGCCAATGCTGGATTTGACATTTATAGACTTCATTGATTCACGGTATGTCACGCTTTCTCAACTCCTCTACTGTGACAGTGGGGAACAAAGACACTGACACAGACCACAGAGATGACTGAGGCCTTTGAGGAACTAAAGGAAGCCATAAGCACTGCCCCAGTGTTAGGAACTCCAGTCTACATAAAGGAATTCTTCCTACTTTTGCACACTGATGGTGTAGTGATGAAGCTAGTACTGACACAGAAGATGAGCATGGGCCATTAGCCAATTGCTTACTACGGTGGATAACTTGACCTAGTGCTGAGAGGACATAATACGTGCCAACAAGCTTTGGCAGCTGCAGCCTTCGAGTGGAGAAGTCATCAGCAGAAACAATGGGGTGCACCACCACCTTGTACATGGAGCACGCCCTCTTTGCGATACTGCATAACCCAAAGAGCACACTGACCACACAGAGAGCATCAGGGTATGAGGTGATAGCCTCAAATGTAGGATTGAAGATAGTAAGATGCAAGACTGTAAACACAGCGACATTCATGGCAAACGTTCTCCAGGTAGGAGACTATCCACATGACTGCGCAAAGAACATAGAGATGTTCAGTGAGACACGCAAGGAAGAAGAGGACACACTTGATTGGGGAGACGTGCTCTACATTGACGGTTTTTGGACAATTGATCAAACTGATGGGGTTAGACGTACTTGGACTGCAGTGGTAAGACTGAAGAAGGACGGGACAAGTGAGGTGGTTGCAAGTGCGCGGCTACCATCCCATTATTCAGCACAAGCAGCAGAACTAGTGGCCCTCATATTAGCACTGGAAAGCAGCATAGAGAAAGAAGTGACTATTTATTCTTATTCCGCCTATGTGACGTCCACAGTACACTCAGGAATGACACAATGGCTCAGGAGAGGGTTCAGGAGAGCAGACGGGACCCCAGAGGAGCATGAGCTACTATTGGACAGATTGATGCGAGGTGATTGCTTATCTGAAAAAGGTAGCAATAGTGAAGTACCAGGACCACACAACAAGACAGGGAAATTGGTCATGCCAATAGCATTATTGAAGACAGCATTAGCTCAATTGTATTATCCAACACACACAGGGAAGGAGGTCATTGCTACACACATTGGAGGAACATGGTTCTGTCCAAACTTAAATGATCATGTAGCTGAGTTTGTGAGTAATTGCTTGACCGGCTAGCAGTTTACCACAGGGCATACTTTAAGAGTTGTGAGAGGAGCCATACCAAAACCTGCAGGCCCATTTCTGCATCTCCACGTGGATTATGTGGATATAATCCAAGTTTGCCAAGGATACCGCTAAATGATAGTAGTTGTCTGCCCATTCTCTAGGTGGATCGAGGCCAGCCTCTGTTCACATGCTGATGCCCTTAGAGTGGCCAAGTTTCTGGTCAGGGAGGTTTTTCGGAGATGGGGCGTATGTGAGGTCCTGTGGTCTGCCAACGGCCCTCACTTCGCCAACTAACTGTTTCAGCACATGCCAACCCTACTAGGCATTCAGCATAAATTTGCCTGTGCGTACCACCCACAAGCAAGCAGGATGTGTAAATGCCTGAATGGACTCCTAAAGGAGTGCACAGCCAAAACGCAGCAAAGCATCAAGAAAAATTGGTTTCATTATCTACCCCTTGCCTTGTTTGAATTGCGCAATAAGCACGGGTCCAACCACCATTTAATGCCCCATGAGGTGGTGACAGGACGGCGCATGCATCGTCCCCTGGCTCCTCCCACAAGAGCACTGAAAGACTGTGAGAATAGTGCAGATGTGTTAGGACAGGACATTTATGGCTACATTATTTCTTTGGTTGCTAGCGCTTCTTTTATCTCTTGCCAGATACAGCAAATCCAGGGGGGCCTAGAAGACGGCGAAGAAACCGACTGCGATGATGCACCACAAGACTGTGAACTAAAAAACCCTGTGAAAGTAGGTTATATTGTTCTCTTGTGCAATTTCATAAGGTGCTGGAACGCACCCCGGTTCACCGGCCCGAATGTGGTAGTGGAAATAGCAGACAGGGCTGTAAAGCTAGTAGGCAAAACCGTGTGGAATCACCTACAGGACATCAAGCCCTACAAAGCAGTGGCCTCACCTGGCAACAAGGTTCCCGTGACCAACAGGGCCAACGTTCAGCACCTAGATTAACTACAAGTGTGTGCGGACCTCACCCGATTAGGGAGACAGGGGTATCCCATGGTCATACGATCCCATGCTGCCAAAGTGGCAACTGGAATACTTGTACAAATTGACTAAGGATACACTGGGCCTCATTATGACTCTGGTGGTAGCCGTGCCAGTAAACATCGGCATGGCTGCCGCTGGAGGCATTTATTTTCTGGCACCCGGCAATGGGGATTTACCGGGGCATTACAGCCCAGGCGGTCCCAGTAATTCCTCATTGCCGGGTGCCAGAATATATTACTCCCCATTCCCATTTAAGTCCCATGTATCTCACTGACACTGTTTGAGTGTCGCCCAATATGTGGTACAAACACATGACAAAAGTAGGTAAGGAAACCACTAGGGTGAGCTGTTATGTCTGCTCTGTAATCCCTTACGCCATGAGTGCCTCTAGAATGTTCTTAGCAACTGAAATACCAGCAGCAAGCGCAAAGTGCCTGATGTATCTCGTGATGGTGGAAACACAAGGATGATGCCAAGGGAAGACAGCAACATTGAGATGGATGTCCAAAGGAACATTCCCATATGAAGATAATCACATGAATACATTAGCCATGATGAACAATTATTGGCAGCTTGATGAAGCCATACAGTACATAACTAATGGGCCTTAGAAGGGAGAAACGAAGACTATCACACTGAAGGAACTGCCATGTCCATGGACAAGAGTGAAGGAGATAGGAGGAGAGGGTGTTTGCTGGGAAAGCCTGCAGATATTAGTGTATGGACTAGTGTACACTAAGGATCGATGGCAGGATGGAGTGGTGGGAAGCAAGGCACTGCCACTTGCCCAGTCACCAATGAACAGGGTGCAGGAAGAGAATGACAAATGCCCGAAGGAATGGGATGTGAGTGCGAAATTGCTGACATGGGAAGAAAATGAAGGTGGACCGATGTCAATAATCTCTCTGAAGACACCAGCCCAGTGCTATCAGAACAATGGCGAGGTTGAAGTGGGTGAGAACGTTGGGTGCAAAACAATTGAACAATTTACAGCAATGAGAGTGGCAACGGCAGTGCTGATGGATCACTACTGGGCTTGTGGATCGAAGGCGTATGAGAAGCTGCCACCTGAATGGGAAGGAGTTTGCTCAATGGTACAGATCAACATGCCTTTCTTGTTTGTACCCAAGAAGGATGTAAAGCTCGAGGAATTCCCAAAAATAAACAACAATAAGAGAGGGAAGAGATCGGTAGGGGTCACACCAACGGCCCAGGTGGAGGAGACAGAGAAACGGGAAGGATTGAGCAGAGTGAAGAGAGGGGGAATTACTTTTTGGAAGCTTCACAAATGGTACTGGATAAGATTCCAGCGGAGAACAGGCTGTTCAGCAGGTCACAGATGTTCTTTGCATTAATAATACCAGGGATACAGACATACACA
Source organism: Ambystoma mexicanum (assembly GCF_040938575.1). Taxonomy (NCBI): domain Eukaryota; kingdom Metazoa; phylum Chordata; class Amphibia; order Caudata; family Ambystomatidae; genus Ambystoma; species Ambystoma mexicanum. Next base: position 75,412,602 of record NC_090940.1, on the reverse strand, counting down.
AATGCCAAGTGGTTACAGATCACTCGTTGGGAGCTGATGTTAATGATTAGCTCAATGGTGAATGGGTTCAGCGCCATAAAGGAAGCGCTCAGAGCAATAAGGTTGTTGGTGCTCCAGAATAGATATGTTCTGGACCTCCTCGCAGCTATGGAAGGAGGAGTTTGTGCAAAGATAGGGAGTTCATGTTGCACATTCACACCTGCCAATGACTTGGATAATGGAACTCTATCAGATGGAGTGGCACAACTGGCACAGATGCATGCCAAAATGGAAGATGATGCCCAAGGAACTGGGAAGGACAAGAGCTGGCTAGCGTATATATGGTCATGGATGCCATCATGGCTGTCAGACGGACTGAAGGTGATAGCAGGAGCACTCGTACTGGGAGCAGCATCCACGTGTGGGATCAAAATATGCATGGCAAGGTGAAAGAAAACAGCAGAACAGGCTATTGGAATGCAGATCCTGATGAACGTAAACATAGGGGAAAAAAAGATGAGATCATTGCAGAATGGGACAAGCTCAGGTCGAAGATAGCGCAGTGTGACCTATTTCCAACCAAATCCATTAAGCTGAACCACCCGCACGATACAAAGTACTATGAAGGAAAGTGGGTTTGGTGCAACCCTGAAGGAGTGTGCTGTTACATGCACTGGTCGTTCGATGAGCACACAAACTATTATGGACACCTTAGAGGGATAACAAAGATATGGCTGCCCAGAGCAAAAGGACTGTCATATAAGGATGTGGTTGACAGGTCAACCAGAGGGCGGACTGAAGAGGGATGAGGAAGCCTAACCCCTCCTCCCCTTCATATGAAATATGACACGGAAGAAGACCAGGAAACATTGCAACCACCCATTCTATTTCGGACAATTCCCAATGGACCTATGGTTGTCAAATATGTCGAGAGGTACCCTCTCAGCCCACCCTACAGGCCAGGCACGGTACAAATTTACCCCAGAGTGGGTGAGAAGCCCCAGGCTGCAACCAAAGACACCTCGATCAACATAATCGATTAAAGCGCCAAGAAGCCATGTTGCTGACGTTGTTAGAGGCACTACGACCTAGCCATGGTAGACATGAAGCACACGTGCCATCCGCACTTCGGGACACAAACGCGTACTCGAATACACAAAGATCACAAGCGTACAGCTCTAACGATAGAGGACAGAAACAGAAACAGACTGTCATTGCTTTTATTATTTGTCATTAGCTAAATGCAGCAATGCAGAACCCGCAAGCAGCAAGAGATCCTGAGCAAAGCTTGCAGATGCTTACATGCAAATAACGTTATGGAACTGGAGGAGCACCTATGGGTCCTGACGGAACCAAGTGTGACTAACCTATGGAGAATATAGAATAGACCAAACACTGTAGGTGCCACATTATGGTTTAGGAAAATTACAGCAGGCCACAGGCCTCTCAGCAAGAGTGGAGCTGAGCTGTATTCAGGCTGAACAGAGAGCAAAATGTGTGAGACAGGGCCCACTGCCAAGGCCACAAGATACGGATGACATTCCATTCCCTGAACGACAGTAGCACCAGCTGCAATAAATACAAATAATTCCTGATAATTCAGAGCTGCACTGCTCCAAATCATGGTCTCTGAACACGTGACCCGACCGATGCAGACAATGGACAGCGACTGGCACTGGGACGATCTCATGCTACCAGACAGAGGACCACAACAAAGATGTTACAATGTGAGACAAGTGCTGCACGGAGCGAACGAGCACTCTCATAGCCTAAGGTGGTACACACAAGTTACAATGCAGACACATAGTAATACTTATTACCTTGAAAATGTACACCAAGAGCTGAGAACCTTTGCAGATCCCATGCCTGAGGCGTCAGCTCTAGCCAATCACAGTTTAGTATCCTTGGGGTGGGTAGCAACGGACAAGAACCAATGGCAAGACCCTCACACTTCAACATTGTTATAGATAGTGGCTTGGGAATGGACCAGGCCAGCCACCTGACATGATAGAGCCAGTAGAATAAAACATATAGGCCACCATATAGGTTATTAGGCTCCTGACGGCCTATCCAGTGGTCTGATAGGTTTTCTAGAGAAGGGCCCAGGTTGTAACGTCACTCTGATGTCATTAGGGTACAAAACTGGCCTGCGAGCCAGGAGAAGTTGAGATGTCCATGGATTTCTTCTGTCTGTCGCTGTGCTGATCCCTGTTGGTTTTGTCTTGTGGGGTTAAATATAGCCCCTGGATGCCAGAAATAAAGAGGCCAGAGTCATTTGTGAATGCTCACCAAAATACAAGGCCAGCACAGAAATGAGATCAGACATAAGGCCTAATGAACATAAATCATAAAGGAAAGAAGGTGGGCCTAAATCCGAAAGTGCTAAAATGTGTGCAATGCATTTCAGGAAGGAAAAGAAAGACATGTGAAACAGCAGTGCGTACAGTATCTTCAATGAAATATCAGAGTGTGCTCCAAGCAGCTAAAGTAAAACGGAGCCCTTTGCATGTAAAAGAAATAAAAGAATGTTATTTTTTTTTCCCTCATCCAGATTGACAATATGCTAAGTGAAATGCTCACTAGACTTTCAAAATGTGAACATGGTTCCTGGCATATAACCGCCTTATACATATGGACAATCTAGAAGAGATACTTATATATTCTTTTGAACGTGTGTTCCTTAATGTCATGTCAAATGCCTTGTGTGTGAGTTTAAAAGGCCATTGCTTTCAGGATACATGAGCCGGTCATTTCTCCAGAACATGAAACCTAACCTCAAAGGCCTTTCTTCTACTGCCCTGAAGCAAGGGGCCTCAGTGTCATCCTCAATCAGGGCTAGTATTTAAAAAAATAAGAAAGAAATACACTTTTAGATCAAAAACAGGGTGAACGCCAGATAAAGCCATGTCTGTTCTGGCAGCAGGAGTGACCTCCAGGTCACAAGTTCCATAAAAAGTCCATTAGTGTGGCCATCAGGCATTAAAGGGGGAGGCAGAACCTAAAAATGAGCCTCTCTGCTTAGTCACATGCCTGAAGAGAAATGAAACTTGAAGAGCAAGGGTGAGGGCCAGTGAAGGAGGATGTGCAACTGCAGTTTAATTAAATGGGAGAAATACATTTGATCACATAAAATAGGCAGCGTAAATGCCACAATGTTCATTCCAGACCTTTATTAAAGGTGACAGTCATCCCCTTTTAACCATGCTGAAATGGTTTTGGTGTGATAAACATAACTAAAGTTATTAAGGAAAATGTGATTTGGGCCTTCCCTTGATTTTGAGAAATATATTCATGCAGGTAATAATTAACATGGGGACTGTAAAGTGGCATATTTTTCACTGATATGGCTCCTGAGTAAATGAAGAAAAACTGTATCACTGCACAGGAAGTGTGTGCTGACTTCAGACTAGCCTTATCTGATTCGCATTAAAATGTAGTTCTCAAAAATATATTCATACATGTAAAGATTTGAAAATATAGGTTACTTGCCATGTTGAACAATTTTGTGAGCTCAAAGCATGCCAAAGTGGGATGAGGAAGCTTTCTCCTCCCACAGCAGTCCCAAATCACTCTCCCATCCCCTTGTCCTATTAGCACACAGGTGGGAGTTGGGTAGTGAAAACCAGCAAATCCCTTTCGTGAGAATCATGACAAGTTAGTGATGTCATTTGCCCTATAAATGAACCAGTTTGCATTGGAACTGGACTTCTTCCACTAATTCCAAGAGGCAACTTGCTGCCAAAATCTGGTGAGAAACATCCCAGCAGAGTGGCCTAAGCCTTGCATTGGAGACAGGAACCAGGAGACTATAAAATTATTGGGACCCTTTGGAGGAGTCAGACGAGATCCTTGACTGCCCCCCTTGCTGCCCCACCGGTGCCCTGCTGTTCCCTGATGCCTAGTTCTAGGCATCTCATGTAAGCAAGACCACACCAAAGCCATAGATTATGTAGGCCCTATATTTATCAAGCATTGTTTTAGTTATTTCCCCCATCGAAAAATATCCTGTTTGTCCATGTAGATCCCTAGCATATTTAACCAAAGTAAATCAATTAATTTCCCTATAGAAATCCCAGGTGGTGTTTGTTTGCATTTGAAAGTAACATACGCTTCCCAGTGTGTTTTGAGCCAGTTTAGACATACAGATTTGCCAGAAGGATCAATTCCAAAGCCCTGCATCCACGTGTGTGCGCAGGGTGTAAAAATGAAATTCCCCATTGATCCCCTTCATTTTAAATCAGAAGTGGAAAGCCTGGTAGTGCCTTTGCATATGCAAGGTGCAAAATGAAATTGCCCCTGTGTATCCATTTTGCTCTGACCAAAACCCCAAAGCCATACCTGCTCTTTTTAGGTGTGGTAAAATGAATTTCCCTATTTGCTTTTCTTTCTCACATTGCATCAGTGATCTAATCCAAAAACCAATTTTCCCATTGTGCTCTGACCAAAACTCCAAAGCCCTGCCTGTTCTCTTTAGGTGTAGCAAAAGGAATTTCACATTGCTTTTCTTTCTTCCATATTGTTTCTGTGATTCGAACCCCAAATCCAATTTTCTAATTCAAGTCTAATTGATGTTTGGAGGGTGAGGGTGGCTCAGATGAAAGGTATCATAACATTCTGTTTTAAATCAGAAATTACTATGTGCCTTGAATTGTTCTTTTCCTCTATTGGTGGGTGATTTCAAAGGAATCAATTGTGACTGCATATCTCTGTGTTGGTGCCTTTAAGGAAGTCATTTTTGTTCTCGTTTTGCCACAGCATTGGTGGCTGATGTTAATCTATTTGTGATATTTGGTTAAATTAATTAATATATTCTGAATACACACCAGCCTGGGCCCTAATCCATTATGACATCGGGTTCTTGTTGGGGTTGGGTGCGAGAAGGGTTGGATGCCTTACCAAAGTGAACCAAACCAAAACTAAAAGTGCTTTATTGTGTGCCACATTCATTGTAGGGAAAGGATCTCCCTGACTTGGGTGTGACCGTGTAATAAACCACAACAAAACGTAATAAACCGCAGTTTGACGTTGCCGTTGACTGAGCCCTCCGTTTGTCCTGTGGAAAGTGTTGGGCCTTCCGAGAGTCCACAAACTCCTAGTGTAGTGGCCCTCTGGCATAGCTGGGAGTTTGTCCCAACATTCCACATACAGTTTCCCGGCTGCTCGTGATGACTCCTGTGTCTGCCTCCATGCACTTGGCTCCCTTGTAACATACAATGACTATGTCTTCTTCTTCTACTGCACTATGGGCCTCATTACACGTTGTCCGGTAAAAATTGGAATTTTACGGCATGGCGCTATTAGCGTAACCGCCCTTGCAAGAGGCCGCTAATAGCGTCCCATTATGAGTTCGTGGACACGAGCATAGCGCCATGCCGTAAAAGTCCATACTGCCATGCCGCAAAAGCCCCCAAAATGCCCCTTACCGGCTTCGACCAAAGTGCTGATAGCACCTCCGCCCCCACGCTACATGCCAATAGCGGTCCCCGCTATTAGCGGTCACTGCCATTAACGGTCACCGCTATTAGCGGTCACCGTACCGTAAAAAAGCGGAACCGGAAATAGCGTCATAGGACCTCTTTCCGGCGAACTCCGACAAGAAATCATCCAGGAAAGCCCGAAGATGCCCAAGGCGCTAATAAAATCCTCAGATCGTCAGCGGAAAGAAAAATTCTCAAATGAGGAGCTGCTCATGTTGACCGGGACACTTGCAGCTAATGCTGAAGTTGTTTTCGGCAATGATATGCGGCGGGAGGCCATCAATAAGAAAAAGGCCATCTGGGCCGAAGTTGCCCGCAAAGTCAGTGCGGTGGGCACTACCACCCGCAGTATCAAGGACTGCCGCAAGAGGTGGGACGACCTCCGGGTCCGTGTGCGGAACATACTAACGGCCAACCGTAACCTGGCAATGGCCACAGGAGGTGGCGCAGATTCCCCGTTGAAGCTGAAGGAGTGGGAGGAGACATGTGCCTCCACAATTGGACTCGAATCCATAGAGGGAGTCGGAGATATGGAGCATGCTGTGGCCATTTCATCCGATGGAGGTGAGTGTATACATCAAACAATGCACAGTGAAGGGTGAGGGGTCCCCCAAATATGTGTCTATGACCAGGCCATTGATCCTGCCACACACATACATGCATGCATCACCATATGCACATGCAACAGAGACCCATCCATGCATGACCAACCCGACATCCCCACTACCCCATTACTAGAATCAATGATAAAGAGGCCCCAATGCATAGAGCAGCATGACGTGAACATTCTGCATAAGGCACCTAGAACCATTAACGTTGATATACCCTATTTTTGTCCTCAACAGGATCACCGACAGACACTGAAGGCACATGCACTGCAACACGTACCCCCCCCAGCAGCCAAAAAGGCCAGGATGAGTGAGAAAGGTGACACCGCCACCACCTCTAAGGGAACTGGGAGGAGTCTCCATCAGCAGAGGCCCAAAGGCAGCCGGCGCACCAGTTCCACACAGCCTGAGGGTACGGCTGCTGTTATTGCTGAACCCACGCCAGTGTGCCCCATCATCGGTGAAATGCGCACGGAGGGCACGCACTCCACTGCCATCAGTTCTACTGGTGAGGCAGCAGCCACCGCACTGCTCACTGACGAGGAGGACGCAATTGACATTCTAGAACAATGCCATTCCCCCAGCCCGACACATTCCATTGCAGAAAGTCCAAGGGCAACGTCCAGATCAGGTAGCCATGGAGCACATGACACCCACACCGTTGAAGGGGCATGGAGCCCTCAGGTGTCCTCACCTGACGCCGGGGGAACGAACCAGGACGCAGCAGCCAGCCCAACATCACATGCCACCCAACCTGACCTTGCAACCATCAGCCGGAGGCAGGCAGACATTACTGCGATGGTCGTCCAGCATGTGGCCGAGACAGGCCGTCTGAGGGATGACCTCAGCAAATATGCAGGCCAAACAAGGGAGGCCATTGAAGCCTGCACTGACAGGATCTGCCAGGAAATGGGCCAACTCCGCCAGGCCATTAACCGTATTGGGGACATCATGGAGCGGCAATACCAACCACCAACACGGGATCAACCGGGCACCTCCTCCTCCTCGGGTTCCCTGCAGACAAGCCCCCTGCGCCGCTCTCTGCGCAACCTGAGGCGCCCCACGTCATAACCACCCAATGGTGGAGGAGGCCCTGTGGCTTAGGTCCAGCAAGGACTAGGTGGCACATGTTGAGCACCACACATACACTATAAGGCTCACATGGGGGTGTTGTGGGGGGAGGGGGGAGAGGGTGTTTTTGGGGGTGTTGTGGGGGGAGGGGGGAGAGGGTGTTCTTGGGGGTGTTGTGGGGGGAGGGGGGAGAGGGTGTTCCTGGGGGTGTTGTGGGGGGAGAGGGGAGAGGGTGTTCTTGGGGGTGTTGTGGGGGGAGGAGGGAAGGGGCGTTTGGAAAGTTGGGGTCATGCACATTTTTATCACATTATGTTCACAATACACTGTTCTGAAGTTGAAAACCAGGCATCGTCTCCATCATTGTGTATGTGTCATTTATTGTGGACAGGGTCCTTTGTGGGCCTCATAACATGCACCAGGGCAACAATACCCATCTCCATCCATGTAATTTCACCTTTGTACCTGATGGAATTCCTGATTCAGATGCTGACGCACATCGTGTGCCTCCTTGACATTGCCTCTAGCATGTCCTGCCGGAGCATTTCACCCATACTCAGCCCCATCCACATCATCCTCATCTGGTGGTTGCATGTCAATGTCAAGTGGCATAGGCACATTCCATCAGATGCACATTTTGTGATGCTCTACACATGCCATGGTTGTCTTTGCCACTTTGTCACGGCCGTACAGGAGAGCCTCACCCAGGCCGCTTAGGCACCAGCCAAAGGCCAAATGACGGCTATATCACGACGCGGGACGGGTATGTGCAATATTGTAGTCCTCTTCCTGCTGGTTTTGTGGGTTCCGTACAGGGGTTAGGAGCCACCTCTTCAGTGGATAGCTGGCATCGCCTGTATGGTGTGAGGAATGGGTACCTGTTACGGGTCACCTCTGGTGCGGCCTGTTGTTGTTGGTGCTGCACTGCAATCATGTACTGAAGCCCATGTCGTGTTGGTGGTATTGGGACCATCTTGGTGTGGGAAGGGGTGTGGTGTGCTCTTTTGTGCTGCGTGTCTCCATTGCCTCCACCTGTGCTGATTGTGTCCTGTGACAGATAGGAACACTGCTCAGGTCTCTTAACGGGTGCTTTTAGATGCCGTTATTTGCGCCATGCCGGTAAGGGATTTTGGGGTCTTTTCCATGCCGCTAATGCCATGTCCGCATGGCTTGTGATGGCGTGATATTAGCGCCATGGCGCTATTTCCGGTATGGGGGTCGCGTGCCCACGGCCTTGCCGCTATTAGTGGCACCGTACTTACCGGGTCCGCTAATAGCGGTGGGTCAGGGTCGTGATTGGCTTGGGAAATTACCGGTACCGGTAATTCTTTAACGGTACCGGTATTCCCTTACCGGACAACGTGTAATGAGGCCCTATGTCTCTAATGAGATATATAGTTCACCTATTGAGGCTGATACCGTGTATGGCTATATTATGCGATTGTATGGGGGACCACTTCTAACACATTTTTTTAACAGTTCAAAGTTACTGCGTTTGAAAATGTATCTAATCTTGATATTGACATCTTTGATTTATTGGAATTGCCCAATTCTTCCCTCGTTTTAAAAAGGAAGAATATTAACGCTGATTTTGTGGCTAATATCCAGTATCTAAGTAAGAAGTCTATGTATCAGGTGTACTCTAGTCAGGGATTTTGCTGAGGGCAGGCTCATACATGATGAGGTTTCCAGACAAGTCCGATCTATGAAAGCCTCGTCTAAACAGGTTCACCCCTGTTCCTCCAAAACCATCAAGGACCACATCGACTCCCTGGCTCCTGCCCTAGCTGACTTTTGCAACCACTCTTTCGCCTCTGGAGTCTTCCCATCCCCCCTCAAGCACTCCCTTGTGCACCCCCTCCTCAAGAAACCCTCTTCCGACCCCTCCTGCCCGGCCAACTATCGCCCAATCTCCATTACTCCCTTCCTGGGCAAGCTCCTGGAGAAACTGGCCATCTCCCAGCTTAACCTCCATGCTGAATATGTTGGTAATCTTCATGACCATCAATCCGGCTTCAGAGCGGCCAGAAGCACGGAAACTGCTCTCCTGAACATCCGTGAGGACCTGCTCCTGAACCTCGATTCCAACACTCCCTGTGTTCTCATTCTGCTCGATCTCTCCTCTGCCTTTGACACTGTCAACCATGCCATCCTGCTCAACCGTCTCCGTGATAACCTGGGTATCACTGGTCAGGCTCTGGCATGGCTGACCTCTTTCCTTTCCGGTCGACCCTCCCAGGTCCAAATGGGCTCCTTCCTCTCTGACATCTTTTACTCCACCTGTGGTGTCCCCCAGGGATCCAACCTCTCTCCCTGGCTTTTCAACCAGTATCTGGCACTCCTTGCCCACCGCATCGCCGCTCTCTGCCCCCACTTTCAGTGCTATGCGGACGATACCCAGCTCATTTTCAGGCTACCCTCGGCCTCCTCCTCTCCTTCCCTCATCTCCGACTGTCTGTCTGCTATCCAGGAATGGTGTGCCGCCAATGACCTCTGCCTTAACGCCAGTAAGACTGAGATTCTACTCATCGGCACACCCACTCCCTCCTTTCCTGCAGCTCTCTGGCCGGCCTCCCTTGGCCCCCTTCCTGCCCCTACCTGCAAAGCTAAAAACCTCGGGGTCATCTTCGACTCCACACTCTCCTTCTCTCCTCATATATCTGACGTCTCTAAGAAGTCACACTACCAGCTGCACCTCCTCAGAGGTATTCTTCCCTTCCTCTCCTTCCCCCAGAAGCTCACTGTCTCCCGAGCCCTGGTTCTCTCAAGGCTGGACTACTGTAACAGCCTCTATCTTAATCTGCCTGCCTCCACTCTCCGCCCTCTGCAACTTATCCAGAACAGAACTGCGAGACTTGTCCTTGGCCTCAAGCCCAGGGACCGTATCTCTCCAGGACTGAAATCTCTTCACTGGCTCCCAGTGGCTGCGAGGATTAAGTTCAAAACCCTCTGCATTGTCCACAAGGCCTTCTGGGGCCTGGGGCCTAAATACCTTCAACTCTCTCTTCCTAAATATCTGCCTTCACGAGCCCTTCGCTCATCCGTCTCCAACTCCCTCATGGTCAGCCGCTTCTCGAAGCAACGAGCTGGGGGTAGATCTCTCTCCGCAGCAGGGGCCTCCCTCTGGAACAGCCTTCCTGCCTCCCTGAAACTTGAGGAGAACCATCTCCGGTTCCGGAAGCACCTCAAAACCTTCCTCTTCGCTTCTGCCTTCTCTCTCCCTCTCCCTTGCTAAACCTGCTAAACTCCCCACTGAAGTCTGCACTAAACCTGCATCTGGGCCACTCTGTGACCTCGGTCCAGGGCCCAGCCACTCTCCACTTGCACTGCCTCCCTGGCTCCTCCTGCACTGTGGGACTGTCACTGCATCCCTACAGCCCCCTTCCCAGCACTTGCTCTGCACTTACCTCGCACTTGCCACCAGCTGGCCCTTTTATTTATTATTTATTATTTATTATTTTATTACGCTACTTACCTTGTACTGCACTTTCCCCCCCCACCTCCTCCCCCTGCACTTTCTCCTTTTCCCCTTACCTCTGCACTTGCACGATCTGAATGACACCTGGCCTAGTAGGATCGTTTGTCTGTCTTCCCCTTGTTTCCCTCCCTCCCTGCCTCATCGCGCCTTGAAACACTTGTGTATAGGCGCGTTACAAATACCATATCATATCATATCATATCATATCATACCTATTTCACAAAAATACTGTCTACTGACATACAGTGGTTCATACTACCTACGGTTCAACATACTCCTGACACAAGAACATAGGGGCAGATGGATTAAATTGGCACGATGTCGTAGACTCTGCCGACTTTATAAGGCTCATATTGAGACTGCATGTCATCTGCTAACACAATGTCAGGCCCTCAGCACACAATATTATGCTGGCTATAAGGAATTTGTACATAATATTGCAGCAATTGTGGGTAACCAATTTTGGAGTACTTTATATAGTGCCGACTCTATTGTTATCACAGCAGCAGCTTTCCACGTATGGAATGTTGCTTTGCAGCAAATATCGAATTTAAATTCAAGTATATCTAGCATATAGATTACACACTTTTGTATAATTGCGAATTTAACTTTTTAACTGTCTGATGTGTTTTTGTTTCAACTAGTTTATTCTTGTACATGCATTATATATTACATTGGCTTATGGTTTGTATTTTAACCATATGCTTTAAATGTATTTTTTAAAAATGAAATATTCTCCACTCTAAAACAACGACCTGTCATGTCTGGGTTGGGGAGGGATTGCAGCACTCTAAATGGAAGTCAGCTCATTAATCCTGTGCACCCCAGCGTTGCTAGTTTTTAAACCACATTCCTCACCCCTTACCCTTTTGCCCCTTTGTGGAAACTAATTGACCTGTTTTTCCTTTTTTAAATCCACGTTTCTATTGCTTTTTTATTCATACAATAAGACCTGCAATCAATTAAGCATTCAAGGGAAGAGTGGCTTGGTAATGCCGTCCTATGAGTAGTTTACACATCACATGGTTTCATGTGTAGGGAGACAACATCTTTACCGGCTGCCAAATCCCCACCCTACCAGAGGATTACACATAATAAAGGCACAAAGATACATCTTCCTGGGCTGGAGAATTAGCTTAGTACTACATCCTGTTCTAACAATTGTGTAACTCTACTAAGTACAATTCATAACTGGCCCGTCCATAAAATGAGAATGAACGTATGGACCTCGGCCTATGGTGAATAGAGGGATTATCGTGTGACTCCACATATAATAGAGAGGGGGTTCGAATGTTCAAATAGCGCGCCATGTGACTATCAAGAGACGTTCACCTTCTATCCATGAGCATTGTCACCCGGAAGCGGGGGCACCATCTCCTGAACTCAGAGGCATGTGGGTTTTCTCATTGATGGTGTACTAGCATTAATCTAGAGTCTAGATGCAGTTAACATACAAAACACAAAATGTCAGCGATTGACATCCAATGTATACATTTCTTCAAGAACCAAATCCCCTAATGATAGAATCTAAGGGTCGAGCCAACGAGTAGCCCCTGCGATGAACTGAATATTGGTGAGGATTGTAGCCCAGCATCATTCGGACATGCGATCAAAACTGAGCTTTTCGTTTAAATTGTATGAGTCTGCTACTGATGTTGTAATAAGGACCGCGATGCATGATATAATACAAGTTCTGCTATGTATAATCTAATGATGTTTGTAACTGCGTACTTCGCCTGTCACCAATGAAGTCGCCTACTATCAATGTACCTGTACCTAAGAGACCACCTTTGTCACATGTCACTACTAATTCAAAATTCCTACAAATCTCATGTAACAGCGCCTCGATGCCTCTGGGCTGCAAGTGCGCTATACAAATGCAAATAAATAAATAAATCATTTTCCTCACATGGAACTAAGCGCCAACAAAAAGGGAGAGCGCTGGGGTAAATTTGACTGAGGCGCACTGGAATAAGGTGCTAACTAAAAAGCAATGCATATGTGTTTCCCTTTATTTGAGTACACATGGGTGATTTAGCAGCCCTAATCCAAATACTAAAGCAAAAAATATTACTAAACTTAGTACCGAGGTCTTCTGGCGATGAAGAGGTAGGTGTAGCATCCAGTGTCTGATCAAACAGTGGCATTCTTTTCTTCAGTGGGATCTCAGAAACAAATCTTCTAATTTCCATGAACTCCTCACTCCAAACGTTTTATCAGATGGCTGAGTTGACCAATGTTGAAATTGAAAATATGTAACTGATTCTTTCAAACTATACCACTGTTTAAAACTCATACAATGCAGAGGCTGATCATGATTATATAGTTGACCTAGTCTTAATAGGCCACCTTTCCACCATAAAATAAGCTGAGATAGCTCCATCCCCCATGTAAAATCGGTGTTATTTACTTATTTATTTAAATGTATGTATTTTATTTTAATACTTATATTGTGCCAAGAACACAATCAAGCGCAGGGGTATCAGGGTGCTCACAAGGTACTAGACATACACACAAAAAGACAGGCAAAACAAATATCAAGCCAACAAATCCAGCGATAGGCAGAGGCAAATCATATCAAAAAGCTGATCCAGGTTCAAGCAAATAGATATGATATGTTATGATGTGGCATTTATAACACGCCTGTACACAAGTGTTTCTAGGCGCGACAAGACAAGGAGGGGGAAACAAGGGAGGACAAAATAACGATCTTACTAGGCCTTGTGTCATTCAGATCGCGCAAGTGCAGGGAAGATGGAAGGGGAGAAGTGCCAGGGGAAGGGGGAAGCACAGTTAACTCACAAATGCGGCCAGTGGGTGGCTCATAATTGCAGAGAGAAGGGACTGTAGGGTTGCAGATACAGACCCTTAAGTGCTGGGGAGTCCGGAGGCAGTGCAAGGGCAACTGAACATGCAGAAGCCTGGGCCAGAGTTCAAAGGGCGACCAGGTGTATCAGCAGGGGAGAAGAAAAGAGAAAACGGAAGCGAAAAGGAAGGTCTTGAGTTGCTTCTGGAACCGGAAGTGGTTCTGCTCAGGTTTGAGAAAGGGTGGGAGGCTGTTCCAGAGGGAGGCTGCAGCCGAGGACCTAGATCTGCCGCCAACTCTCTCCTTGAAGAATCGTCTGACCCTCAGAGAGTTGGAGGTGGATGAGCGGAGAGCTCGAGAAGGAAGATGTTTTGGAAGAGAAAGTTGGAGGTCCCAGAAAGCCATGTGGGTGATGCAGAGGGTCTTGAAGTTGTTCAAAACAAAGAACCTAAGAAAGGAACCCACGCCGATGACAGACCTAAATTCTGTCAATAATTCCGGTTAAATCTCCATATTAATATAAGGTGTGTGCTTTCAAAGAAAGTCACAGGAACAACAAAACCAAAGGAAAATCCTAGGAATACATGAAAATAAATTTATTATACAAAAAAACCTATTTTTTAAGAATTTCAGAATGCTTTTTACACAGGTTTAAAAGACATAGCAAAAAAATGAAACAGAAACATAAAGCATAACATTCATCATGTGTACATTATAATTTCGTCAGAGATATTAAATAGGATATTATGCAAAAAAACAATTAATGAAAGAACAGAAGCCCAACAGGAAAGCAATTGTACCTGTGGGCTGAATATCACCAGGGTGTGTAAAAAATTACCCTAGTTTAGACGGAGTGAAATTATTCACAATCAACTTATGTCATATGGTTATTTTGCCATATAATTAACTGAAGTTGATCATTGCAGTCATGGGGAGCCATTCAAGAGATTTCAGAGCTGAAGAGATACGACGCCTGGGCTTGAGGCCCAGCACAAGTCTTGCAGTCCTGCTCTAGATAAATTGTAAAGGTCAAAGAGTAGAGGCAGGAAGATTTAGAAAGAGGCCGTTGCAATAGTCCAGCCTAGAGAGGACCAGAGCTCTGGAGACAGTGAGCTTCTGGGGGGAACTGAGAAAAGGAAGAATACCTCTGAGGAGGTGCAGGAGACATCATAGATGTGAAGTGAGAAGGAGAGGTTGGCGCGAATATGACACGAAGGTTCTTAGCCCCACAGGAAGGAGCAAGAAGAGGGCCCTGAGAGGGAGGCCAGGTGGGTTTTCAAGACCCGCTTATTCCAAATAGGGATGACTGGAGAAGGAAAAGAAAAGGCTTGATACTATTTAATGGCCTTGACCCCATTTTGGAAGCCTGTGTGGGTGGCCTGTAACGCATCAATGGGCAGAACCCTAGTTATGGGGAGCAGCGGGTGTGGCCAAAGCATATCCTTCAATGCAATAAGGAAACCACATTGTTAATTTGAGCCCCATTTATTTTCTAGTTTTTCATGTGGACAATTTAATGTTGAGGACAAGTTAGCCACTAACAAGTATCTAAAGATATTAGCAGCTCCCAGACCTCCTTTTGTACACAAAGCCATACGTACTTTGTTCGACACTGTGTTCTTCGAAATGAAGGTAAACATCTTTTGCTGGATAAATTTAAGTGTTTCCACCCAAAATAAAAAAAGGAAGAGATTGAAATAAATGAAGAAGGCCAGACAGGAGGATTGCTTTCAATTTTACCCATCTCTCAAGGTCTTGAAAGAGTAAGAGTGGGTTAACTACCCCTGGGATATTATGCTTACACAAGAAATGAAAATCGATTGTGAGCCAACACCCAGATATTGAGGCCTTTCACATTCACAACGACAGAAAGACTGTATAAGTGCACAACACTCTATGATTAATCATTCTGATTTTGAAGGATTAACCTTAAACAGTGAGACTTTACAAAGCAATGACAATGTGGGGATGATTCTGGGAATCATTTCCTATTAATTGTGCATAATGAAAATGATATAATCGTCAAACAGCATACGCTTGAAGAAGATTCCACTTATCCTAATTCCATACATTTTTTGTTTTCACGGATGCAAAAGGCTCCATTGCCAGGATGAAAATTTATGGAGAAAGAGCACAGCCTTGAATCTTCCTCTGAAGATGGGAATTAGGCATGGGGAGGTTCCATTAAGGCTCACCAGAGGGATTTTATAATTTGCAAAAAAATCCTTTGTTAAATATTATACTCAAAACTCAATTTGTTGAGAACTTTATGAACAAATGTGCATTAAAGGCAGGGCCATCTTGACAGTTTCTGGGGCCCGGAGCACAGACAGCCTTGCCCTCCCCCTGAAACCCATGCCCTCCTCCCATCCCCCTCAACCTCCATAATCCATGTCACACCCCGCAACCCATGCCCTCTCCCAATCCACAAAATGTAGGGATTAAATACCTCAAGTCAAATCGAGCAGACACTCGTCTAAGCTTTAAATGGATTATCTAGTTGTTAATAAAATATAAACATTACACATCTCTGTGACCGGTTTCCCCAATAGGGTGCTATATTGCAGACATTTTCACTTTGTTTTTTGGATAATATATTAATTTTGAAAAAAAGTAAAAGAACATTATTTTTAAGTAAGTGTTTATTTAATAAAATGATAACTTAACCGTTCAACCTGACAATTTTTTTTGGTACGAATGTGTCCAAAGTAAACGCCTTTGAGAAAACATGACATGACTAGGCAGCAGACAAAACAAAAAGGCATGGAACAAACATCTAAATTCCCTTAGCATTTCAGTTCATTCCCATCCCGCAGAGATGTTCAAGTAATCATAGAAAGAAGGAAATGAGAAGCACCCAGTGAGTACATGCTTTCTCCTGCCCATGGCTGATGTGTCTGAAACACTGCCAAGATTAAACTGTTTCCATCTAGATTTACATATTGCAAAATCATTAATCATGTCAAAAAATCCTATCTCTTGAACCATTCCAGGCTCAATACTTAGCAGAGTCAAAGGGCCTCATTACACGGATGGCGGTAAGGAAATAACGATACCGGTAAGGGATTACCGGTTGCCGATTATGACCCGGCCAACCGCTATTAGCGGCACCGCTAAGAACAGTGCCACTAATAGCGGCTAGTCCGCGGGCGCGCGACCCCTCTTCCCGTAAATAGCGGCATGACGCTATTAGCACCCAATCACAAGCCATGCGGACGTGCAAATAGCGGCATGGATCAGCCCCCAAAATCCCATACCGGCATGGTGTAAATATCGCCATCGCAAACCACCCGTTAAGAGAACTGAGCATTGTTCACACCTGCCACAGGTGGACACAATCAGCACAGGTGGAGGCAATGGAGACTGTGGCAGCACAAAAGGAGCACACCACACCCCTTCACACACCCCTTCCCACACCAAGATGGTTCCAATACTAGCAGCATTACATGGGCTGGAGGACATGATTGCATTGCAGCACCAACAACAACAGGCAGCACAGAGGAGACGCAGGAGAAGGAGAAGGAGGAGGAGGGGAAGACAGGTGCAGCAAGCACCACAAGGGCACCTAGTAATACCACAGAGGCAGCCACCAATCGCCAGGATCCGAGCCAGTCCATTCAACCTAACCCCTGAGCAGATACACACCCTGTACCGTCTGGACTTGGATATCATCACCAGCATCGTGGACATGATACACAATGACATTGTGAGCCTCATAGACATCCGAACTGCCATCCCCCCTCTACTGATGGTGGTGACTGTGCTCCACTTCCTGGCCACAGGCACCTACCAGCATACAGTATGGCAGATGCATGGCATCTCACAACCAGTATTCTCACGCACGCTGACCCAGGTGCTCGATGCCCTCCTGAAGCACACAAGTGAACACATATCCCTGCCACGGACTGCCCAGGAGATCGCAAACACCAAAGTTGGCTTCTATTCACTGGCAGGCATCCCAAGTTGCATTGAGGCCATCGACTGTACCCATGTGGAATTGGTTGTCCCACATCACAATGAAGTAGTCTACCGAAATAGAAAGCAATTCCACTCCATCAATGACCAAATGGTATGTGACTCAAACAAGAAAATCACACATTGTTGTGCCCGATATCCCGGATCAACCCATGACTCAATGGACCTGCGGAACTCAACCATACCACGCTAAATGGAGTGACAAGCCGGACAAGGTTTGTGGCTACTTGGTGAGTAGCAGGGCAAGCACATGGCAGTGTGATGTGGGATGCAATTGGGGGGGCGAGAGAGATGCATACTCCAACTGGGTGTGATTGGGGGGGAGAGATGCCTACTCCAACTGGGTGTGATTGGGGGGGATGCATACTCCAACTGGGTGTGATTGGGGGGGAGGAGAAGCATACTCCAACTGGGTGTGATTGGGGGGAGAGATGCATACATCAACTGGGTGTGATTGGGGGGGGGATGCATACTCCAACTGGGTGTGGACTGTCGTCCGTAGAACAAATGGACATACAGATGTACGCCAATGTCCATCAAGGAAGGCCACAATTTACTGGAACAGAATCCACATGCAATTTGAAGCGGCACAACATTGAAAACAATCCAAGATGCCAAACATGACACATCCATCCACATGCACATTGCACATCATGCTACACCACATATGACACAAATCAGCAACATGGCGTCAATATAGTAATAGAAAATTAGTGCTGCACAACATCAATACAGCAATGCGCCCTTGAGTGCATGCCAAGGGATCACCCCTAGCCATTGCACTGAACCACACCCCTACACCACCACTGAAGTGACGCTTCACAGCATGGCAACATGGATGTCAGAATGGCAGTACACTAGCAGTGTAGTACCAAATTTGCCCCGGCCCAGGGACACCTAAAACCAGTCCTCACCCAGGACATGTCAATGACTGTCGGAGGCATGCATGGGGCATATCCACTTGCAGGGACAAGCTCACCTTCGCACATTGTAGTTAAACATATCATCTGCATGCATGCTGGGATTCGTGGATGCCAATCACAATGCAAAGTCGATTAGGGTGGTATGTACAGGTTGCACTTGAGGTGAACAGTAACAAGTCCCCATTGTTCCACCCATGCAGGTGATGCTGGCTATCCCCTGAAGAGTTGGCTCCTTACCCTGTACGGAACACACAGAACAGGCACGAAGAGGACTACAATCGTGCACATACCCGTACCCGCGTCGTGATTGAGCAGGCATTTGGCCTTTTGAAGACACGGTTCCGGTGCCTAAGCAGGTCGGGTGGGGCTCTCCTGTACGGCCATGAGAAGGTGGCCAAGATCACCATGGCATGTGTCATGCTGCAAAATATGTGTATCAGACGGAATGTGCCACTGCCTCTGACGTTGAAATGCAACCACCTGATGAGGATGATGATGGGGATGAGGATGGAGGGGACGGGGCTGCAGGTCATGCAAGAGGCGATGCCCAGGAGGGACGTGATGTGCGTCAGCATCTGATCAACCACATATTCTGAGACACATGGTTCAACTCTGTTGGCTGGATATGGGTATTAGTGCACTGGTGTTTTTGGTGAAGCGCACAATGGGCCCTGTCCCCAATAAAGTACACATACACAATGATGAAGTCCAAGCCTGTGTTTTAACTAGTCACCAGTGTATTGAACATATCATGAGATGAAAAAGTGCATGTCCCCAACTATGCCGCCACCGTTTCCCCCCTCCCCGCACAACACTCCCAAAACACCCTTTCCCCCCTCCCCACAACACTCCCAAAACACCCTTCCCCCCTCCCCCATAATACTCCCAAAACACCCTTCCCCCCTCCCCCCACAACACTCCCAAAACACCCTTTCCCCCTCTCCCCCCACATCAACCCCATGTGTGGCTTGCACAATGTTGGTGTCCTGCTGCACATGTGCCAGCTAGACCCTGCTGTCCCTAATTCCCATTCCCATCACCACCATTAGGAGGTTGGGAGGGTGTGCGCCTCATGGTGCGCAAGGAGCGGCGGAGGGGGCTTTTCTGCCTTCAACTTGCAGAGGAGGAGGTGCCTGTTTGTCCCTGTGGTGGTGGTGGGTACTGTCATTCCATCGCGTCCGCTATGCGCGTGAGGACCTGCCTCAATCGTGCCATCTCCTCGCATAGCCTGTTGGTACAGGCTTCCATGGCCTCCCTCGACTGCCTAGCATTCTCCGTGACCTCCCCACTCAGACGGGCAGCCTCATCTACATGCTGGCCAACCAGCGCTGAAATATCCTCCTGGCGCCGCCTGATGGTGGCCAGGTCATGGCCACTGTGGTCGTCTCGTGGTGTGGCTGCTGCACCTTCCTCTATGTCTCGGCCATCAGATGAGGCCACCTGTGGGCTCCAGCACCCTGCCGTGGTCTCCTCGCCAGACTGGGCATGGATACTGGATGGTGGTGTTGCCCATGGGCTTGCTTCTCAGGATCCTGGGGGGCTGGGGGTGTGCATTTGCAAGGGGAACTCACTGGGGTCCTCAACGTCGGAGAGCGGCGCAGTGGCTGCTGCCTCACCAGTCGAACTGGTGGCAGCGGAGAGTGGGCCCTCTGTGGGTGTGTCCTGTGTTGGGGGGATCACAGCAGTGGGTGCGGCAATTGTTTCAGCCGTGAATTCAGGTCTTGGTGCAGTGGCACTCTTGCTATGTTTGCCCCTTTGCAGGTGTTCACTCCTCCCTGTGCCCCTTGATGGGGTGGCGGTGTTCCCTGTCTCCCGTGCCATGGCTTGTTTTTTGGCAGGGGGAGCCTGAGTCGCTGTGCCCTGTTCTTTGCTGTCGGTCTGTGAGCCTGTGGGGGACAAAGAGGGGGATGGCATTGGTGATGGTTCAACGTGCTTCATGCAGATTCTGTTCATCATGCTGTTCTGTGCATTAGGACTTCATTAGTGGCCATTCAGGTCATGGGGCTGTTGAGTGGGTCATCCATGCATGGGTCTGTGTGGCACGTGTCTGTGGTGATGCGTGCATGTGTGTGTGTTGGGGTGTGACACTCACATGGGCAGGGTTGTGTGCATGTATGTTTGTGGCCGCATCCATGAGGTGATTCTGGGCTCACATTTGGGGAGTGCCTCACCATTCACAGTGCGTTGTTTCATGTGTACACTCATCTCCATCTGATGTTGTGGCCGCACCACACTCCATGTCCCCGACTCCCTCGATGGATTCTATGCCAATCGTGCTGGCACAGGTCTCCTCCCTGAGTTTGATGGGAGAATCAGCGCCACCTCCTGTGGCCATGGCCAGCTTACAGTTAGCAGACAGTATGCTGCGGACTCGGAGGCGGAGATCGTCCCACCGCTTCCTGCGCTCTTTAACGGTGCGGGTGGTGGTGCCCACCGCACTGACTTTCATGGCCACCTCTGCCCAGATGGCCTTTTTTTTAATCAGGGTCTCCCGCCGCATGTCAGTAGCAAAGACAACATTAGCGTTTGCTGCAAGGGTCTCCGTCAGCATTATCAGCTCCTCATTCGTGACTTTCTCTTTGCGCTGGCGGTCTGCGCTTTTCTTGATTGCCTTTGGCATTGTGAGGGGATCCTTGAGGCTTTGGGGTTGCATGGTGTGGAAACAGGCCCTGGGGGCAGAGGATTGCAATGGATTGTGTTTTTAAAGATGGCCGTCGTGCTCTTTCCCGTTCCTGTGCGATGACGCTATTTCCGGTTCCGCAATTTTACGGTGACCACTATTAGCGGTCGCCGCTAATAGCGGTAACCGCTATTAGCATGTTGCAGGAGGTCGGAAGTGCTATCAGCGCTTTCGCCGGTGCCGCTAAGGGTCTTTTTGGGCTCTTTAGCAGCATGGCGGTAGGATCATTACCAGCATGGCGCTGTGCTCGTGTCCGCGTACTCGTAATGGCACGCAATTAGCGGCCTCTTCCCAAGAAGGCGGACACGTTATTAGCGCCATGCCGGTAAAGGCCGGAATTTAGCGCATAACGTGTAATGAGGCCCAAAGAATTCAATCTGGCTTCAATCATAAAAGTAAAATAGGCACAGTTAAGAAATAGGCCTCCTTCGCCTTTTGTGGTAATGTGGGCCGAGTGAAAGCTATGCTCTTAAGAGGGGTGCAAAGGTAAAACAGTAGTGACCCAAACAACACAGGATCACAGTCTGAAATAAAGGGAATGTCCAATCAATGGTCTATAAAAATATATATACTGTAAGCAAGACAACACGGCGCAGGGGAGGAAGGAGAGCTCAGGGGCAACGTGTTTGTCTTGGAAGCAATAATATCAAAAAGCGAATGAGCAAGGTCAGGTTGATCTATCTGCTGTAGAGCGACCACTACTACATCCCTCGGTGGGTCACCCTATCAGTGGGTGGACAAAGAATTATCACAAAATCTGTTTTTCTGCACTAAAGTTTTTATTTTTAAATGTAGTTAGTGTGGTAATACACTGTTGTTTTCAAATAACATAGGACATTCAACATTACGGACGTACAGAGTGTAGTATCTGAGTTGGGACAATCAAGTAGTTAATATTTGAGAAAATCTGATTCTTATGTTTGTTCATTCTCTATGGGCTCCTTGGGAAGGAGGCTAGAGAATTTAGTGGAATCATCAACAGATAGGTAGCCCATTAGGTGTGGGCACTATAAAGAGTTGAACAACAACATATATAACATGTCAACACGACAGTGTTTCGGCCATTTTGCGTGGAGCTAGGTGAGCTCTAGTGGTGTAGACCTTCATCAGGACAGGAGTGTCTTTAGGAGAGGAATATCCTATGCAGTCTGTTGGAATGAAACAGACAAAGAATGTGTCAGGATGTAGGTGGTCGACAAAGGTTTAGCAGAGAAGGAGTAATAAATACTTGAGAGGCGGATGCTGGTGCTTACCGAATCCGAGGAACACAGTGGCTGAGATTTCAAAGTGGGAGAATCCACTTCAACAGGATGGAGTCTTAATCTTGTGTATAAAGCGAGGTTGTACCTATCAGAGGATGAGGAAAGGTACGATGACCATTTGGCGCAGCAATGGTGTAATCCTTCTAAAGCCTATGGTGAGTATTAGGCTGGAAGAGGTGAGGGTGGAGGTCCTACGCGTGGTGGTGAGAAGTGACCTCATGGCGAACCCACTGTGGTAGACTGAAGTGGTGCCATTTTTTAAAAAGGGAAGGAACTCCATGGAAATTCAAGAGTGCAGACACAGTTATACAAGAGTGCCTGTGTGTGTCTCTACAGGTGCACGAGGTGCTGTGGGCCACAACGGGTGGAACTTAGCCGTGCCCGTGACCTGTGTGGACTGTGACTAGAGAGCAGGAAAGCTTGAGGTGTGGCAAGCGTGCCCTCCCGCCTTGGAGTGGCGGAGTCACAGAGTACTCCGAGATTGCACTGGGAATTGCTGTGCACAAATGATACGTTTGACTGCCTGCTTTACCAAGTTGCACAACAGGGCTAGGAGCGGGTGTCCTCCCGGTTGCTGCGGGCCCCGACGTTGGAGCCAGGCAGTGTCTGATAGTACTGAATAGCCGGTGCGCCACTTAGGAGTGAGGGAGCACACGGGGCTGTGAGCTTGTAAAAGCGTGTGCAGCCACTTGCTGGTATTTAGCGTGTTATAAATGAACAATAAAATAAATAAAAGAATATGAAACACACCACCTGTAATAGAACGAATACAAAATACTGTACAAAATCCCACCCCGAAGGAAGAACAGAGAAGATGTAGAAGAAACTAACACTCTGTGTGGCTCCAGGGGTGGTAGAATTACTAGCCATAAAAAGCATATGTCAATGTTGAAAACGGGTGTGATTGCGACCTAAACAGTCTCTAGGGCCCAAGTGGACTGAGGGGGCAGTTCAATGTCAACAGTGCATGGGTTCAGTTCATGGGGGGCACCGAGTAGGGGCGAATGTGGTCACTCTGTGCAGCAGAAGGGGTGCACTCAATGATGAAGGTCAGAGCGGTCCTAAGATTGCATTGCAGTTGAGCCAGGCTGAGTCCGGCTTTAGCCACTGGGAGGGGACGATGAGTGACGCTCCAGCGGTTAAAGTTGGCGGGCAACAGTTATCAAAGTGGTGACTGTGGAGGCGTCGATGTGCAGGTCGATGAGCTGCCCGTTCAAGGGCTAGCTGGATTGAGCCATGGTTGTAACCCCTGGTCAGAGTGGGTATGTGACTCACCAGTGATTAGGATCGGGTCCTGGCGTCAAGCAGTTGATTCAGGTCTAGCAGGTGACGGGCTTAGCTAGGTCACAAGGCAGTTTCAAGCTGGTTCGAAGTGCAGGCATTGGTGGAAGAGTGCACAAGACAGCGCCAGTGCCTTCCCTCTCGTTGATGGTGCAATAAACACAGAGCAACCAGTTTGGTAGAACAGAGAGCTTCGGCTGGTCTGGCCCTCCATCTGCTGTGATGCCTGCTCAGGGGGACTCGAGGACAGGATGGCTCTTTTCAGGGTCTGTGCAGAGTGGTAGGTCTTGTCCATAGCAAAGGTCACTCCCGATGTGCCCTCGGAGTGGGTAGGGGGCAGACTCTCCTTTCGCCTTGGACGGCTCCTTCTTCACCTGAGTCTGAGTGCTTTGGAAAGCACAGCTTTCCCAAAGGAAGTCCAGTGAACTCTTCTCAGGTGAATCTTTGTGTCGTGAGAGGATCCAAGAAGATCTGATAGAATGTAAAGAAGTGATGGGAACCCCTTATTTTAAAGGCAAAAGTCCCCAGGTGATTAGACTAAAGCAAGCCTGACTTATTTCCTGTATTGCATATTGGTCTCTGTAAAGCACTTTGGTTAAAAGCGCTATATAAAACTCAATAAACACGAATACAAATACAAATCCCTGTTCTTGAACATAGTGGACTTTGCCCTTCTGATGTCACACCCAAAGTGCTTTGCTACAGAGAAAGTGATGGGGAAAGGAAAGAGAGACAGAGAAAAACAAGATGGTGGAAGTCTCCTTACATTGACCAGGGCCTCCTGCCTACTCTAATCCCACCCCCACCCCCTCCCAAAAAACACAAAGACCCTTGGAGATGCAGCACCCTGGTGTGAGGTTACTCCTTTTGAATGGGTGTACTCCATCGATGCCCAGGCCCAGGACAGCTGCCTCTGGTGGACGGTGTTACCTGCCTCACAAAGCGATCAAGAGGTCTGGTCCTCCAGGTTCCTGCCCTGCCATTTGGCTGTCTCCACTCGGATGACTATAATACACAGCAGAGCGGACTCACAGGAGCTGACACATGTGCAATATCAATTGGGATGCGGTGGCCAAGATCATAAGTAGTGCCATGCACCATCTCTAATCTCAGGCAAAGCTTTATTTAGAGTTTACCCTGCCACCGACATGGGTTACTCGTGATGATAGTTTTGGTACATGGCGGCATATGTTAAATGCTGCCCCGCTACGGCAGAAACTTGGCTGTCACTACGGCTGTCAAGTGGGCACCTTGTGACCTTTGAATCTGCTCTATGCCACGAGCAGAGCAAGCGCTGCGGATCAGGCTACTGATTCAGCACGGCACAAGTAAACTATGCTTTTGGCATGGAATTGACGAAAAAAGGGGAATCTGGTTGGAAAATTACCCTTTTGAAAATGGAATAATCCACATCATTTTAAGTATTGACGCAAATCAAAAAAGTCATTGCTTTGCACCCTTGCCAGATGGCAATTCTTCACACAGTGTACACTCTGAAATGTGACATATGTCATGCTCAGGAATTGATTAAACAAAAAGGAAACCGATGAAAGGGGACCCATAATATGAAAGATACATCTCAAAGAAAGCACAAATTAAAGTAAAGTAAAGTAAAGAAGGGGTGAAGAGCGTAAATATAAGGGGGCTTTGAGCAATGCTAACATCACTTCCCATTGTACATTTTGCATAAACCAGTAGATGGGTGGCACTGAGAAATGTAGCAGCTATCATTCAGCTATCTTGCAATTCTGTTTTTTCTATAAATAATATTGGTGTGGGGAAAGACATGGACCAGCACCATAATGACACTATTTTAGTTTACATAACCAGTTATTTTTATTGCAGGTATGTTGTTTAGTAGCACAGTAAGTGCTCCTATCAACAGCATGTACATATACACAAATATGAACCCCAGCACACAAAAACGGATCTCTGCAACAAGTGCTTAAGTCACTGAGCTATCTCCTTGACCATGGTGGAAGTCGAACTTTTCAATATTCATTTCAACTTTGATTATTGCATTTTATTAATATGTTCCTCAAAGGAAGTGGCCACAAAGGTTGTGCTGTAGTGAATACACAACTGGGAATTTAGAGGTTCAGTTGATCTAATCTGAACTTGGTTTTAATACCTCATCAGCACACTATGCATTATTATGATGTGTATAAGTCTTTAAAAAAAAAGTGTAACGACTGCTTTGCCGGGTGGAGGCCCCTCCCACAGTGCAACATCTTAGTGTGTGCAGACAAATAGATCACATTTGTCCTGCCTGTTATCACTCTCCTTTTTCTGTCAGCCATCACCTTAGCTAGGTGCTGATTGAGATTTACAAGGTGCTATTGGCTAGGGTGTGGATGACAGCCCTGCACCAAAGATGAACTGTAACAGGCATGCTGCAAAGCACACACTCACAGAGAAGGAAGCATGTCAGTGTTTTTCATTTTTCCAGATGATTGCAAACATTGAGGGGCAGGGACTAAGGCGAGATTGCAACCTATGTCTGTTTATTCTAATTTGTGCAGCTCATTCTACAACAGTTTGACATGTACATAATTGCCACAGAATATATTCTCAATGAAAGCCTTGAAACACCAAAACATTTATTGTACATTGGGTCATCATCATTTCCATTGCTATTACTTTCCTGTTACATTTGGGACACAGCCTATCGTTTACCTGCTTTTGTTTTCTCTTGGAGACACAGGTACCATGGAGGTCACCCCAGCCAATAACTACTGTGAATCAAATGTGCCATGGCTTAGAAGTTGCCCAGTATCTGACTGAGATAGCATGTTCGCAGCCTATGTGCGGTACAAGGCACTTTACAAACAAACAATTAGAAAACAAAGACATGATTTAGCTCTTACAGCACGTTGTGCGAAAACTATACACAGTTGCTTTCAGAATTGTTGTCCTCTCGAGCTATACATCCTTGCTTTCTGAAACCATACGTTTATTTACGGACCCCATGGATGGAGGAGACCCTTCACTGTGGGCCTTGCAGAATCAAGGGCTCAAGGGTGGGCTGGAAATGTTTTCCACTAAAGTGGGGACCTGCCAATGCCCTCCTCAGGCTCCCTCCCCCAATGTGACGACTGCATTTCTGCCTCAGACAAGCATTTCTTTAAAAATCTGAGTCATGTTATTTTAGTCACTTTAAACTAACCTGACGCTTATGTAATCAAGGGTTACAATGCTCGGCTAAACAGTACTCATTTTATACACCTCTGAAAGGATGAAAGGCTGAGTAGGCTCTGATGGGGTTCAGAAACGGTGTCCTGCAGGTTACAGAGCTCAGCGCCCCATTTCCTTCACCTTTGTGTATATTTTTTGTACTCTGAGCAGGTTATTACAAATCCAACGTAATGTAAAAAGTGAACCGTTACTGCCCGTCTCTGGTATCCTGCTGGATAAAGCTGATATTGGAGATAGATGGCGGCAGGGCCCCCTCAAACATGCGCCACTGCATGCAAAACAAACCAGCCTTGGGCTGTGGAGGCCAAATTAGAGAATCCTAGAAGTGATGGAATGATATTAGCACACGGCAGCACTGCAGCTGCCTGCTACAGTTTCACATCACATTCCACTTAATTGCGGTTTTAGACACAGGGAGATTTAGAGATTGGTCCAGAATAACACTGCACTGATTAGGTACTGAAGTTAGGATTTGAAATTCAAGTGTCTGCATGCAAAGGTCAGTAATGTGGACACCAGGCCTCACATCCTGATTCATTATCACTGGGACATGGCTGCAGACACCAGAAGTGCTATGCAAATAATAACCTACAACACAACACATGAGCAACCTACCACACCACGAGGCCACCCTGCGAGGTCCAGGGGAGCTTGCTCTTCTGACTGGCACTCCACTTGCATGGATGATGAATGTATGTACCTTCCCCAATTTGATGACTATTCGTCTGACTACCCATGGTCATACTAATCCCTATGGCCATTCCCACTGTGTTCCTGCCCCACCCAGCCCAAAACATCTTCTCATGGAAACTCTTTTAGCTTGCTTTAATCAAGCCTTACCATCAAACTTTGCACCCGAAGAACCTGGCAGTGTTTTCTTAAAGCAGACTTCTGAGATTTAATGACTTAATTGGAGTAATAAACACGTCTTAACCAGGCCTACCTTTAGCCACTCGGTTTATAAGCACCATGTGTGGCCTTCACTGAAGGCTAAGCACTAGCAAAGACAACAGTGTTGTCTTGTGTACAAGTATTAAGCATTTGCAGGCACTGCTATTAGACACTCAGGTACTCACACCATGTAACACCTGCCACCATCAATGGCCAGTTAATATCGTTTTGGCAGTGCCTGGCAAGTGCCTTTCCTATACCTACACAAAAGTCCAAAGTGTTAGCTTTTCCAATGTTTGTTTTTATATTGTCCTAGTTTCTGGCTGTCATCCGCGCTCTGGCGCCACCAGTGAGCAGTATGTGTCCAATCAGCAAACTGATTGGTTGCCATGTGGTGGGGGCTGCACAGTCCGAGGGGAGCAATGATTAATCTCATTAGTTTGGGCTATTAGGTGGCAGATCCACTTATAAGCCAAAATTATTGCACTAGAATAAAGATAGGGAGAAATGGCATATGAGGATGGACACACACTGTGTAGGTGTTGTTTGGTTATTTGCCAACCCAATGACTGCCCATGGCTATGCTAATCGCTTTTGCCATTCCCTCCCAGTTCCTGCCCCTCCCCATCCCAAAACACCTACTAATGGGAACTCTTTCAGCTTGCTTTAATGAAGCCTTACTATCAAACTTTGCTCATAAGGAGCCTGACAGTGTTTTTTCAAAGCAGTCTTCTGAGAGTTAATGACTTCATTTGAGCTGTAAACACACTACTGGTGTAATATAAAAGTCTGCCTTGAGCCACTCGATTTATAAGCACTATGCGTGTTCTTCACTGATGTCCTGTTAAAAACAAGCATTGGCAAAGCCAACCGCTTTAGCTTGTGTATAAGTCTTAGGCATTTACCAGGCACTGCTATTATATGCCCAGATACTCACAACATTTGGCACCTGCTGCCATCAATGGCCAGTTAATACCACTACGCAGTGCCTGGCAAATGCCTTTCCCATACCTACACAAAAGCTCTAACTATTGGCATTGGCAATGCTTGTTTTTGTGTGTGTGTTAAATGTGCCAGCAGGCATGCACGCACAAGCATATGTTCTTTTCAGAGTCTAAATGATTATGTAAATGAGAGAAAGAAATACAAAATACTAAATGTTGTCTGGCCTCATGACCCACCCCAAGCAGTGCCACCCCTCTGCCCCCAAGTTTGGCAGCAGGTAACCCCCCCCAGGGAGGGGGCCCGGGGCACGTGCCCTCTTTTCCCACCCATACAAGCGTCTCTGAATAAAGGTGGTCATATGTCTTCTCAGCACCTACTGAACCTAGGATAGAGGGAATTACCTTTTATTCAACTTAATCTATAATATTCACTAGATGTCTAGTGTTGTCCTCGGCTCCTCTACCCAATATAAAACCAGTTTGGTCCCCTCTATCAATGTGGAAAGTATTCCCATGTCCTACCGAAACCTACCCCCTTCCTTCCTAAACTGAGCTGCACGTTCACACTGTGTCACTATCCAAGCCCCTGACCCACTCAGGTATAACAGCCCCCTGGCAGCAGTGGGGCTAAACCCCTTCACACTGGCCCCAAGGGCCTTAAAACTCCATCAGAAACAAGCATGGAGTCAGTCCTGGCGTCTTTGGCGACAGGCTCATTATCAGGAATAAAGCAATACCAGTTTTGGACCTTAATCCAACATGGAGGCCTATTACACAGCTCAGTTCTTTAGAACCAAGCCATGCGGTCTAGTGTTTTGGGTGTGGCTGGGCCTGGAACTACTTTACCTGGGCTATTCAAACCACACCCAAGCAGCAGAACATGCTTTGCGTTATTCTGCACTCCTGCAGCGTAACGCTTACCGTGTCCAGCTCCTGCTCATCTGCTTCTCCGGCGGCCCGATCCTGAAGCCCTAGATCTGGATTCCATTAATAACCTGGAAGAACAAGAACAGCTTTAGCGAGCAAGAACACTTACCTGTGAAGTAACCAGTCTTGAATCCATCCTGTGCTTCGCTTACCTCGCCCATCTCCGGAGTTCACCGCAACCTGCAAGGTAAAGAAACAAGGACAGCATTAATAACAATTCTTACCTGGGCAAGCAGCGAGTCCTGGCAGCACCCTGTACTTCTCTTACCTCGCCCATCTCCGGGTTTCACCGCAACCTGCAAGGGAGAAGGAACAAGGTCAGCATTAACAAAGCACTTACCTGGGCAAGCAGCGCTTCGATCGCTCATCACTCCGGAACATCACCACAACCTGTACAAAGAAGGGAAGAGAACACAGGTTAGCAATTAATACCAATAAACAGCGCAGCGCCCCGCGCATCAATACCTCAGTGTGGTCTTCACCATCGGCGCGGCAACTCTGAGATCGCAACCATCCCGGAAGCAAACAAAAAGAGACATTGGGCCTCATTACGAGAATGGAGGTAATGAAAAAAGGAAGGCGGAATGGTAATAGCGGCATCGTTAACGGGTCTGGGTCATTACGACCCGCCAACCCACCAACACCGGCACTGCCCATACCGTGCCCCCTCATACCAGCATGTGCGCGTACACGCGCCCCTTCGGGGAGCAAATACCGGCATGCCGGTAATTGGAGGACATCACAACCCACGCAGGCGTGCAAATACCGGCATCCCGAAGGCGGTAATTAGGGGCTGCACGATGGCGGCAATACAGGCATCGTGGACCACCCATAAACAGCAATCAGCAAACAAGGCAACTGCCACAGGTGCACACAATCACCACAGGTGAACTCAATGGAGTCTGGCCCAGTATAAAAGGAGTACACCCACACACCACCCCCTTCCTACACCAAAATTCTACCACTAGCTTTTGCAATCATGGCGCTGGCGGACATGCCTATACTGAAACTACAGCAACAACAGCAACTACAACAACAACTACTGCAGCAACAACCGGCAGCACAGAGGAGACTCAGGAGGAGAAGGAGGGTGAGACTGGCCCAGCATTTACCACCAGTGCAGCCAGTAGTTCCTCGTAGGCAACCGCCAATCCCTCGCATCAGACCCAGTCCATTCAATCTAACCCCTGAGCACATCCTCACACTGTACCGGTTGGACCGGGACACCATCACCACCATAGTGGACATGATACACAATGACATTGTCAGCCTGACAGAAATACGCACTGCCATCCCCCGATACTAAAGGTGGCGTCTGTGCTCCACTTCCTGGCCACAGGCACCTACCAGCACACAGTGGGCCAGCTGCATGGCATTTCGCAATCACTATTTTCACGCATGCTGAACCAAGTGCTGGATTCCCTCCTGAAGCACGCTAGCACCCACATATCCCTACAACGGACTGCCCAGGAGATAGCCGACACCAAAGTAGGCTTCCATGCACTGGCAGGCATGCCCAATTGTGTCGGTGCCCTGGACTACACCCATGTATAATTGGTAGTCCCCCATGCCGTAGAGGCAGTGTACCACAATCGCAAGCAATACCACTCCATCAATGTGCAGATGGTATGTGACTCCAGCAAGATCATCACACATTGCTGTGCAAGATTTCCCGGATCAACACATGATGCCATGGTGCTGCGTAACTCCACGCTACCCCATCACATGCAGCGACATGCTGGACCACGTGCCTGGCTGATTGGTGAGTTGCCTGAGTGGGCTATGGCAGTGCATTGGAGTAGGGATGTTTTGCGATGCATACCCCACCTGGGTGGGAATGGGGGGGATGCATACCCCACCTGGGTGGAAATGGGGGGGATGCATACCCCACCTGGGTGGGAATGGGGGGATGCATTCCCCACCTGGGTGGAAATGGGGGGATGCATACACCACCTGGGTGGGAATGGGGGGGTGCATACACCACCTGGGTGGTAATAGGGGGGATGCATACCCCACCTGGGTGGAATGGACGGTGATTGGAGAATGCACGCAGAGCTAATGACACCTGACCTGAACCTCCCAACCCCAACATGACACATCATTGGCACACATCTGACCATTAACGCATATCAATGACCACATGTGAGATGCACGACCTGACCACCATGTGTATGTCAAGCAATGCATGAATAAACAGGATCACTACTGTGCCAATGTGGCTAGTGTGACCATGCACAGTGTAGAATACGCAGCATAATTGGGAGGCTAAACATTGTCGTACAACCACAGTACATCCGCCTCAGCATGCATCATCTCACCCTGCATCATCTATTGAACGCCATCCAGACTACCACACCTCAGAGCAGTATAGTATGCATCTAGATAACATTCGTGCATACGTACAGGGACATGTGCATGTCCACACCAAATAGCTGCGGGCATGACTGTGCTTCCTGAAGGTGGCAGCTCAGAGTGACACACACCTATTTGTATTTGCTTGCAGGTGATGGAGGATATCCCTTGAGGCTGTGGCTACTTACCCCTGTGTGGAACCCACAGAACAGCCATGAAGAGGAGTACAATCGGGTTCACACCTGTACCCGTGTTGTGATTGAGCAGACCTTTGGCCTGTTGAAGGCGCCGTTCCGCTGCCTAAGCAGGTCTGGTGGAGCACTCCTTTATAGGCCTGAGAAGGTGGCAAAGATCACCATGGCCTG
Source organism: Ambystoma mexicanum (assembly GCF_040938575.1). Classification (NCBI taxonomy): domain Eukaryota; kingdom Metazoa; phylum Chordata; class Amphibia; order Caudata; family Ambystomatidae; genus Ambystoma; species Ambystoma mexicanum. The sequence goes on along the minus strand of NC_090940.1, from coordinate 75,380,391 downwards.
TGTCATGCTGCACAACATGTGCGTCCGGAGAAATGTACCACTGCCACCTGATATTGACATGCATGCACCGGGTGAGGATGATGAGGATGGAGACGGAGGTGAAGCAGCACCCCTGCCAGTACGTGATGCACGGGATGGCCAGGCAGTACGCCAATCACTGATTCACGAATACCTCTGAAGCACAGGGACTATGATAGACATGTGTCAGTGGCACACTGGGTCCATGTGGACATGCTCCCAGGGAATGTTGGGATTTAGGCACTGAATACCGTCATACATTAAATGATATACACGAAATGAACAATGTCCAGGCATTGAATGTTTTTTTCTCACAACGGGTGTATTGGTTCAAACTGCTAATATGTGACAACCCCCACCCCCCAAACCTCCAGTGAACTCCCAAACCCCCCCAGTGAACTCCCAAACCCCCCCAGTGAACTCCCAAACCCCCCCCGTAAACTACAACCCCCCACAGTGAACTCCCCAACCCCCCAGTAAACTACAAACCCCCCCAGTGAACTCCCCCAAATGCTCCCATTCACCCCCAACACCATATCAGCCACTCCCATTGTCCTCCCACACTATTTGCGGGCCTTCTTGCTTTGCGGAAGAAGCATTTCTGTGTGCCTCGCACTCCTTCTGGTAGGACGCATAGGGCTGGTGGAGACAGAGGAAGCAGGTGTGGTGGCTAATGAGGAGTCGGTGGGGATTTCCACGCCTGCTGCAAGTCGTGGCCGCTGCATGTGCAGCAGGATTGATGTTAGTACCTGGGTGATAGCCCGCAGACAGTCCCTCAACAGCACTGCCGAGGCATTGACTGCGGCTGTGTTGGCTGTAATGGCGGCTGTGGTCCCTGCTATGGCTGTGGCTATCTCCCGCCTGGTGTCCTCGCCATCCGCTATGTATTGCTGCAGGAGCTCCAACATCGACTCCTGTCGGGCCTCCACCCTCACCAGCCGTGACTCAAGGCTGTTGGTGGGAGCAGGAGTGGGGGTGGTGCTGACACGGGGCCTACATCTTCAGTGCTGTCCTCGAGGAAGGGGCTCAGGTAAGAGTCGTGCAGGCAGGGATCAGCACTGCTGTAGATGGGTGAGGGCTGAGTTTGGGGGGGGGGGTGGACACGGGGCTTGGGGTGCCTGGACAAGCCACATCCATGACTCCTTCCTGGGTCACATTGTCCTCAAAGTCACCTTCAGTGGTGGCCAGTGCTTCTAGGGCCTCCCCTTCCACTGGTGTCGGTGTGGGCAGCTGGGTGTTGACGGTGTCAGGCGCACTGGCTGTAGGGGTGGGCTGCGACGCTGACTCGGAGGTGGTGGTGTCGGTTGCCCTTTCTGACCGGGACGTGGATGCCCTCATGGTGGTGTCTTGGCTGGCATCTTCTCCATCGGTGCCTGGTGGGTAGAATAGATGCAGGACATCAGTGATGGTGTTACATGCCAGATGCATACTATGGTGCTGTGCAGTATTTCATTAATCATGCATTCATGTCTTACAGGTGTGTCACACAGGGTAGTCTGAGGGAGAATTTTGGCATTTGCTGCATGGCAGGTGGCATGCCGTTGTATTGGGGTTTGTGTGATGTATTACATGGGCACGGTCCATGTGTGTTGGCTGTGTGTTGGTTATGGGATTGGCACTCAGCATGCATTTCTGTCGGGCAGGGTTTGGCCCTCCATCTGGACTTGAACATGTTCATGTAGGTGTTGGGACATGCATTGCCTTGCCTAGACTCTCTTCCACATCACTTGCACTACGTCATGGTTTCCCCTACAGGGATCTGCTGGGTCACTCACCTCCTTCTGGTGCTGTTGCCGCACCCTTCACCATCTCCCCAAATCCCTCGATGGACTCAGGATTTATAAAGGTGCTTGCCGTCTCCTCCCAGGTGGTCAGTTTGGCTGGAGAGTGTGGACCACCACCTGTGGCCATGGCCTCCCTCCTGTTGCTCGCAAGGATGTTACAGACCCTGAGGCCATCCCACCTCATCCTGCAATCCATGACACTCTGTGGGGTGGTTCCAACAGCAGAGACCTTGCGGGCTACCTCCTTCCAGATGTCCTTCTTCCGCTGCTGCACCTCACGCTTCAGGTTCTGTGATTTGATCACGTCAGCATGTGCGGCAAGGGTGTCCGCAAGCATGTTTAATTCAGCGTCTGAAAAGCACTGTTTCCACAGGCAGGGGGTGGTTTTACGGGTTGCCTTAGACATTGTGAAAGTATGGCCACTGAGCTCTCCAGGAAACGACTGGTGGTGTGAGAGGATTGCAATGGATTGTGTTTTTAAAGATGGGTGCCGGCGCATTTCCCGTTCCGACGCGATGACGTTACTTCCGGGTCCGGTATTACGAGCCGGTATTAGCATGTTGTTATTACCGGGTCGGTATTAAGGGGTTCCTCCTAGGCGGTGGCGGTATCGGCGGGTGCATTGATGGCGCTATCGGGGGGTTGGAGGGTCTTTAGCAGCATGCCGATATGGCCATTACCGGCATGGCGGTTTGTGCGTGCTCGCGCACTCGTAATCATTGGCTATTAGCGAGGTCATATGAGCACGGACCCGCTCGTACCTCCATGCCGGTAATGACCCCGTTTTTACCGCGCTACTCGTAATGAGGCCCATTGTTAGGGAACAGCGTAGTGGAGCAAGACGCCGAGAAGACAGAGAAAACAGAGGGAAAGAAAGAGACAGAATAAAGACGGAAAAGACATTATAACTCACCTGGAAGACAGCAAGCAGAGTCGGAGTCACAGCCGGTCTGGACCCGACATAAGGGCACATGGACCAATGAAGCAACTAGGTCCATGGAACACCCGTACCAACCACGCACCCCTGCACAGAGTCGCAGGACGGAGAGTTCAACACACAAAAACCCAAGGGAGGGGATTTGGACCAGAGGGAGGTGGGGGTTCACCCATCACAGAACCAGTATCGTAACCCTCCATTCTCCTGTTATAGGTGCTACCCAACGTCTGGCACATAACCAAGCAGAGAGGGGTCCGGGAAAGCGCTTAGACCTCCATCCAGTATTGTGTGGCGCCCCCCTGGATACCAGGTGAGCATAACAGAACTCAAAGCCTCAATTAAAAACATCCACAGGGGCGTCATGGAAACATCAGAGACTGACCAACTAGCCTAGTTACTGGGAGAATTATGGGCCATGGTGCACTCCGCCTGGCAAGAAACCAATGCCCTTAGGAGGGAGTTGATTGTCACCAAGAGATGCACCGATGAATTAGCCAGACAATTGCTCCAAACACAGGCTGGGCAGGAAGTATTCCGTCAGTTCCAGCCACATCCATCAATCCAGTGCAGGTGGTCCTCCCTGGGGCAGTTCCTTTGGCCCCACCAGAACTTTTTTACGGGGACCCAAGAAAATATGCAGTATTCATGAACTAGTGCCGCCTCCATTTTCTTTGTAGACCCGGAGCCTTTCCTAATGATCAGTCGCGGGTTGCCTTCGTTCTGTCATATATGAGTGGTAGTGCCGCAGATTGGTCCATACCGTTAGTAAGCCAGGATGACCCACTCCTGCAGGATTTCAGGGGGTTTTAACAGGAGATGGAGAACCTATTCGCCCAACATACCCTGGGCCAAGCTCTGGATAACGAACTTCTGTCCTTCCACCAAGGCAGCCAAGATTTGTTAACATATAGCGCCACTTTTAACAGACTTGTCACTGAAACTGGGTGGCCTGAGGAGAAACGAACAACGTTATTCCATCGAGGATTACGGGGGGAGTTGAAAGAAGTCCTAGCTCAGGTGGTAAACCCGCCAAAAGACTGTGCAGAGTTTATCAACCTAGTGGTTCAGCTAGACCACAGGCTGAAAGATTGAAGTACAGATCAAGCCAGAACGGAGAATCGGACTGTGTATGTACGCTCAAAGGAGAATATTCTGCGTTCATCAGAAAACACTTCGGAACCCATGCAAATTGGGTTGGTATGGAGCCCATTAACCAAGGCCGAAAGAGACAAAAGGAGACAACAGCAATTATGCCTGTACTGTGGGAAATCCGGTCACTTCCTCAGAGAATGTCCCTTAAAACCCCCTAGGAGAACAGTTGGAGCTACAGAGAAAGAAGGAGGAGAACAAGAGTCGGAAAACTTCCAGGCCCGGCAAGCGTAGAGGTCTGTTTGTCGAGCGAAGGAAAAGAGCCACAGACCTCAGACCTTGCCCTGCCTGTGATTTTGATCAGTCACCAATAACCGTCTCGGATGCATGCTGTGGAGGCATACATAGACAGCGGAGCCGTTGGTAACTACATAGACCAAGGCCTGGCAACAAGGATGGGGCTTCCCCTCTGTCAGAAAATGACAACTGAGAAGGTCACCACTGTCGACGGGACAGAGATAGCTTCTAGTCCTGTAACTCAACGCTTAGCAGAATTGACCCTTCTGTGCCAAGACGGACATCGGGAAGCCATTGCCTTTGACCTTATCAAGGCCCCTCAGTTCTGGGTGATTCTAGAGATGCCGTGGTTGGTGGCTCACAATCCTAACATCGACTGGCAAGCCAAAAAATTATCCTTCTCCAATGAGTGTGCTCATGCGTGCTACAAAGTGGAAATGCCATCGTCTGACCCAGAGACACCTGTCCAAGATAAAGAGGCATTGGTACTAGGTGTAACAAGTACACTACCAAGCGAATACCACGATTTCCAAGACGTTTTCCAAATACCTTACCCCCTCACAGGCCATATGACTGTTAGATCTACCTCGTACCTGGTGCACAAATCCCGTATAGTCGAATGTATGCACTCACCGAACCTGAAAATGTCCACTTGAAATCATATCTGGACCAATACCTGGCAAACGTTTTTATCCACAAGTCCAAATCCCTGGCAGCCTTGCCCCTATTCTTCGTACCCAAGAAGGAGGGGGACTTGAGAACATGTATCGACTACCGTGCGCTAAACCAGGTAACAGTTAAAAACTGTTATCCTCTACCCCTTATCCCAGAACTGCTGGACCAAGTCAAGGATGCGCAAATTTACACCAAATTGGACCTCAGGGGGGCATACCATCTTGTGCCTATATAGAATGGAGACGAATGGAACACCGCCTTTTGTACTAAGTATGGGCTGTACGAATATCAGGTGATGCCCTTTGGGCTTTGCAACGCTCCCGCCGCGTTCCAGTACTTCATGAACGATGTACTACGGGAATTGATCGACATATGTGCCCTAGTTTACATCGACGACATCTTGGTGTACTCCTCTTCTAAACAGGACCATGTCAGGCACGTTCGCTCCGTCCTTTCAAAACTCTGACAGCACCAGCTATACACCAAACTTGAAAAATGCTCCTTCCATGTCACCGAAGTCGAGTTCCTTGGTTTTGTCCTCACTCCCAGAGGCGTCCGGATGCATATGCACAAAGTAGATGCCATCCTTAGCTGTCCATCACCGTCTTCAGTCAAAGGTGTCCAAAGTATGCACGGCTTTGATAACTTTTATTGCTGATTCATCCCGGGTTTCTCCCAGATTGTGCACCCGATCACATCTTTATTACGATAAAACAACAAACTGTCCAATGGACAGAAGAGGTGGAAAAGGCCTTCCAGGAACTCAAGAAAAGATTTACCTCAGCCCCGGTGCTACAACACCACCGCCCAGATCTCCCATAGGTAGTGAGAACAGATGCCTCCAGCATGGCAATGAGGGCTGTTCTTTCCCAAAGGGATCCCGAAAAAGGCTAGTTACATCCCGTGGCCTTTTGGTTGTGAAAATTTACTACACCTGAATTTAACTATGCAATAACAGACAAGGAACTCCTAGGGATCAAGTCAACCTTTAAGGCTTGCCGGCATTACCTCGTAGGCGCCAGACATACCATCGCAGTAATCACCGAACATCGCATCCTACAATACCTCAAGACGGCAAAGGCTCAATCATCCCGTCAACTCCGATGGGCTTTATTCTTCGCAGAATATGATTACATAATCACGTACCGACCTGGAGTCCAGCACGGAAAAACCGACGCCCTATCCCGCATGGGTATTGATGAGAATGCATATTCAACCCCAGACATAGTGGCCATTATTCCAGGTGACAAACTACTAGGACTTACAACAAGGTTATCTCTGGACGAACTCCAAACGAAATTCGGCTCCTAATGAACACCGAGGCTCTACAAGACTGGACCACTCAAGGTGAACATTACACAACAAAGAACCTATTCCCGTATTTCAGAGGGCATATATATACTGAATAAGGCACTACAATAACAAGTAATTCTGGTTATCATGACCCCCTGATAGGACATCCAGGAATTGCCAAGACCCTAGCCAAGGTGAAAAGAAATTATTGGTGGCCGACCTGGCGAAAGGACATTACGCAGTTTATCCTGTCATGTGGCATTTGTGCACAGAATAAATCCCAGAAACAAAGACCTGCGGGCCTTCTTCAACCCCAGGAAATCCACCTGCACCTTGGCATACACTCGCCCTCGATTTCATCACAGATCTGCCTCCCTGTCAAGGGTTCAAAACTATCCTAGTAGTTGTTGACCTATTCTCTAAAATGTCCCATTTCATTCCGCTTAAGGGTCCACCAAACGCATCCAGTCTGGCAAAGGTGTTTTTAGAGCAAATCGTATGATTACATGTTTTCCCCTCTGTCCTGATTTCTGACCGAGGGAGTCAGTTCATGTCTAACTTCTGGAGGAAGAGTTGTGCAATTGCCCAAATCGATATCCCCAAACTGATGGCCAAATGGAGTGGACGAATCAGACACTAGAGCAATACCTAAGGTGCATGTTACATCAAGTGGAAGAAATCTGGAAGGATGTGCTGTGGATAGCCGACACACCAGTACCGGACAGAGTCCATTCTATACCGTATATGGAAGGCATCCACGTACTTCCAAATTAGATACCCCCATGGCCTTGGAAATGCCTGCGGTGAAGACTTTACATATGACCATGCCTTCAAAAAGGCAGCAGAACACTTGATCCAAGCCAAAGAAAGACAGAACAGATTCTCTGATCAACACAGAAGAAAAGCCCCAGACTACCAAGTCGGAGATGAAGTCTGGTTGGCGTGTCGGCACGTGCCCATAAGAGGAACTCAAACATTTTGTCCCAAATATCTAGGGCCCTATACCATCAAGGCTATTATAAATCCTGTGGCTTTACCACCAAATATGCAGATCCATCCCGTTTTCCACGTGTCACTCTTAAAACCTGTTCAGCCTGGAACTCGGGTCAAAACACCACCAAATCCGGTACTGGTTAACAGAGAACCCGAATTGGAAGTCAAGGACATCCTAGATTCTAAGCTCACCAGGTCCAAGTTATATTACTTAGTGGACTGGAAGGGATACAGCCCTCAGGACAGGACATGGGAGCCTAGCGAGCATGTCCATGCACCACACCTGGTAAGACAATTTCATCGGAACCATCTGACCAAACCAGGGCCAGACGGAGGAAATACCTTGAGAGGGGCCTTAGGGGAGAGTGCTGTTACGATCCATGCCCCTGACCCCCTCAGGTATAGCAGCCCCCTGGCAGCAGTGGGGCTAAAGCCCTTCACACTGGCCCTAAGGGCCGTAAAACTCCATCAGAACATACATGGAGTCAGTCCTGGTGTGCAAGGCTCATTATCAGGAATAAAGCAATGCCAGTTTCGGACCTTAATCCAACATGGAGGCCTATTACACAGCTCAGTTCTTTAGAACCAAGCCATGCGTTCAAGTGTTTTGGGTGTGGCTGGGCCTGGAACTACTTGGCCTAGAACTACTTTACCTGGGCATTTAAACCACACCCAAACAGCAGAACACGCTTTGCGTTAGTCTGCACTCCTGCAGCATAATGCTCACCGTGTCCAGCTCCTGCTCATCTGCTTCTCCGGCGGCCCGATCCTGAAGCCCTAGATCTGGATTCCATTAATAACCTGGACGAACAAGAACAGCATTAGCGAGCAAGAACACTTACCTGTGAAGTAACCGGTCTTGAATCCATCCTGCGCTTCGCTTACCTCGCCCATCTCCCGAGTTCGCCGCAACCTGCAAGGTAAAGAAACAAGGACAGCATTAATAACAATTCTTACCTGGGCAAGCAGCGAGTCCTGGCAGCACCCTGGGCTTCTCTTACCTCACCCATCTCTGGGTTTCACCGCAACCTGCAAGGGAGAAGGAACAAGGTCAGCATCAACAAAGCACTTACCTGGGCAAGCAGCGCTTCGATCGCTCATCACTCCAGAACATCACTGCAACCTGTACAAAGAAGGGAAGAGAACACAGGTTAGCAATTAACACCAATGAACAGTGCAGTGCCCCGCGCATCAGTATCTCACCATGGTCTTTGCCATCGGCGCGGCAACTCCGAGATCGCATCCATCCCTGAGAAAACAAAAAGAGACATTGTTAGGGAACAGCATAGTGGAGCAAGACGCTGAGAAGACAGAGAAAACGGAGGGAAAGAAAGAGACAGAATAAAGACGGAAAAGACATTATAACTCACCTGGAAGACAGCAAGCAGAGTGGGAGTCACAGCCGGTCTGGACCCGACATAAGGGCACACGGACCAGTGAAGCAAATAGGTCCACAGAACGCCCACACCAACCACGCGCCCCTGCACAGAGACGCAGGACAGAGAGTTCAACGCACAAAAACCTAAGGTGAGCAATAACTCCAAGGGAGGGGATTTGGACCAGAGGGAGGTGGGAGTCCACCCATCACAGAACCAGTATCTTAACCCTCCATTCTCCTGTTATAGATGCTACCCAACGTCTGGCACACCAAGCAGAGAGGGGTCGGGGATAGCGCTTAGACCTCCATCCAGTATCATCTGGCGCCCCCGTGGATACCAGGTGAGCGTAACAACTGTGCAAACAAGAACTAGTTGCTAATAGAGTGACCACCCTCCTTCCCAAGTTCTTTCTCACCACCCCTGCTCACAAGCACGCCACCACTACCCAAATAGTGCTCGATCCCCAACACAAAGACTTTTCAAGCCTCTCCCACCCTCGACCTGGTTACTGAAACTATGTTCTAGAACATGCACAGCAAGAACATCACTGTCAGGCCTCACATGCCCTATTGTGGAAAAGTCTACGAGGTGAAGAATCACTTCCCGTACTAGCCCCCTCTTCTCCTCACCACCCCCTACATGGGCACCTCTTCCTCAGCCAGCCCAGCCCCCCTTTCACCAGCTGACCAGGATGTATCGCTCAAATTCGCACTTATCAATGTACGTTCTCTTGGAGCACATGCCATTGAGATCCATGACCTCATCATAGAGCACCACATGGATCTGCTTGCCACCACAGAATCCTGACTCCACAGCGCATCTGGCCCACTGCTCTCACTAGCCATTCCTCCCAACTACACCATATTCAGGGCTGACCGCACCAATACCTCAGGAGGTGGTGTCGCCCTCATTGTGAAATCCTCCCTTCTCATCAGAAGTACCCTACTCCTCCCATACCAGGTTAAGAAACACTGCTCCTCAAACTCTCGATTAATCCTCAGGCCACATACAACATTGTTGTCCTCTACCGTCATCCCAACTCCCTCAGTATCACAGAGTCCGACATCTCCTTCCTGATTACATCCCTTATCAAACCAGATACTAAATGCATTGTACTAGGTGACTTCAACCTGGGCTGCAACGATCTTACTGATCCTAAAGCAGCTACATTTGAGCACTCACTTAAGGATATGATATGGTATAACATTTATAGTGTGCCTGTACACAAGTGTTTCTAGGAGCATCAAGACAAGGAGGAGGAAACAAAGGGAGGGCAAAACAAAAATCTTACTAGGCCCTGTGTGATTCAGATTGCGCAAGTGCAGGGAAGAGGGAGGGGAGAAGTGCCAGGGGGGAAGGGAAGAGAAAACTACAGGTAACTCAATAAGTGCAGCCAAAAGTGCAGGTAACTCAATAAGTGCAGCCAGCGGGTGGCTCATAAGCGCAGAGAGAAGGGACTGTAGGGTTGCAGGTACAGACCCCTAAGTGCTGGAGGAGCCGGAGGCAGTGCGAGGGCAACTGGACATGCAGGAGCATGGGCCTGAGTTCAGAGGGTAGCCAGGTGGCCAGTGCACGGAGCAGTCAGGAACATCAGCAGGGGAGAGGAAGAGAGAAAGCGGAAGTGAAAAGGAAGGTCTTGAGTTGCTTCCAGAACCAGAGGTGGTTTTGATCAAGTTTGAGAGAGGCAGGGAGGCTGTTGCAGAGGAAGACCCCATCCGAGGAGAGACAACTGCCCCCACTCTCTGCTTGGAGAAGAGTCTGACCTTCAGACAGTTGGAGGTGGATGAGCGGAGAGCTCAGGAAGGAAGATTTTTATGAAGAGAAAGTTCGAGGTAGTGCGGTCCCAGGCCCCAGAAAGCCTTGTGGACAATGCAAAGGGTCTTAAATTTGATCCTTGCAGCCACAGGGAGCCAGTGAAGAGATATCAGAGCTGGAGAGATACGATCCCTGGGCTTGAGGTCAAGGACAAGTCTTCCAGTCCTCTTCTGGATATGTTGCAAGCGGTCAAAGAGTAGATTTAGAAAGAGGCTGTTGCAGTAGTCCAGCCTAGAGAGGACCAGAGCTCTCGAGACAGTGAGCTTCTGGGGGAAAGTGAGAAAAGGAAGAATACTTCTGAGGAGGTGCAGCTGATAGTTTGACTTCTTGAGGCGTTGGAGACGATAGAAGGAGAGGGTGGAGTCGGAGATGACATCAAGGTTCTTATCCTCACAGGAAGGTGCACGAAGAGTGGCCAGAGTGGGCGGCCAGACAGAGAGAGGAAAGTAGGGAGCAGGTGTACCGATGAGGAGGATCTCAGTTTTACTGGCATTAAGGCAGAGATCATTGGCGTCATGCCATTCCAGAATTATGGCCAGACAGTCTAGTATGAGAGAAGTAGCAGATGTGGCTGAGGGGATCCTGAAAGAGAGCTGGGTGTCATCCGCATAACACTGAACATTGGAGCAGAAAGTAACAATGCAGTGCCCAAGAGGTGCCAGGTAGCTTTTCTCAACTTTCTTCCTCCCCTACTCACACCAAAAGACACACCCTAGACAGGATCCTGACCACCAACACCATTATTAACAACTCTCTCATTATTCCAGTCCCCTGTCTGGATCATTACCTAATAGAATTTGACCTCTTTCATGCCAAACACTTCCCAACCACTGCACCTTTTCTCAACCATATTTTGGGCAGAAACACTCTGAAACTCATGCATGACATTCTCAGGCCCACCCTCCTGATGATGCTCACCTCCACTTCTCTAGGAACCATAGGTTCTGAAGGCTTTGCAGACCTTTACCACCGGAGCCTCCTCCACACCATAGACCATCATGCCCCTTTAAAACTTAAACTGTCCAGACCGCACAAGCCTGCTAACATCTGGTTCGCAGATGAGCCTGTTACCCTCCACAGAAGTAAGAGAGCATTAGAAAATCTCTGCAGGAAGCATCCTACCTCTGTGAACTGCATAAACCTTTCCAATGCCCCCAGGTTATACAGGAAAGGAGTCACCTTCCACAAAGCAAACTCATATGACACCAGAAATTCAAATGCAAGTTCTAACGCTAAAGAATTATTCTCTATTTTAAGAAAACTGGAAAACCCTGTTTCCTCAAACACCCAGACTAGGTCTGACTAAACCTGCTGCTCTACTATCCAAGATGCCCTTGCCAACAAATGTGATCTGCTACGCAACAGAATCAATGCTAAGAAAACACAAATAGCGATGAAATCCCCACTTCCGGATGCCCTGAGGAACCTCAGACCCCCTTTTTCCGCCATGCCATCCTCATTCTCCTTCTCCCAAGTAAACCAAGCAATTGTCCTAGATACCATCCAGACTTTAAAACCCTCCAATTGTAAGGGAAATTCTTGCCCTGCACTTATTGTGAAGCTATGTGCTACTACCGCAAACTCTTTCATTAATGACTTTGTCAGTGCATCCTTTAGGGCCAATGCCATTCCTATCTGTATCAAAACAGCCTGGGTCTCTGTGCTCCTCAAAAAACCATCCCTGGACCCTTCCCTGCCTACCAATTACCATCCCATCATTACCGCTCTCTTCTTGCTTAAAATTCTAGACCGCATTGCCTATCCCAAAGTACAACAATTTCTCGAACACTGCCTTCTCCTTGGAGCAAGACAATCTGGTTTCTGCCCCAAACAAACCACCGAAAGAGTCCTATTCAACCTCCAAATGCAGCTTGACAGTATTCGTGATTCAGGTAACTTAGCCATCCTTCTCCTCCTCCACCTCTCAGCAGCGTGTGGTCTTGTGAACCATGGCACTCTATGCCTACGCCTTAGCTCACCTTTCCACTACTCCGTAGATGCCGTCACCTGGGTTAAATCATTAGTGAACAAACTTTGATAGTCTTTATTGAAAACTCAGCAGCTGATACCATCCCAGTTCCCATTGTTGTCCCCCAAGGCTCCTCTATGGCACCCACTCTATACAACACCTACACCGAACCTCTTTTTGACATGCTCGACTCACTTGGTATTATCTACACTTAATTTGCAGATGACACCCAAATCCCTATCTTGATCACAGGCAAGTACCCTGAGGACACTGCTACCATAAACAGCATGTACAGCTCCATTCACAACTGGATGGCCACTCATAACCTCTGCTTCAATGACATCAAAAAAGAGCTACTCATTGTAGGGTGAACCCACCACCTCAAAAACCTTGACAGAGCCTATTCTTCATTTCTCTTTGCTGGCACTGCAATACCGGTCCCCAAACAAGTCAAAACTTTAGAGGTCTACCTGGATGCCGAGCAATCTATGACTAAGCACATCAATGCTCTTGCCTCATCCGCAGCTCGTACCTCTAAGCTCATTTCCTCCAGTGGACAATTTCTCTCACCAAGTAACTGTATTATGCTTGCAGGAGCCATCATACTCAGCAAACTGGATTACTGTAACGCTCTCGTCAAGGGCATGCCGGCAGCTAACCTTGCCAAGCTTCAACACCTCCAAAATAAACAATTGCACGTGGCACTGGGGCTTCACAGCTCTGACCACATCACAGCAACACGTCGAGAAGCCTACTGGCTGCCCAGTAAAGCCTGTATTGACTTTAAAACTCTGTCTATTGCTTACCCTTGCATCTACAAAGAAGCCCCTCTCTACATGATATGATATATGATATGATATGGCATTTATAACGCTCCTATACAAAAGTGTTTCAACAATAGCATCACTAAGAGACTGCATGTGACAACAACATCTCGCTGGTCACAGATCGATTCAAATACGCCAAAGCAGGAGGCGTTAGCTTCTGTACCACAGCCCCTACCATGTGGAACTCTTTACCTCCTAACATTAGAAATGAACCCTTTACCCGGCCTTCAAGAGACTTGTGAAAACCTGGTTGTTTGACAAATATGACTAACTTTACCATGTTCTTCCTGCTACTTCATGTCTTACTGTCTCTTCTGTACAAACGCTTTGATACTCCTGGGTTTGGGCGTTACATAAATGCTATAAATAAAATAAAATGTAAATAAATAAATTGTTGCTAATCTAGCTAATAATACTGTAAAATATATGGAGGACAAACATTACCGAAGAGGGCGTGCCAGTTGAAATGTGCATCTTCCCGTCTCCTTACATATAATTATCACAACAAAAGGTTGCACTTTGTTTGGGGGATACAAGTCAGCACACCTTACATAATTAAATTAATACATTTTATTTACTTGCACTGTTAAGAGAATGGCTAAAATGAAATGTTCATTGCAATGCATGTTTTAAAGAATATATGCAGGATTCATAATTTCACACTGTTATTAGTTGATAAGACTTGCAAAGTGATGGATGGATCCATGTCGGGCTTGTGTAATACAGTAATGTTGGATTAATCCATGAAAGGAGCCATTTTACCTATCACAAAAAAGTTACAAAAAGAGAAAACAAATTATGAGCCATAATGTGTGAGAAGTACTTACAGAATAACACTGAGAATCAATCTGACTGTGGGGTTTAGGTGATCAGTACACTTCTGGATCATCTTGTCTACTCTAATTGGTTTATGTGGTGATTTAATGCATTCTGGTGAAAGGTATGGGATGTCCACCTTTGCCTAGTATTGATCCATTAACTCATGACTCAATTGTTGAGATGCATTCTCTCCCATAACATGCCAATAGGGGGATAGCCTTGTTAGATTTTGCAAAATAGGATGGTTTTGTCCTGAGGAGATCATGAGCAGCATCCCCAGCCCCTAAGCTTTCCAATGTACCCCTTGCAGCTCAAAAAAGATGGTACGTTTGTAAGAAGCCTGTAGTTTGAAATCGAGATTCCAAATCTTGCATATCTGTTTCCAAGTACTTTTAGTCTTTATCTTGACCTTACTTCTAGATGTTGCAAGACGTATGCTCCCCAGTCCATGCATTCATTAACGCCTGATTTAACATTTTCTGCAAAGAAGTTAAAAGGGCATATTCTATTACTGCAAACAAACCCAGGTCCAAAAGAAGCAAATGATTAAGCTTCCAAGGGCATAAAGACTCCACCGCACCTATAAAAGACCCAACTGTAGGGAGACCAAAGAGTAACCAGTCACAATTTTACACGCAATGGCGACTGATTGCATGCTGTAGAGGTGGAGTCGAATACCCCCACCCAAAGCTCCTCTCCCCTGATGCCTATATGTTGGGAGCCAGAATGTGAAACATGTGCATTGCCAGTAAGAATACTAATACCAAAGAGAATTCTAGAAGTAAGATTTACATTAAGGAAGCTGTACATGCATACACAACAATATGATGGCCATTTGAATGAAATCCCAGAGGAAGCGGGAAAGGCAAGCGATAAAGCAGATTGGTGACCTCATGAAAAGCAGAGTTGACACACCCAGAAGAATCACAGAAGACGAGAGAACACAAATATTCTATAAGCACTAAATTAAAGGTGTTAAAGATTAGCAACATGTTGGGCTTGAGATGAAGATGTTCATGCTACAGAAATAATGAAGAAGTTATTGAATCATTTTATAAGTGTATAGAAGCAGTAACGCAAGGAGATAAAGTATTCTTTAAGGCTGACTATGTAGTGAATAGATTGCGGCGATGCGCCAGCGCGTGTATACGTAGGAAATGTAAGGACTGTGGATGATTCCACAATGTGCTTTAGCACAGCTGGATTCAGAAAGCAGAAAGACGTTTTCAGTGTGTCACAGTTAGAAATTGAAAACACAACCATGGAGGTGGATCAAAGAAAGGTTTGGTTGGATCAACACTAAGAAGCCAAACCTGTCTTGGGCTTTGATGTGCGTACAAACGATTACAGAATGTGTGAAAGAACAAAACTCCTATCTGTAGTGAGAGGCGCGAACATTGAAGACTTCAGAGGTTCATCAAATAGTAGTATTTTAAATGCATTAAGACTCGAAATTGTGGTCTACAGTCACGTGGTCAGATGAAAATAGACACTATAATGAACTGTATGGAAACCGAGAAGACAGAGTATGCTATACTCCCTCATATTCTTCAGCATGGAGAACATTTCCAAGGGCGAGTTCAAAGCCTTAATTGACTAGTAGGCTGCAAGTGTGATGATGGATGCCAGGGCTAATTGGTGGGAAGCTATGGTTGTGACCAGCCCACTGGCACCTGAATGCCAGCCTGCGTGCTGCTTACGCATGTGAGATATTACAGAGAGGTACAAGAGTGCCAACCAGTTATAGAGGGACACGTAATAGAGAGCCCTATAGTTTGTGGAACCAATGGGACGTCGTGTATTTGATGACGTTCATAGTGACCTGCACTAGAGGAGGGCTTAGTTAACCCACCTGATGTTAGAGACCCAATCACTTTCCCTGACCAGTATGGAACGTATAGCTAGATGTTCCTTCTAAGCCTCCAGCAGAGTGTGTCATTTCAAGAACACTGGTGTAGTTAAACCTATGAGATGGGGCAATGAATAACATTTGAGTCTACAAGAACACGGGGACATAAGAAGTGTGTTGTTTTACGGAATGCTCTTGTAACAAAGGTTGCCTAGTATTGTACCCATAGATTGGGTGTTTTTGAAGAAATTGTGCAGTCTGAAGTAACAAGGATTGCTGTGAAAAAATATTTCACCCTCTTTGAGTGGGATCGGTTATCGCTAATGCAAGCAGTGGTTGAAAAGTGTAACAGGTGTTTGGAGACTGAACAAAAGAATATGATTCCCCTGATGAATGTCTGACGCAAAAAGGTCTCTTTGACAGAAACATCTTGGGTTCAACGGATAACACAACAAACTTTTTTATGTGAATGTTAAATGTTGGCATTTTTTGTTTGTAAAAACAATTGTCTAAATGTACACTCGTGTATTGCATGTGTTCATTTCCTGGCCTGGCTATAGGGGTAAAAAAAACACAAACAAAACAACTAAAAAACGAGCAACCATTTTTATGAAAAGGTTTTTTATATGAAAAAATAAGAATTCTTTGTATTACATTTTTGATGGTGATTTGATTAAAATAAAATTGTATTTTTGATACAGAAACAAGTAGTGGTATTGTGTGTTTGAAGAAACCAGACGTCACCTGTGATGAATGGGTAATAAGGTGTCTGACTTCCTTGGTTGATGAAATTGTATAAAGTCTTTCCCTAGACATTGGATTCAGTATGGTTTCACAATTGACCTGACTTGTAGGGAATACGTTTGTCTTACCTGTATTGTATTTATCCTTGTAAGCCTATCACCATTCCAAATAGGTTTTTGTAGTTTGCAACGTAGTTTGACATCAATAGTGACAAGCTTTCCGTAAATAATCTGTCTTTTTTATGTGTTGAGTTGAGTGTGAGGATCGAACGAACGCGTTGATGTTCGGTATAACTCCCTGTTTTAGACAATTGACATTAAAACAGTTGCATTTTGAGTAATATTCTGCATCGCCATCTGTCTCTAAGTATTGCTACCTCATCTTAAATGGCTGGGTCGGATGTCCCAGTTCACGTGGTAGCAGAGCTGATGGTTAAAAACTCATTGATCTAGCAAGGTTTAGGGTCCCCGGTAATATCCGACGTCCTCCGCCATTTAACTGGAAGAAAGTGAGGCTCCCTGTAGCTAGCGGCGGTTAGTTTAAAAAATCTTGCAAGTTCAGGTGGGATGGGTCCCTCGTTTTCAGGTGGAATCCCCTCCCGACATCTATAGGAAGCTGAGCGGACTGAAGGCTTAATCGGCTGGTTTGAGGAGGAGACTATCCTGAGGGTCGGAAGTCAAAATCGGGAATGGTGAGTAGTCTGAGTGAGGTCGCAAACTGAATGAGTATCAAGGGGGAAAGAGTGATAAAGAGGACAGAGTAACAGAGGGTTGGTTGGGGTATGTTATTATTTATTGATTAAAGACGATGAGCATCATAAGTGTGAGACGAGGAGCGTCACAGATATATAGACATAGAGTGATCTATATTAACCTACGTCAAGACGTTTAGAAGGAGCTTGTCCTAAAATCCAAGCGGATATCTAGGCTACAAACGACCAAGGCGTCGTTAAGGAGGACAGCTCATACTCCATTGGAGTAATTTTGAGGGGCAAAAGTGGTCACGAGGAGCATGGACTAAAGTGCATGTGGGCCAGACAGTCTGTCAGTATTGTCTGTCTGTCTATATTTTGCATGAGATATATGTGTGGGAAGGAAATTAAATATTGAGAAATAAGAAAAAAATACACTGTGGTGGAAAAAATGAGATTTGAAGAAATCTGATTATTTATTTCTTAGTTAAACTGATAATGTTCAGTGAATAAGATAGACTGAAGTAAAACGTGATACAGAGGCTTGGAACTGCGACGATTGGTGTCCGCTCATATTGTATTATTTTTCTAGAAGGTATTAATTTCTGAAATAACGGAAAGTGGTGATAGTCAATTGTGACTAAGTCATGATGGAGGACATTACTCTGCTTGTACATTTGTGCAGACAGCTGCCGAAACATGTGCCCAAGCTTAAGCAATACAGTGTAGAATGGGTTAAGGGTGAGGCAGATAAAATGTTCATGCCATGGCCACAAGGGGGATCATTGTCTAAAGCGGTCCTGCAACATATGACGACATACTTGCAGGCAGCATATACAGGAAAGAAGTTTAGTGAGCTTAGAGCTCTGGAAGATGTACCAGGAGGAACAGGAACACCTGCCTCCTGAGGACTGGATGCTTAACCAGTGTAAAGAGGGGAGCCTTCTGCTCCCACTTCTGTGCCTGAAGCAAATGGCAATAGTGTGAAAGACGAAGGATTATATACTTTGAGAGAGCATAAGGCAGCAACAGGGTATAGTAATCTGACATATAGGTCTGCTGCATGTAGCAGCAATGAAAATCCCGAAAAGACTCCAGAAAGAGATGTGGTTCCTAAAGTCCCATGGGACAAGGAAAGAGGTGATCAACCAGGCATGTCTCTAAATATAGAGAGAGAAATAAAAAGATGTAAAGGAGAGAAATACAAAGCTGACGAGATAGCGCTCATACAGAACAAATGGATGGGCGGTCAGATATTGCTCAAACTTGATCGAAAGAGCATTGGGGAAGTAAGGCAAGAAGAAGATCAGGATGAACAAGACAAAAAAAACAGGGAACGAGAGAAACGTTTGAAAGAGGACAAGGCTAAAAGACCGGACAGACAAAGAAGGGAACAGCTGTATCAAGATGAACAGTTGAAAAAACAAGAAAGAGCAGAAGAACAAAGAAAATACGATAATAGGCAAAGAGCAATCAAAGAACGAGATAAGCTAGAAGGGAAAGGAGAGGAAGAGGAAGAACAGAAATTGAGCGATAGAAGGATACAAAGACGAAGAGATGACGAAATGCGTAGAGTGAATGAGAGAAGAGAGATGAAAAGACAGGAAGAGGAAACGGTTAGAGAAGAAGCTAAAAAACTAAGGGAAGTCGATGAAGAAATGGAACGGAAGAGAAGGCAAAGGGCACGCCACATTGATCGCATTGAGAAAGAATTCATGGAACCTAATCCAGTAGTAGCATGGGAAGACATAGACAAATTCTTCCCGGCACATGAGCCAATGCAAGGTCCGTCTAGAGCAGATATAGAAGATGATTTTGATGTCAGAAGCATTGGGGATAAAATTGATAGGTTTATCACAACATGAGGACCAAGAAAGAATCAAAAGGCAAGGAAAAAAATGATCGATTTGAAAGTACGCAGTCGCAAGGCAAAGAGGGAAGCTTGTTTAGCCTTGAGCATAGAGCTTTGTCTTTGGACAGGCTGACTCTGAATAGAGACGAGAAAGAGGAAAGTCACACGAGTTGGGGACAGGATATGTCGGACGAAGATAGAGAAACCTTCCATGGAGAGGTAGGGGCTCGGGCATATGGACCTGAAGGGTGTTCTCCTACAGAAAGAGAAGTAAGGTGGTCAGATCTACACCTACCTAAATCTAAGGCGTCAGAGTCACTGGCGCGGCTAGATTGACCTAAAGGGCGATCCCAATAGTGAGAGGGGGAACTCGCCAACTTATGTGAGTAGATTAATGTCATTAATGGGAAGAGGGAGGTGTGGAACCATTGTCCCTGCTATGGACAGGCAAATGATGGGGGGGGTGAATGTGAGTTTGGGATTTTGCAGTTCCCATTGTTAGAGAAAGAAGGGGTCAGACCGCAGTATATACCATGGCCCCAGGTGGATAAGGACAATTTCAGGTGTAAACTCCCGAGTTTAACGTCGAGTACTGGAAAATGGATATATGAATTAGAGAAAATGACAGGAGGAAACACGTTAGCTATAGGGGACATTAAGGGTCTTCTAGTAGTTATACTTGGGGAAAGAGCCGATGACATTTGGGCAAGAGCAGGATATGCAGGCATCACTGATCAGAACACTGCTCATGATGAAGCACCGTTCAATAATTGTAGAGCGGCAGTCTGGAAAGCGCTTCGAGTACAGTATCCAGACACGTCGGATGTGGGAGCTATAATGGCACGAAAGATACATGAAGGAAAGGATCCGTTGAATTATATTTAGAATTTCCAAGAGCAATGGAGCTTGGAAACGCACGACCGTGGGGGAAATCTGTACCTGTATTCTATCATATATTATGTCAGGGATTGCCAGAAAAGGTACAGAGACAGCTCACGAAGCTGGTGGGTATGGAGGCAAAACATTGGCCAGAAATACAGTTCACAATAGCGCATCATTGCAGCCTATTACAAGAGAAAAGCCAAAAGAAAGAAGAAGGAAGGAAGCTTGAGGAGGCTAAGTTGGTGCAGAAAAAGCTATCGAAGTATGCTATGGAAGGGGACATGTTATCTAGTGGAGAAGGGCAGGGAGCACAACAGACAATAGGCATGCCACAGATGAATAACCAATGGCAGTTTGATCAAGGAGGAATGGGATTTGTACCACGAGGTAGAGGAAACTTCTGTGTAAGAGGAGGCTTTCAGAACAATCAAGGGAACTTTCAGAATAACCAAGGTGGGTTTCAGCCTATACGGAATGATAATCAGGGCATGCAGGGAGGGCAGATTCAGAGACTTCCTCTTGCATGCTGGACATGTGGAATGACAGGATATATAGCGCGAACATGTTGGAATCAAGGATATGTACAGAATGAGCAGTTCTCAAGAGGGGGGGGCTGCTTTTCCACCTGCATATGGCACACAAAATAGGGGTGGGTTTGCCGAAGATCAAGCTGTGCATCAAGAACAAGCTCTGAGAATGCAACATGCTTTGCAACCACAGCAAGCACCATTGAGTCTGCCACAAGGACAGCCACAGCATGCCCCCAGGCAAATACATCAGAGTGCAAACATGGGGCAGTTACTAACTCCTCGGATAGGGGGTTTCACCGTCGACAGAGGAAATCCTTTCATAGGCACAGGAATAAGCATGTACCCGCAATAGGACATCTCACTGGGAGATTTGATGTGTTCAGTACTATCCGTAACAACAAATCCTCAAGAGGAACCAGGGGTTGACATCACGATAGGAGGCAAATCCTTTTCTTTTTTAGTAGACACGGGTGCGACACGCTCATGTATAAGGGAGGGAAAATGTTTACTCTCGGGTAATGCCATGAATGCTCAAGGTTTCACAGAAGCTAGAGTTCCTTTTACTGAAGAATTACCAGTCTCTATAGGAGAATGGGATATGTCTGTGTCATTGTTATATTCAAGGCAGACACCAGTTAATATACTGGGTCGAGATTTAATGATGAAGTGGAATATGATGATTTCTTTTACTGATGAAGACATAGTGAGTTCAAAACCAGGAATACATTATTTAAATGTTAGTGAATTCACTATGGCATTTACAGGACAGATAGCCATACGAGGAGTACCGTTAGAACCAGAGGTGTTCCATTATGGGGTATGCATCTTGTTAACATGGCTGCCTGGTTTAGTAGGTAAGATTATGAGGATACCTGATGACTTTCTCTTTAAACCAGAGATTCCCACGGACGAAGGGGGGGACTGATTTTTGCCTTAGAGCTGCTGTCACGACTCGCTCCCTTCGCTCCCGTTCCCGCCACTTGGGGGCATGTTTTGGGGCTTATTCCTTGCTGGACATTTCCTCCGAACCTAATGCCCCAGTGCTGTAATGAATTGGGAGCGCTAAATCCCTATTTTCCAAACTACTTCCCTTCCGGATCCATTCCAGGTTTTTGGCAGCCAGCATGCTTCTTTAACCAAATGACTGTGCTTCCCAGAATGCCTGGCCCACTGCTCCACCTCCACCCTTGCAGGACAAGGTTGGGTGGAGGATAGGCAACACCTGTGGCTGCAGGTGCAGCAGTCAGCACACCTGAGGCGTGTGCTCGTTAAACAGCTTTAAAAGCCTCAGTCTCACTTCAGTCCAGCGCTGGTCATCGTTTGCAGTGTTCCTGTTTTTGACTAGTCCCTGGTTCCTGGTTCTTTGCCTTTGTACCTACTTCCTTGTTCCTGTTTTCTTGTTTCCTCCGCCCTGAATTTCGGATTCATGCGCTAATTGATTTCTGCTCCCTTGATTTCCCTTTTTGTCTTCCTCTGTTTGCAGGCAGCAATTCTCAGTGCTTTCCCCTTTTAGATGCAGCCCAGTTTGTCTGTGTTCTATATTTCTTTGACTCTGTCCTTTGCTGCTGTTACCCATTTGCCTTAGCCTTCCTCTTAGTTTAGTTCATGTCTTTTCCATGGAGGGGTAGGGAGAAGTTTGCATAGGTTATTTCGTTTTTCCCTGCTCCTGATCCTTACTTTCTAGAGGATCCATTCCATGTTTTCCACTGCACTTCTACATTTATTTTCCCTTTGATTATTAGGTGTGGTGTGCGGTAGTAGCTAGCTCCTGTGTGAATGCTTATGTTTTCCTCACTATTTTGTAAACACTATTCCCACTTAGGTATTTAGTTTTCCTTCCATTGCTGTTCTAGCCTTTCGGGGTCCCAGTTTCTTCAACAGGATTCGTGGGCTAGCTGACATTCAAGAGGTTTATCTCGTCCTCGTGAGTACAGTTCTTAAGTTCCCTTATGTAATACCATCAAGAGTGTTAGTACACAGATCCTGTCATTGCTTGCCCTCCACGTGGGTTTAGCGCTGTCAGTACCTGTAACAGCAATTGGGGGTAAGGCGCTTGCCGACTTTCCTCGCGGTCAGGTGCTTACCCCACATCCCTTTTAATATATTGGTTTTGATGTCACACTCTATTTGCACTCCTGGGTTCTAGCATACCTGAGTCATAGTTCCTGGGTGCACATTTCCCTTGCCATATTCGCTGCCTTTGTACTCGCCTGACTAATCCTGACAGTATGACCAGCCAAAAATTCCCATTGAAGAAAGTTTAAGAAAGAAAGGCAGCAAGGCCTCTAACAAGCTTGTACAGAAAGCTTCCCCTACATTTACCTGTGACAATCAAATCACTAGTCTTGGCTTAAATGAACTCCTTGTCACGAATGGGCATTTACGAGCAAAGTATTTTTCCCATAGGATGGCACATCCTACATTGCCTGATCCTAGTTCGATCTTTTGTTCTGATCCCGATTCTATGTCAGCGCAAGCCTTAGCCGCAGAAAACAACACACTGTTAGACTTATTATACAAGAGTACCTCTGTTGTTGAACCCCATGATTCCAGTTGTGCTTCACCTCAGATAGAACAGTTTCATGGTACAAACATAACGAATGGAGGGGTTCCTTGCATAACTTCAGTTTTCTACCCTCAGTCCAAATACTTCTTTGCACAAGTACATACGGTAGTCCCTAATGTCAAGAGGTCTAAGGTCAATAGATTGCTTAAGGGTAACACAGACCAAGTTAGTATGAGAAAGTATAAATCTCAGAACCTGAAAGCAGTTGAGGATAATGCACAATCGGTGCACATCCAGATTGCTAGTGCAGGATCCAGCCCTGATGCCACTATGCCTCCCCCTGTGCCTACTGATAGTGATGTACAGTTAATGCTGGGCATGCTAAGAGCTAAGCTTGAGGAGTTAACACAAGAATTCATTTCTTTACAAGAGGAGAATAAGATCTTGCACGCATTCCTGAATACACCTCAGACTTTATCCATTGATGTTGATGAAGTGAACACAGTTCAGCCCCTGAGTGCAGAGACTTTGGTAAACCATGATAATTGCCAATATGTTAGATCTATTGGAAGTGAAAGTCTTTCTTCTAGCACAGCGCTCAATCTGGGCACAGTTTCTAACAATTGTTCTGCTGATTGTCAGGGATTGCAGTTAGCTGAAGATTTACAAGCCACTCCTTTACCTAAAGTTTCCTGTGTAGCAGTCTGTCATAATTCTGAGCTAGCACACATACAAGCTTCTGATCTCCAAACACAATACACAAAGGTGGCATACACAGATTCAGTCACTACAGTAGGCTTAGGTCCTGCTCTTGATACAGCTGCTGAGACTGAAGTAGATGTTAAAGCTGATGTGGAAGACGATCTTACCTCTGGGTTCACTCTTCCTTCTGCCAATTCTGATCAATACGAACAGTCAGAGACAGTACAGATTTCATGTTCTGATGAACTCATTCCACAGTATACAGAACCAAAAGACCAGCAGGCGATTCCTGAACTGTTGATTGTTAATCTGCCTCTTTCAGAAGCTAAGACAGAGGAATGGACAATTGACGAAATCCTGATTAACAGAGACTTTACTATGGTGATTCCACTGGTTGATTTTGACTTCCACAAAGAAAGAGACTCTGTGTCACCCACTAAAGAAAAGGACTGCAAGGGTACGGTTCAGTCCTTGGTTACTGGAGCCAAGGAGTCTAATGCCCTAAAGGTGCCCTCCATTCCTGAGCCACTAATGTGTCTATCAACTTCTGAGACTTCTGTGTGTCCTCCTACAACCATTGACTCTTCTATGATCCAATCCACAGCCCTGCAGTCATCTTTGGTACACGTGTCTTCAATCAATGAACCGCTGCCATGTCTGCCATTTAATCAAGAGCCTCCACCATGCACGGGGTTAGTTCCAAAGACCCTGACATGTTTGGATTCAGCTACCGAGATGGCTCCAACTCGCATGCCTTCAGCTTCAAAGTTTCCTCTGGCCTGCCTGTCTTCAGCTACAGTGACTCATCCAGAAGATCATCCTTCAGCCAGAGAGCCTCCGGTAGTCCATCATATGTGCATGTCTTCAGTTCCAGAGTTTATTGCTTGTTTGCCTTCAGTTCATGATACACCGGTATCCTGCTTAGCTTCGCTTCCAACATCAGAGGTATACCTGTCTACACCATCAGATCCTGCTATATTTTCTACTGCTCCAGACAGTCCTCCTGAATCCCAAACATTTACTGTCGATGAACGTTTAGATTGCCTTTCTTTTGCTTCAGGAGGAGCACCAGAATGCCTGCCTTTTCCACAAGACGATTCTCCCAACTGCTTCACTTTAGCATCAGAGCCTCCTAAAAATGCAGCATCAGAGTTTGAGACTTTTGCCAGCTCCCGCTTCAGAGTCATCAAGCTGGGCCAAGTGGTGAGTCAGAACCACTCACCTGGGTGTGCACAGGGGGTGGTGCAGACCGGCGTATTACCTACAGAACTTGTGCAACAGAATTCCGCCAAGAAGCACCAGTTGGGTGCTAGTAGCCAAAGGAAGGGAATGACTGCTGCAGTTCAAGATGTGTCTGTTATTGCTCCTTCTGCGAGTGTGCCTGAAATACCAAGTACTGTGTCTATCACTCCTATCAGTATGCCAAACGTCCCTGCTGTTGTATCCAACGTGCAACAAAGTGGCTACACGACTGTCACCAGGAGTACCAGCCTCGTACAACCCATGGGACTTCCAGGCATCCAAGGCGTAGAATATGTGCAGTCAAACCTTAATCATTTTCAACCACAAGCCTTTTCCCAGATGGATGACAGAAAAAGATCTGAACCTCTACCTCAGCCGCCACCTTCTCTAATGGCTGAACATGAACATTTCCTGAAGCCAGCAACTTCCTCACCTCCCGCATGTCCGCTCTCGGCGGAAAGGCTAACAGAACTTCTACCATCGTCTAAGGCAAGTTGCACCAGCCTGCCTCCCTCCTCAAAGACTTACAAGGGTCCACTCCCAGTGACTGAGCTTCCTGGACCTTCCAACTCTGCTCCAGGTCCTGCAAGTTCTTCATGCCTTTCTTCGAACCATGAGTCTCTTCCTCACCAGAAGTCACCGTTTCCATCAGTATCACCTCCAAAGACAACACACTCCTATCATGGAAGCCCATCTGCCTTTGCCCACAAGCCACCATTTCCATCAGTGCCACCTCCAAAGAAAAAGCACTCCCATCATGGAAAGAAGAAGTCTCGTACGGGTGGCGGGCACCCGAAGAGGGCCGTAGGAGGGGGTATACTGTCACGACTCGCTCCCTTCGCTCCCGTTCCCGCCACTTGGGGGCATGTTTTGGGGCTTATTCCTTGCTGGACATTTCCTCCGAACCTAATGCCACAGTGCTGTAATGAATTGGGAGCGCTAAATCCCTATTTTCCAAACTACTTCCCTTCCGGATCCATTCCAGGTTTTTGGCAGCCAGCATGCTTCTTTAACCAAATGACTGTGCTTCCCAGAATGCCTGGCCCACTGCTCCACCTCCACCCTTGCAGGACAAGGTTGGGTGGAGGATAGGCAACACCTGTGGCTGCAGGTGCAGCAGTCAGCACACCTGAGGCGTGTGCTCGTTAAACAGCTTTAAAAGCCTCAGTCTCACTTCAGTCCAGCGCTGGTCATCGTTTGCAGTGTTCCTGTTTTTGACTAGTCCCTGGTTCCTGGTTCTTTGCCTTTGTACCTACTTCCTTGTTCCTGTTTTCTTGTTTCCTCCGCCCTGAATTTCGGATTCATGCGCTAATTGATTTCTGCTCCCTTGATTTCCCTTTTTGTCTTCCTCTGTTTGCAGGCAGCAATTCTCAGTGCTTTCCCCTTTTAGATGCAGCCCAGTTTGTCTGTGTTCTATATTTCTTTGACTCTGTCCTTTGCTGCTGTTACCCATTTGCCTTAGCCTTCCTCTTAGTTTAGTTCATGTCTTTTCCATGGAGGGGTAGGGAGAAGTTTGTATAGGTTATTTCGTTTTTCCCTGCTCCTGATCCTTACTTTCTAGAGGATCCATTCCATGTTTTCCACTGCACTTCTACATTTATTTTCCCTTTGATTATTAGGTGTGGTGTGCGGTAGTAGCTAGCTCCTGTGTGAATGCTTATGTTTTCCTCACTATTTTGTAAACACTATTCCCACTTAGGTATTTAGTTTTCCTTCCATTGCTGTTCTAGCCTTTCGGGGTCCCAGTTTCTTCAACAGGATTCGTGGGCTAGCTGACATTCAAGAGGTTTATCTCGTCCTCGTGAGTACAGTTCTTAAGTTCCCTTATGTAATACCATCAAGAGTGTTAGTACACAGATCCTGTCATTGCTTGCCCTCCACGTGGGTTTAGCGCTGTCAGTACCTGTAACAGCAATTGGGGGTAAGGCGCTTGCCGACTTTCCTCGCGGTCAGGTGCTTACCCCACATCCCTTTTAATATATTGGTTTTGATGTCACACTCTATTTGCACTCCTGGGTTCTAGCATACCTGAGTCATAGTTCCTGGGTGCACATTTCCCTTGCCATATTCGCTGCCTTTGTACTCGCCTGACTAATCCTGACAGCTGCACGTAGCTGTAGTACGAGGGGTCTTGGCTATGCTCGTAGGATTTGACTATAATGGCAGAACACGGAGCACAGTTATTGCAATTGGAGAAGGTTACAGATTAACTGATGTCACTGATGAGGACATTTTTAAAGATGACCCATCTGATGACGAAGTAGTGTTTGAAATGAGCATTACATATTGGGTTAGAGCAGAAAAATACGGGATTCCATAGAGGACGATGATAGTGAGACAGCGCCCTGCATTTTTTGATGAGGACATGGCGAAAATGCCAGTTTCTTTATGGACTACAGGCCCCTATGACGTAGGCCTATTAAAGGGGGTTGTAGAAGTCAAGATTAAACTGAAGCCAGCAACAATTCTACCTCGAGCATGACAGTATCTTATGTCACGAGAGGCAGACAAGGGTATTTTTAAGATGATATCGAAGGGGGGGTTGAGGCATTTAGTGCAACACATACGTACAATTAACCACATTGTAGGGGCCGAGTTTCCTCTAGTTCCTAACCCAGCAATGAGTTTATGTAGTATCCCTGTCGAGGTGCGATATTTCACTGTGATTGATTTGAAAAATGTGTTTTTCTGAATCCCTTTGCACAAAGATTCTCAAGATCTGACATCATTTACATTCAGACAGACTGAGTTCAAAAGTACAAGATTACCTCAGGGATACTGTGAGTCTCCATCGATTTTCAATAGACTCCTTCAGATGGACTTAAGCAATACTTCTTTGCAAAGTGTTGTATTACAATACATAGATGATATTTTGGTCTGCAGCACATCAGAAGAAGAGTACAGACGTGACTCAGTTCAGCTAATAATTATTTTAGCCAAGAAGGGATACAAGGTGGACAAAGAGAAACTACAGTATTCTCAAGAAGAGGTGTTGTACATAGGACAGTTAATTTTGCATGAAGGAAAGAAAGTTACACCTGAAAGGGCTGAGGCTATTTTGAAAACAGCAAAACTGCACACGATAAAGCACATGCAGAATTTTTTGGGACTTTGCAATTATGTGAGGGCATGGATATTTGACTAAAGTTCACATGCAAAGCCATTGTTGCAAGCCCTGAAAAAAGCTCAAGCGAGTCAGGAAAAGATTGTATGGACTGAGGAAATGGAGGAAAGGTTTGACGAGCTGAAAAAGGCAATTTGCACGGCTCCAGTTCTAGGGATTCCTAATTATTCTGAGTAATTATTTTTATTTTCGTACACGAATGGAACAGTAATGACAGCAGTACTTATGCAGAGAACCACGTTGGGATGTAAGCCTTTAGCATATTACAGTGGGATTTTGGACCCAGTAATGAGGGGGTCACTTCCCGTGCAAACATTCTTTGGCAGCCGCAGCGTTCGCTATTGAGAAGGCTGCCAGTATAGTAATGGGGTGTTCCATGACAATGTTTGTTGAACATGCATTATTTGCTGTTTTGGAAAAACCTAAGGGTACATTGACGTCTCAAAGAGCTTCTGCATATGAGGTGGTCATATCGAATCCAGCGATTAAAATAGTCAGATGTAAAACGGTGAATCCTGCCACGTTTGTAGCCAAACCACTGGCAGATGATGTAGAGACACGATTGCTGCAATTATGAGGAGTTTTATGATGAGATTCTGAGGGTGAAAGAAAATGCTCTAGCTCTTTATTGATGGTTGTTCGAAAATCGATCAAACTGATGGACAAAGATATACAGGTGCCGCTGTGGTAAGGCACATGGCTAATGTGGGATTTGAAGTATTGACAAGTGCAAAACTACCATCTCACTTTTCAGCACAGGCTTCAGAATGCGTGGCGTTGATTGTCGTGCTTGAGAATAATGCAGACCAGGAAGTAACAGTGTACAGTCACTCCACCTATTTTATGTCAACAGTGCACGCAGGGTTAGCACGTTGGAAAAGGAGGGGCTACCTCAGAGCGGATGGCACTCCAGTACAACATGCAGCCTTATTGGACAGACTTATTAAAGCACTAAAGCTCCCAGTAGCCATAGCGATCGTTAAGTGCACAGTGCACACTAAGCAAACAGACTTTATTTCACGCGGATACCAAGCCGCAGACGAAGAAGCAAAACGAGTTGCATATTCAGATGATGTCATGAGCTTTGATACGCCTGATGTGAATGAGAGAATGGTGGTGATGATGATTATAAAGGAAGGTTTTAATAACTTGTCAAATACATAGCTAGTGGAAGTTCAAGGTGAAGCACCACAGGATGAGATAGATTTGTGGACGTGGAGGGGGTGTTCTTTATCCCCTTCTGAGGCATTGTGGCAACAGGAAAGCACTGGTAAACTGGTGATGCATGTAGCCTTATTAAGGGAGGCGTTGGAACAGCTATATTACCCTGCGCATGTCACTAGAGAAAGTCTTGCAGCAACCATTGCAGAGGATTGGTTTGTACCAAATTTGTTAGAACAGGTTGCATTTTATGTAGTAAATTGCATCGTATGTGAAAGGTTTACTGCTGGACACACACTGCGAACAGTCAGAGGTTTTATTCCTCGACCAGATGATCCATTTCAGCATTTACACATTGAATATGTTGATATGGTGCAGGTCTGTCATGGTTACAGATATATGATAGTGGTAGTGTGCCCTTTCTCAAGGTCAAAGCTGGCCCTTGCAAACCTCCAGATCCCACTTGCGCTGCGAAGTTCCTAGTTTGTGAAGTATTTCCTAGATGGGAAGTATGTGAGGTATTAAGATCAGATAATGGCCCCCATTTTGTGAATGAAGTGTTCGAGCAGATTTGCTTATTGCTTAGCATACAGCATACATTTTCTTCAGCTTATCACCCGCAAGCCAACAGAATCTGTGAGAGACTAAACAGCTTACTTAAAGAAAGGATAGCCAAGCTCAAATTAACATTGAAAAAAGGATGGCTGCATTGCCTGCCTCTTGCATTATATGCGTCGAGGAATCAGCCAGGCTCTGACCATCATCTTACGCCCCATGACCTAGTAACGGTGAGGAGAATGAGAGCGCCTCTTACTCCTTCATCCAGGGTTAGAAGTGATGCCCAGACAACAGCAGAATTTTTAGGAGATGAGCTACGTGCCTACTTAACATATGTGACTACAAGTATCTCTGTCATTTCAGAACAAGTGAAGCGAACGGGGTGTAGTTCTCAGAGCACAGATGAAGACCATACAGCAACTGGATCAAAAGAACTTGTACTGCCAAGACTTTTCCCCCGGAGATCGAGTGCTAAACTGAAATCTTGTTTGCAAATGGCACCAACCCAGGTTTAATGGCCCGTTCATTGTGGGGATGTTACTCCATCGGCAGTGAAAGTGCAAGGAAGATGTGCTTGGATATTCCTGGGAGACGTGAAGATCTACAGCGGCGAGACCACCACACCCCCACCTCATTCGGAAGCAAGTCAAGAAGAAGTAGTTCAGCATGTGCAAACGAGATCGATAATGAGGAAGAAGGATGCAGAGACTGTCCAGTAGACAAATAAAGAGTTCAGTGGACTGTGGTTCATTGGAGACACTATTTGTAGCTGCCAAACAAGGAGTGAAAGGGAAAAGCTATTGTTCTTGAGCCACAGGAATTTGCTGACATTGGACTAAGACATATTGAAGTCTTGAAAGGAAATGTCAGACTTAGAGTTCATCTTTGACAATTGGAAAAGGGAGCAGTACACCGATTCTTTTCTCAGTGAATTTCACTTTGGAAGTGTTCATGGTGGTGCCTAATGGCAACGTTCAGCGGATCATTCTTATTGTTTTTCTCTTCATTCTTTGTGCTTATCATCATTGGTTGGGAGAACTACTGATGTTCATGTATTCTTGCAAGATCCTAAAAATGGTCCAGTTGTGAGGAGATTGCTCACAGCTATCCTAGAGCAAACCCTCCAACTACCTGAGTACTGTATGGAAAACATGAATGCCTCTGTCTGATGATGACACAAATAGACTAGTTGGAATGGTCTTTTATTTCTTGATTGAAGAACCCCTGCATCTTGATGGAAGACAAACTGATGTTCGTACATTTCTGAGAGATCCTAGGAATCAATTGGCAATCAATCAATTGCTACATGACATAATCTAAAAAGTGTGTTTATTTTCTGAGACAGCACGATGAGGATCCTAATGGTGTTGATGAATGAAGACATTCAAAACTTACTTGCCCTAGTCTTTTATTATCTGCTGGAAGCACATCCTCATTTGATCTGGAGAAAGGACAATTCTTTTGTGTTAATCAAGAACCCTATTAACTGTCCTGCCATCAGCCAGTTGCTTGTGGAGCTTGTGGAGCAGATATTGCCAGAATATTTTATGAGATTACCCGATTAAAGTTTTTTTTCTTCCTTAAAAGTAAAAGCAGAAAATGGGTAACATTGATAGTAACACCAATGTGGCAAAAAACGAGAGACTGCCATGACGTGCAAGAAGCTATTGTTGCATCCAAATGACCTATTGGTATATCATATATACATGCATTAGGTTTATTATTATTATACTTTCTCTCACAGTACGTACTGTCTATTATGTAGATCCAAATAAGGCAGTACTTCCTGTGTATCATCCTATGCAGCAGGAGGGTACAGAAGTGGCAAGTGTAAGACCACCGAGACCTTAGGTATTTGTTCCTACTCCGGTAGTTTATGTGGAGGCACCTTGTTCCATGACAAGTGCCACTAAACATCCATATGCAGGAATGTCTCTGATAGATATCATTACTGAGCACTAGGTACAGAAACCTAGAGAAAAGCAAAGAAAGAGATATTTTGTGACTGACCTTACACCAGTAGCACATGTAAAAACACCAGTTTTACTGACAAATGTCTCTATGATTCCCCCAGTCAGAAAGAACTATGCAGACATACTTCATGAGATGTTTATAAAAGCTCATGTGGCAAGTAGGAGAACCAAACAACATGCACTAGAGGATGATTATGAGCTAAACAATTATCTAGACAGTACAGCATACTTGGGAAACATTGTTTGGTATCAGCATATGAGGTGGGCAAAAGAACCTCAAAGGAGGAATGTTATATATGTGCACTCCTACCTTATAGTATGGGGAAGTCTAAGATATTTGTAGCCATTGACATAGATGTTCAAACAGCACATTGTCTATCTCGCATTGCACTTTGCCAAACAAAAGGTCAATTCATGGGCCAAACAGCTTATTTAGCATGGCCAACGGAATGGACAGATGCAGATGAAGATGACTATGTGCAAGACACATAAACAAGAGCAAGAGCCCACACAAAGAATCATGTGATAAGATGTGAACAGCCTGCAGTGAACGGGGCTGGAATTAGATGGGAAGCAAACAAAAGACTTGAAAGTCCAGGAAAATCTGCAGAAGACATCTGAAGATAGAAAACAGAGGTCAGGTGCAAATTTGGGGATCCAGGCTTTCTCCAGATGGATGGGAAGAAGGAGTGGTTGTTTTCAGAGCATGGGTAGTGATTGGATGCTACAAACCAACCATTGACATTGTAGAGAATGGATGCAAGCCGCTATGGCCGAGACTTGCTAAACTACTGACATGGGTCGAAGATAAAGGAGGGCCCCTGCAGATAGTGCCTTTGGATAGTGCAAAGTTGTGCTTCAGAGAAAATGACACAAGAAAACTTGGAGAAAACAGGAACTGTGGTCGAATCTTTGACGTGCCAGGAATGAGCATAGGAACAGCAGTGATAATGGATCACTACTGGGCCTGTGAATCCAGAGCTTATATGAAGCTTCCCAAGGACTGGGGAAGACTGTGTTCTATAGTGAATGTTCATGGTCCTGCCTTGGTGATTCCCAAGAGTTATCTGAACATTGGTGAATTTCCAAAAGCAGATGCTAACTTGAGGAAGAAGAGATCTGTTGAGCTTCTGAATCAAATGAAAAGAGAGAACTATTTCTCAGCCAAGTCAATAGCAGCTTTTGATTTGATTCCATATGAGCACAGACTTTCAGTCAGACATCATCGATATTCACGATAATCTTCATGCCAAGGATCCAGACTGCAGCAAATACCAAGTGGTTACAGATAACCAGATGGGAACTCGTACAGATGATCAACACGACTATCAAGGGATTCAGTGCAATCAAGGAAGAGCTGAGAGCCATATGACTGAGGACTCTTCAGAATAGGTATGTCTTGGACATGATTACAGCCATGGATGGAGGTGTTTACGCCAAAATTGGAGAATCATGTTGCACGCTCATACCTGTTCATGACGATGAGAATGGTACCCTGACTGAAGCCATAGAAATGCTGATGAAGTTACACGTCCAGATGATAGATGAAGTAGAAGACATTACTGATGATAGTTGTTTCAGATCACTTTTCCCGTGGGTTCTACAATGGATGGCAGATATGTTCAAGTTCCTTGGAGCCCTGATAGTGATGCTGATGCTTGGATTCTGTGAAATCAGGATAGTAATCTCGCAATGCAAGAAGACTGCCAAGAAAGCTGTGGGAATGATGATCATGATTGACGCTGAATCAGGATAGAAGACTAAATAGCTGACAGAGACTATGTAAAGGCCAGCATCCATTCACCCGAGGGGACGAAGTTTCTATATCCAAGAACCACAGGAAGTACGTGGGGAAATGAATTTATTGCAGTCCCAGTGGACAATGCATGCTTATGTCTTAGAATAAGGATGAGCATGTGTAATCAGCAGGATGCCTGAAGGGAGTAATAATGATATGGGTCCCAAGGAAGCAGTTAATCAGATGAGGATGTCTAGATGCGAGAGTGGTCGATAGATCACCCAGAGGGGGGAGTGTAGAGGTGTAGTCGAATGCCCCCATCCATAGCTCCTCTCTCATGATGTCTATATGTTTGGAGCCAGAATGTGAAACAAGTGCATTGCTAGTAAGAATACCAATACCAAAGAGAATTATGGAAGTAAGATTTCTATTAAGGAAGCCGTATGTGCATACACGACAATATGATGGCCATTTGAATGAAATCCTGGAGGAAGAGGGAAAAGCAAGCGAAAAAGCAGATTGATGATGTTGTGAAAAGCAGAGTTCATGCACCCAGAAGAGATACAGAAGACGAGAGAACATAAATATTCTACAAGCACTAAGTACAAGGTGTTAAAGATGAGGAACATTTCAGGCTCAAGGTGAAGATATTCATGCTACAGAAATAATGAAGAAGTTATTGAATCATTTTATAAACGCACAGAAGCAGTAACACAAGTAGATAAAATAATTTTTAAGGCTGGCTATGTAGTGAATAGATTGTGGCGATGCGCCAACGTATATACATAGGAAATGTAAGGACTATGGATGATTCCACAATGCACTTTAGCAGAGCTGGATTCCGAAAGCACAAAGACGTTTCAGTATGTTGCAGTTAGAAATCAAAAAACTCAACCATGGAGGTGGATCAAAGAAAGGTTTGGTTGGATCAACACCAAGAAGCCAAGGCCATCTTGGGCTTGGATGTGCGTACAAACGATTGCAGAACGAGTGAAAGAACAAAACTCCTGTCTCTAGTGAGAGGCGAGAACATTGAAGACGTCAGAGGTTCATCAAATAGCAGTATTTTAAATGCAGTAAGACTCGAAATCGTGGTCTACAGTCACGTGGTCAGATGAAAATAGACACTATGATGAACTGTATCAAATCCGATATTATTCTTCAGCACGGAGAACATTTCCAAGGCTGAGTTCAAGGCCTTAATTAACTAGTAGGCTGCAAGTGTGATGATGGATGCCAGGGCTAATTGGTGGGAAGCTATGGTTGTGACCAGCCCACTGGCACCTGGATGCCAGCATGCGTGCTGCTTACGCATGTGGAATATTACAGAGGGGTACAAGGATGCCAACCAATTATAGAGGGGCACGTAATAGGGAGCCCTATAGTTTGTGGAACCAATGGGACGTCGTGTATTTGATGACGTTCGTAGTGACCTGCACTAGAGGAGGCCTTAGTTGCCCCACCTGATGTTAGAGACTCAATCACTTTACCTGACCAGTATGGAACGTATACCTAGATGTTCCATGTAAGCCTATCACCATTCCAAATATGTTTTTCTAGTTTGCAATGTAGATTGACATCAAAAGTGACAGGTTTTCCGTATATAATCTGTCTTTTTTATGTGTTGAGTTGAGTGTGAGGATCGAGCGAATGCGTTGATGTTCGTTGTAACTCCCTGTTTTAGATAATTGACATTAAAACAGTCGCAGTTTGCCAACTTCCTGAGTCAGTTTTGATTATTGATGTTTGAGTAATATTCTGCAGCCACATCTGTCTCTAAGTATTGCTACCTCGTCATAAAGGACTGGGTCAGATGTCCCAGAGATTGTGAAGTAAGGGAACAACTCAAGTTTCAAATAGGTTTCTTATGCACATATCAGCAACATGTTCAGTCCCTTGTATTAGAGTGCAAGGATGAACTACGTTTTAATCGTCAATAGCTTCTGTCAAGGACTGGGAAGAGGCTACAAGGAGGTCTATACCTATATTAGAGTGATCCATGTCAGGATTGAAAACTAAATTGACGTCCTCTCCAATTATCAGATCCCCCTTTTGGAAATAGCTATAACAGGAAACACATGTTAATAGAATGTATCCTCGTCTTCATTGAGGTCATATAATGAGAAAATGGTCTGCATTTCATTATTGAAGGTGACTTGTACCTGGATCCCTACACTTGGCAACAAATAAAACCCCATGAGGCTTGTTTATTGAAACTGCTACCACATGTGTCTTGACCGTGGAGGAAGGAATGGGCTGAGAGAAATACATTCTAAATGTTTGTCTGTGACAATCTCTGGGAAAAAGATGGGTATCCTTAATAAGAATAATGTTGGCTGGTAACTGTTAACCTGAACAAAATATTGTTTTCATTACCCTGGGAAGTTAAGGCTATGTACATTAATAGAAACTATTTTCACAGCCCTCTTGTTATTCCTGAAAGGGTAGATTCTAACTGCCTATAGCCAAGCAGGACAAGCTTTTGGTTATGCTTCAATCTATATTTCTCCCTTGGAATAGTTCCGAAAAATGAAAATGATTCACCAATGGCATAGCATATCCTCCATTTTTAAGTCATACTCCTTAGCTTTTGTATACCAAGGTATCTGTATCAATTAAACATACCATAATTATTAGAATTTGAAAATGGTGCTCTAGCTTTCCAAAGAGAAAACTAACTGTGCAAACAAAAGATCCCAACATCGTGTGCAATTTAAAGGAGTATGTGCTTCCACCAAGCCTTATATTATGACCGTGGCCAGTGCAAATAAAATCACACAGGATGATACAACAAAACAATCCCCTCTCTTCTTTATTTTCATGTTTTATTTTTTTACATTTATAAATTGTACAAGGCGGCCTTGAGGCATTGTGGCGCTGCTACAATAGGGCTTACTTAGTTACAGAACACCATTGACAAGCTGTGGGTGTTATTTGGTACAGTGAGAAAGATACAAGATACAAGACAGTACACAGTTAACAATGACATTTACATGATGTGCAGCTTTGATCGTTAAGGTTGCAGGGTTACAGTGGAACCAGGTTAAGTTTGTAGTGCGATTATTACAAAGAGGACAGTGACATATGGATGATGTGCAGCTTTGATCCTAAAGGTTCCAGACTTACAGGGGAACCAGCTGCAGTTCGCGGTGAGCTTAGTTTAGCGGGGGGAATTAGTTGAATAGCTTGGTTTTGATTGATTTGCAGAATTTTGCATGTGAGGTTTCCTTCCTTGGTGTTGTGGGAAGTATTTTGGCACTAGGAATAGGAAGCTCGAGCCTCCAGCTTTGGCTTTT
This sequence comes from Ambystoma mexicanum, assembly GCF_040938575.1. Taxonomy (NCBI): domain Eukaryota; kingdom Metazoa; phylum Chordata; class Amphibia; order Caudata; family Ambystomatidae; genus Ambystoma; species Ambystoma mexicanum. Next base: position 75,343,648 of record NC_090940.1, on the reverse strand, counting down.
TTGAAGGTCAGGACGCAGAGCTGATTGGAGTGGTGGGAACGCTTAGGTCTTTCTGAGGTGGCTAGGAATATTTTTTTCCAATAGGTATGTCGCTGCTGTGAGTGATAGGCATTTGTGTATAATTGCTAGGGTCTTAAAGAGTATATGCTCTTTGACTGGGAGCCAGTGGGCATCCCGTCTTGCCTGGGAGATGTGTTCCCTTTTGGGAATGCTTAATGCTGCTCTGAGGGCATTGTTTTGGGTGATTTGAAGTCTGTTTAGGTTTTTGGCAGACGTGCCCACAAACAGGCCGTTACAATAATCCAGTTTAGCCCTAATAGTAGCTCTGGCTATGGAGAGGCAGTTTCTGGAGGGTAGGTAAGGTTTGACCTCATTGATGATTTTGGCAGTGAGTGCTGCTGAAGAAGCAATGGCGCTCACTGGACTCATCATGGAGCATGGAGAGAGAGGAGTTAATGTAGACTCCCAAGGTTTTGACTGCTGGCGAGACAGTGATTAGGGTGTTCTCCATGCTGAAGGGGTTGTATTGAGTGTCAAGCTTGTCTGTCCATAGATGCCGTTGCCTCTGTCTCCTGCAACTCCATCTATCATCATCATGTTTCCACATGGATTGTGAAGACGCATGTGTGGGTCCTTACGCATGATCTTCTTTCTATCATTAGAATGCTTAGAAATCTTGCTGCTTCCTCAAAATAGAAAACTGGAGTCCCACATTGTTCAGAGAAAAGCTTATGTGAAAGGGAATTCCGCACAGGTACTGAATTTGCCATTGTTGAATTCATGTAGTAACCAGTTTCATTTGACAATGTTTTGGGATGGTTGAGCGAGCTGGGTCCTGATAAAGCAGCAATTTAGATCCTCACAAGTCAATTGAATACTGTTCCCGTAAGACGTTTTCCTTGACTTGTTAAAGAACTCTCTCCAGAACGTCGGGTGTCAGTCCATTACATTGCTGGAAATTAGGGAACACCTGTGGGTTATAGCTGGAATAAGGTCAGCTGTATCCTCTGCACCCATCATTTCTTGTAACCATGCTTGTGCAGTCTACTCTAGATTACCACTGAGAATTTCCTTCAGAATTCCTCCAATCCATATATTTATTCACCTGAATTGGTTTTTATAGACCTCCACTTTCTCCCCTGTAGTTCCACTCACTAACGTGCCATGTATTCAGCGTGATTCCGTCACTCAGACTCCAGGCCACCTCTGGCCTTCAGCATTTCCATCCAGTCATTAGCAATTAGCTGGTGTCTGTCATGCTGCTCTTCTGGGCACTTCCCCCTCACCTTACCAACACTTCAAGACCAGCTTTGGTCCCAAAATGTTTTTTAATGGCTCCCTGTGAGCTCCGTGTTTTCAGCTCCACATCCTTGCCACAATTTCCTGGTATCTTCACTCTGGGTTTTCCTCTGTTGGATTCCATCGTGGGTTGCCTATTTTGATGTCCTTCTGGATCGAGGTTACATTCCACACGAGGCTTGGTTGTGTAGAGAAAGATGTCTGCCCTGTCTTCTAAATCAATTCCTGGATTGTGAATGCCCTTCAAGCATGTATCCAGATAAGATTTTAAAGTTCAGGTCATTTTCCCTTATTTTCTGAAGTTGGAAGTAAGGCGATTTTTAGGGAGTAAAACGTCATTCCCATTCATGATGGGGGTATTTTTTAGGTATGCAAAACAAAGTGTTACTCTAAAAGGGACATTTTTTTGTAATACATTCTTAATTGCATGTAGGAATTCAAGCAAATTAAAAGGTGCATTTTTCTCTTAACGTTAGTCCTCGGAACAGGGCGTAATGCTGTTAAAGGTCCTTACTTTGACATTGCTCTGCTGGTCCACTTGTCCACTTAACCAAACATCTCCATGAAGCTGAGTTGCTTAAAGCATTGGGCAGGCTCATAAGTGTCCGTTGTTTCCTATTTTTTGTTGGGAGTGTTTTTACTCCCTATTTTTCTTTTATTGGGAGTATTTGCCTATGAATAGGGATTGCAAGTGTCTGGTGTACCATGTATCTGTACGGCTGCCTCCAAGCTTTGGGAAACCTTGCAGAAGGAAGCAGTGACCCAGTTGTCAGCTCTGCCTCCCAGATCAAGAAGGACCCCAGCGACCAGGTAAGACCTGCTCTTGTCAGTTGAATGGGTTGACAAATATTGTAAGTATAATAGAGACGTTTTGGGAAGTGACAGAGCAATGAGAGAAACAGAAAATGGGACAGAGAGAAATATAGCGCAAATTCCAAGAACAAAACCCAGAGAGGTGGATCAACTTATATAGACCTGGAGAAAGAGGCAAAAGAAATAGAAAGTGCAAGAAACAGGTGTTGGGGCGAAAGTAGAGAAATAAGAGCCACACGATACTGATTAGAATCCAAGGTGAGAAAAAGAGCCAAGCGATGAGAAGAAAGCAAGTCAAGACGATGGATGGCATATGAGTGTCTGGGAGGGAAAGGATGGCTAATGGCCATGCAAGTGAGAAAGCAAGCAAGGAGTAGGAAGGGTAGAAAAGAGCAGCGTGTGGAAAAAAGAGCTGCATGTGATTAAAGGAGAAAGTGAGAAGAAGAGACATGGAAACCGAAGTGCCATGGAAAGGAAGGGAAGGGAAGGGGGAAACAGACGATAGTCTTTCCCAGCTCTTGAAACACCCTGAATGAGAGAAAATACATTATACAATTAGGGACAGAGCTTTAAGGCAGGAATGTAATATATGCACATTCTTTGAAATATATATTGGGGAGGTGCTTCTTTGCCGTTCCTCAGAGGCTCAGACGCATTTGTTTTAAATGCCCTATTCCAGGGTGCCAGAAAAAGCCTTGCAAATCCCTGCCTATTGTTGTGTAATGACTACACGCACTTAACTTAGAAAACTCTTAGATTGTGCCTTTCATTACAAAAGAATTGTAAACAGCGAAATCACAATCAAGAGCGAAAAACGCAATGTAAATGAATAGGCATCCGCTATGCATGTATGCCATTCCTTCCCTAGTTCCGTTCATTTGTAATGCACATACGTGATCAGAAAGCCCATTGTCGCACAAATCAGCCTTCACTCACTTATTTTTGAGAAGTAAAAGCCTGCTTGGAAAACTACTTTGTTTCCAGTGCCACTGTTCTTTTCATAGATGAATTTCGAACTCAACTTCCTCAGGGCCACTCACATGTTCAGTTAGCCAGCTCACTACTTCAACATGCCTGTTTGAAAGCCTCCCTCTGTCATGGACGCTGCCAGGAGGACGCTGACAGATGTGGTGTTACATGAGTTAATATGGTTGTGCACTGTTGGCCTCACAGCAAATGTAGGGGAGGTACAGATTAGCATGGAATCATGGTACTTGATGCAATGACACACAAAGGTGTTACATCCTAATGGTATCAGGTAATATTATCTCCATATATATGGTCGTCGTAAATAATATTGCCGGGAAAAGGTCATGGCGATTTTATATGGGTGGCCATATATATGGGGACAGGGACAAAATAATAATAATAATAATAATGTTGCCACAAAACACGGCAATTTTTCGGCGATATTTTTGCATGGCGAGATTTTTGTGGCAACATTATTACATGGAACCATCCTAACTGGGCTTGTTGAAGAACCGACTACTGCTCTGCAGGAGAACCGGGATGAGTAGTGGGTAAAGCTCCTACACTTGTACTAAACCAGCATTGACCTCAATCATGAAAATAAAACCGACATAGCCCAACAGGTAGAGCTCCTGCACCTCTTGTAGTGACGTGGGCTGAGGGTAGGCTGCACCCTTAAGGGAGGATGTGAGCTGGCACAGAAGCCACCCAAATGACAATAGCACTGGGTTATCAAAATAAAATAATGTCCAACCAAGGTTCTATAATAATAGGGGACTTTAATTAAATTAAAAACACAAACACACGATACAAAACATTATAGCACACCCCTGTAAGTGAAAACAAAGAATATTCAGACTTTGTAACGCAAGGGGGCACTGTGGGAATGAACACAGGGGTGCACAGGCAATCATCTCAGCTGCAATGTCCAGTTCAATGAAGGTGTCTTTTGAATGAGAGTGGTGTCATACTAGTCTGTAGGGCCATTTATGGCAGGCCAGGGGGACATAACCACTGCAGATATCTCCTATGCTTGTTCTTGGGCCTCAACAGCGTACAGCCAAGCTTCTAGGTGCTTAACAATGGGTTGAGTCAGCATTGAGACATTTCAAGTCGTTTGTTCACAATAGATTGTGGGCGTCAAGACAGTTGAGTCGGCTTGAGAAGATTCAGCAATGCAGTGCAGTCCTGTAGCAGTGATCGGATCGAATATGATCAAGAATAGGCAAGCGTTTGTTGAGTCAGTGTCTCAAATTAGTCGAGTCGGCTCAAAGAGTTCCAACGAAGCAATGCCATTCTTTAATGGTATTTGGCTTGAAAACAGCTAGAGTGCAGGCAAACAATGGATCGAGTGTGTATCGAAAAGAGATTAGAATCAAATGCAGCTCCAAGTTCTGGCAGTGGCTCAAAAAGCATCTTGAAGCAGTGGCGTTGGCTTGAACATGGATAAGTGTACAAACAGTGCCCAGAGCTGCTTTTGACTTTTGGTTGCTAGGCAACCTCGTCCAGGTCTCCTGGAGCAAAACACCTCTTCAATATCTTCAGTAGACCAAAAGATGATTCAACAGTGGGGGTGGTCTTGCCCCATTAAATAGGCAATCCACTACAGAGGATTGGTCCCCTGCTAGCCTTCTGAAGGTGGTCCAGTCATGGCTGCTGTTTAAGAGCCTTTTGCATGGTGATGTCCTACCCAGAGTGCCTTGGCTGCAGAAACTGGGAATGGGGCGTAGGAAGAGTGGGAGCCCTGGAAGAATCCAAGTTGGTGGGATGGTTCTGTGGCCTGGTGTTTCTCTCTTGGCCAAACTAACGTCACCCCCTCTCCTGTCTACACTGTATCAACCAGTCTGTTCTTTTGCCTGGTGTGAGCTCTTCATTGTCCTGATAGGGCTTATCTTTGAAGCAGTAGTTCCCTGCTGCCCCACTAAAGAGGCTTCCTGTTTTCTGGTGAAGGTGGCAATTCTTTCCAGAGAGAACACAAGAGGGGGTTCCTGACCTGGGCCCAAGTGGTGGTTTTGGGTAAAACCCAGATCTAGACCTCAATACATGTAAGGCACTCTTAGTGAGATGAGTCACTAGCATCCAATCTGACAATAAGTTTACATCAATAGGTTTTGGCCATCATAATTGAGGATTCCCTGAGACTACCACGTCAGAATGAGACATGGCTTAAATTTAGAATTTCATCTGCCACCAGGCACTGGGTCCACACAATTATATAATTGTGGATCAGGGCTACCCACAGTTAAAAGCAGATCTTGGCTGCAGGAACTTTGGTTTCCATCATACTGTTGGCAGGAATGCACATGCACCGTTGTAGCTGCCATGCTGTCAAACTACAAAGCAGCAGCTGACAGGTGTCAGTAGACAAGCTCCACGGAGGTGCATGATTGGGATTTCAACCTGCTCCATACGTTACTGCCGATCCCTGTCATTCAACTGGTTTACCCTAGAGACATCTTTTTGGGTCACAATGATCTTGGTTGCTCTGCATTGGGCCCAGAGAATGTGGTAGCCAGAGTTGCTAGACATGGCCATCTGCCCCCTATGACATCTACCGCAAAGGACGGACCTCCTCTCCTGCTCAGTGTGGAGCGTCCTGCACCCAAACCTTCGCAGCCTGAACCTTCATACCTTTACTCTTCAGCATAGTGCATTATGAAAGTGGGATCTGATTAGCAGACCTTCCTTTCAGAGACAGAAATACCTGCATCATTTTATATTAAAAATAATCAAATAAGCTCAGGCCTTTCTGCCCTCAAAGATGGCATTCTGTCACATGGCCCCATTCATCCATTGAAAAATGTTCTCATTCATACCAGAAGGCATATCCATTAAGTAACCATCTTTCATCAAAACAGGAAAAGGGCAACACATTACTGGTCTATCTTGGAGAAAGAGAAGTGCTAGTTTGGAGATAAGAGTGATCCATTTGGAATGTGATGCTGTGTGAGGGGCTTGGAGGGCTACAATGTTGATGTTGATAAAGAAATATAGAACACACTACAATAACTCAACAAAGGCAGAGACTACAGCTTTCAGAACATAGATCCCAAATGAATTAATAAATGGATGGAATAACAGTCTTCTTTGACAGTGAGATAAAGTCTGGAAATGTGAATGGATGAACAGAACAACAGTTCTAATACAGAGACTTTTATGTGGCATTATGCAATGTGCAAATCTGCACCTTTGTGCTTTTAGCAAGTGCTACATGTGACAAATCCCTTGGTCTTGTCACTTCTCCCTGGGAGGGGTACCCTTCCCATGGGGCCAGTGAGGTGAGGCTGCTACCCGATAGTCCCCTTGGGGGTGGTACTCAGCGGGAGTACCCCATGGGAGGGGTCCCCATCCATGGTAAAAGGGAAGACTATCAAGGGAGAGCATTGTATGTTAACCATCATGCTGCCATGCATTGTTCACCCTACAACACGGATAGGGCTCAAGCATCCCCATCTTCTTTGTCTCGTCTTTTTTCAGTTAGTTACTTTATGCATATCAACCCTGTCCATCATGTAGACAGTACTGTGACGAGGAAGAGTGAGGAAAGAGTGAGGATAGATGCCTCCAGAGTGACTGACAAAAAGAACAGGGCAATGAAGAGCCCTACGTGGAACCAAGACAAACATACTAACTATCTGAGATTCAAAAGACGGCTTACCATAAAAACTGATGAAGGACTCTCCTCAGAGTCAGTGATGTCGCAAAGGAGCATCGAGTTGGGGGGCAAAGTCAAGGAGGGAGCACACGCTGCAGACCCGGATGCCAGGAGAAGGAAGTCGGCATCCAAGATGGATGAATGGAGCGAGGGCTCACCTGAATGCTGGGACATCCGACGTCCGGTGGCAGGAAGTAAGCCATCCGAGTGGTCCAAGGAAGGCCCGATGTACGGTGAGAAACCAGCATGGCGGAGTTGCCAAAAGCCAAGAGCAGACTGCGGGAGCCCAGGGGAAGCCAGATAAGCTGACTGGTGTTGCAGAGGACTGGGACCCTCCTGGGCCAAGTCAGAAGGTACGAAGAGGGGCACCGAGAAGACACTGGGAAACGCTACGGGCTGTGGTCGGGAGGAAGTGCAGAACCATCTTCTTCGTCCCAGTGGGACCAAACAGAGAAATGAAACATACTGGGCGAGAGAGCACTCCAAGGAAACCAGAAGAGAGATAAGGGTCTTGGACCTGAATGTTGAGAAGTTTGAAGAGTTATGCATACAAGATAACGCCTAGGAAGATGTTGTTGGCGTGTGTGAGAAACCTGGTGGTGACCAGGTCAATAAAGTCTCAGATTAAGGCGATATTGGGTTTGCGTGGTCTGTAGATGATATGGAAGGTGACTGTGTCTGTCTGAAAGAGCACGAAGTAGCAGTAGAGCACTTCGAAGAAGCCAATGTTGTTGACGTCAAGTCTGGTGCAGGGCCACAAGGTCTGTGGATGATGGCGATGCCTCCATCTGTCTTGTTCAGCCGGTCTCTGTAATGGATACTGTAGGCGTCGGGGACAAGAACTTCTAGGATGTGGGTGGAGGTGGATGTCAGTCAAGGTTCAGTGATGAAGATGGCATCAAGGTCATGTGTAGTGATGAGGACGGCGAAGTTTGCTGCATGGGTGATAGCTGAACATACGTTAGCAAGCATCAACCTCCGTGTTTTGGACGTTGAGGGGGTGCTGATGGGCTTGTGGCTGATGTGAGTGAGGTTGCTGCATTGCGGAGACCATGCCTTAGAAGAGGAGCAATGTCATTGATGGTGGCGTTGCCTGGTGATGGTGGGCATGGCCTGTGGGGATGGAGGGAAAAAACATGTCAGTGTTTGCTTATCTGTTGTCTGAGCAGGGTTTCATGTCCAGAATCCTGCCAGTCCAAGCAGGAATTTCCCTTTTATTCATCTGCCCTTCCCTTCAGACACCTGGGCGAAAGATACCCTTGATCTAAGAGTTAAAAGCAGAAAGCAGCGCTAAGAAAGTGGGTGGGGTTTAGGCCGCGTGACCTAGATTCACTTTCCCCAGCCCACCAACTGCAAAGGAAAAGAGACTGGAGGGCTACTTAAGTAGGGAAAAGGACAGCAAAACAGGAAGAAACCAACGGTTTAGCAGTGATTGACAGATGGGTGGGGCTTAGGCCACATGACCTAGATACACTTGCACCTGCTATCATGATATAACAAGTGTACAATTGGTTATTTACAATAACAGAAACACTTTTTCATTTTATTTCTCCCATTTGCACACGTGCAGCTTTTTTTCCAGGTGTTATTATCAAATGTAATTGCACTCAGTGATTTGACCTTCAAAACATGAAGGACCGACTCGTCCCCCAACGGAATGCAAACATCTGATGTGCAGAATACACACATATTTCTGCAGCAGGCCCTCATCATTCGGAGCAATCTTAAATGAAAACATTATGTTTAGGTACGTATTAGGTCGATTTATAAGGTGCCCTCTGTGAAATGCAGTCACTTTGTTGAGTAAATTGCAGCATGTTCGACTGGTTCCAAGCTCTTTCCTTTACAGAACGATACAAGGATGTTCTGCCCTGTGGTGCTCAGACCACCATGGGACATGCCCTGTCTGGTGCCAGCAATGCACTACTCCATACACGACTCCTAATCTCTCACTAAGTAATATTTTCTGCCATTTCTTGGCATATCCCCTAACCATTGGCCCGGTAAAATGGACTAGCAAAGGACGCTAGAACATGGTTGATACTGTATTGTCTTAAGGCACTCTAAGGTTGTGGGCAGGAATAAATGCACTGTTTGAAACACAAACAAAAGTTCAACACAAGCATGATAGTGCAATGTATCAATGCTCCAACCACATAAACCAAGTCCCCTTGTATCCTCAGCTTGTATTGTGCAGTGTAACAAAGTCCAAATTTGAAGGTTGGGTGATGTGACCTCGGTGAACCTGGGGGCCAAGGGCCACACCCCTCTTTATTATGGAGACCATGGCAGAGGTACACAGAGGATCCTCCAGGGTCCCCAGTCCATCACCAGCCTCAAGACAATGATTCCATCTCTTTGGCACACATTTGTATGCCAGGATCTGTTTAATCGATGTTTGTTTAAATGATGCACTCCTTCTGCTGAATACAGAGGCGTCTAGAGGCATGCCACCCACTCCCTCCTTTTTCTTGTCTAGGGTTCCCCCAAACTCGCATTTCTGCTCCCCCTCTTGTCCATCCCTTTCCTTTTTCCGGGGCACTCACTGAACACCCTTGCTGGTCCCTTATTCTGCTTGCACATTTTATTTGGTGGTGACCCCTGAAAATCCCGATCTACTCTCTGTCACTCCCTCCTCCCGCCCACTCGCCAAAGACCCTCCACTGCCCGCTCCACCTCACACCTGCTCCTTCCATGCCTGGCCCCCTCTTCCTTGCAACCTCCTCCACCCCTCCTCCACCCTGCATGTGTCCACCTCTGGCGTACAACGTTTTGTGCATGCGTTGTAGAACATGCTCATAATACCCGAGATTTTAGATACTATCCAAGGTCAGAATCCCTGGTGACCCCATGCCTACCAACCCAATTTACAAAGACCCAAATCCTTCAATGATTCAAATAAGGGGCAAATTGGAAGTTTCCACTCCTCATTTGGCACCTCGAAAAAGGGAAAGAAAATCACATACTCCATCAGACCCCTGGAAAAATGGTGGCATTAAGCTCACTGGTTCTGATGGGCCCTTGGAACAGGCAAGGAGCTCCCTGCCTGATTATTTAGAGTCGCCTGATGTTGGTAAGAAAGTTGCCAGTAGGCAGCTTGCAAAATATTCTTTTTTGTTTTTCTGAACCAGATCCCCTGAAAATACCTGATGTTATGTTACAAGCAAAGGAGGCTTGCTCTGAAAGTGAGAAAAGCGCTTTTACCCAAGACAGTAACTCCCAGTCTCTGTTGGTTCACAAGACTACTGCGGCATGACCCCACGATATGGAGAACCCAAAGAGTGGCACCTGATTTGAACAAAGACTGTCTGCGCACAATACACTTAAAAAGCCGCAAGGGCGTAATTGTATGAGGGGAAAAGGGTGTTTGTGCCCCCAACCTTTGTAGCACACCATTGAGTCCCATTCATTTGGCAGGGGCCCCTTTCATTTAGATGCCACGTCCCCCAACATTTTCAGCAAAGTTACAACACTGCAACGCACCAGCGCCTAACTCAGAAGAAAGCTGAGCATGGGCACGGGACTAGAAACACTCAACCTGGAAGGAGGGCGAAGAGCACAACAAAACAAACAGAAACATAGATGCATGCAGAGCAAGCGAAATTAAAATGGCGGGCCCCTACTTTGCAACTAAAGGTCACAGGGGTGCGTTTCCCCTTGAACAAGAGATCAGCTGAGGGTTGTATAGTCAAGGAGTATGACCTCAAATTACAGTGCTTGCACAAAGCAGAGCCCCTGACCCTGAAAGCTATCAGGCTATCACAATGTCAGCTCGACAGCCCACTCGGTTACAAAAAGGCACCTGAGGTGGGAGTGATGTGGGAATTATGAGCTGTGGGATGTAGTGATCTGGAACCTAAGTCATGGCGATGTGACAAGGAGCAATCAGGTGCAGAGGAGTTGGAGGAGGAGACAAATCAATTGGAAGAAAAGAGGAGTATAATGAAGGAGGAGGAGGGCGAGAGAAGCTCTAAGAGGAAAGATCACCGAGGTGAAGGAGGTGAACAATGGTGATTACAGAGAAGAAGTGGAGATAACTACTAAGACGATGGAGGAAGGGAAAGAAACCAACAGGAGGTCCATTGACATGATCCTAAAGAGGAGGAGGTTGAGGAGCAGCTGTGCTGGCAAGGAATCTGAGACAGAAGGGAGAAGACACGCTGAGGAGGTGAGCAGCAGAGTGCTGCAAGTCATAAAGGAGGGGAGAAAGGAGATCAAGCCTGACTAGAGGAGGAGGAAACAAAAGATAGGGGAAAGGAGACCAGATGAGAAGGAGGCATTCAAATCAAATGGAAAGAGTGCATCCGAGTGGTACAGACCTAAGTGCTAAGACAGAGTGTGCGACCAGCACCAATGAGGTAATGCTTGGAAATTCCAGACAATGTTTTACCATCTGGGCAAAGATCAACCAGATTATGACATTCAGACAATGCCTAGCGCCAGGGTGAAGGCACTGCATTCACACAACGAAGTGGCATTCTGGCAAGTGCAACGAAAGCCCAGCAATCAACCACAAGAGCCAAGAAAGACGTCTGCAGGCAATTCAAACTAAAAAGTCTGCCAGTGACTCTTTTACCACAAGCTGTGGAGTCTAAGGGAGAGAGGAAAGGATTGATAGACTAAAGTCCTGCAGAAAGTGGTAATTACTTACCTGGTTTGAGTTACCTTGTTTATTCAGTTCTACTACTATCTTTTGTGTTGTTTAATAATGACCATTGAACCTTGAGACCTTGGTTTAGCGTTGTCTGTTGATCCCTTGGCTCTCACAGAGACAAATTGTCAGACACCAGTGGTATTGTGCCATAGCAAGTTGTATAATGGTGTTTCATTCGGAATAAGTGGTCCTGAAAGTTTATGCATATTTTTAGCATAGGTACATAGGCAATGCTCCTATAAAAAGTGAGGGATCCAGATTGTTGAATTATGGATCTTCGTGTTCATGGTTATTTTGTTTATACAGTGCGCAAGCACCACCAAAGTGGCCTCTTAGTCCTGTAATGTTAGGTAACACTGATGGGGTTATAAGATACTCTGGGGATTGAAATAAAGATTTGGTGAGTAGGAGCTATACGCAGCTTATTGGTATCAGGTATCAAACACTAATCGGGAACTGGCAGAGAAGCTTATACACAGAGATGCAAACAATAACTTTTTTGTCAATTTCATGAGACCCACTCTCTTCTAAATTGTTTGTAGATGAGTCCTAATGATCCTTTAAATATACTTCCAAACACACAGAGTTATGGTCAGAAATGTATGTTTTAAAGGAAGCAGGTGGCCTGGGCACTTATAGTGTGCTCTGAGGCCTTTAGGCGTGCAGCACGATATAAGAAATAAAGTATAGCTTAATGAATCCTGCAGAGTCATCACTGATCCCCCGCCTAAAGTCTCCACCCATGTGGCCAGGGGAAGGAAGCCGCTAACTGATCCTGACCTTAGGTTGGTATTATAGGGGAGGGTTACATGGGAGGAGATGTTTGTCAGGGAGAAGTGGTGTCTCCATCGGGAGGGACGCAGTATTCTTCCTTCTGTGAAGATGAAGATTCTATAATCTCTAAATACTCCTTGGCATGCTGTTACTGCACAAGTTCCTCCCATGGTAAAACCCAAAGAACATTATATGAAAGACCCCATTAACAGAATAAGCTTTACACTTCAGAAACACGTGGGTCCCATTTAAAATCCTTTTTACATAATGGTTCTATCCTGGGTAAAAGTGCTGAACACAATATCACTACATATGAGGTTCATACAACAACTCCTGTGTCTGACAAACTCAAAACCAACAAGCATTTGAAACAATATAGCTTTGGAAATCTTAAAACCAATGTGAACTTCCATTCCCATAATGCCTATGGTACTGGGGCGAAGAAGAGGAGTGAAGAGTTATTGTGCAATAGGAACAACACTAAGGCAAAGACGCAGACTAGTTGTTCAACAAATCATCAGCTTTGTGGGAGATTTAAAGATGGTGCTTCTGACTATACACCATGGTTTAGCAGGAGGGTGGGGGGTTGCAGTTCGGAGGAAGGAGAATAAGCAGAACGCTACAAAGGACACAAAGCGCGAGATGAGCTCCAAAGCAGAGTTACAGTGGCCAGTTGTGCTGGGGAAGGAGGATGTTTAGAGGCACTTGCCTGGAAGAGTTGCGTACCGGAGAAGAAGGACTCTCGGGGAAAGCCAGCATTTACAGGAATGGGTGAGAGGCGGTCAAGTGGAATAGCAAGGCTTCCACTGGCAGAGGCTTGAGAGACTGACGCTGGAACCAAGAGAGACTCTGGGGGAACAGAGAAAACGACCCGACAACCGTTCTCAATTGAAGACACACGTTAGGCCGGTGAGTCAGTCAAAAGGAGTTGCGGGCCCCGGGATGTGTTACAAAGTGAAAGGACACTTGAGCAGGCAATTTGATACCAATCCAGTAGAACAGAAGGGAAACAAGGGTAACATTCTCCTCACATGGGATGTCAGTTTAGGGAAACTTGTAACCCGTGTTGCCACCAGCCAAGAGCCTTTGAAGAAGAGAAAGAAGGGTAACAAGGGTACAATTCCCCTCACATGGGATGTCAGTTTGGGGAAACATGGAACCTGCACTGTCACCAGCCAAGAGCCTTAGAAGAAGAGAAAGAAAGGCATAAAGGGTACAATTCTCCTCATATGGGATTGAGTAAACCTGTAACGCTCATTGCCACCAGCCAAGAGATTTTCAAGAAGAGAAAGGCAGAAAGGGTACAATTCTACTCGCCTGGTATGTAAGTTTGGGGAATCCCGTAACCCACATCGCAACCAGCCAAGCAATCTTGAAGAAGAGAAAAAAAGACCCAATGGGTACAATTCTCCACACATGAGATGTCAGGGGAAACCTGGAAAACCTATTGTCATAAGCAAAGAGCTGGGCAAATATTGTCCAATTCTTCTCATATGGGATGTCGATGTGGAGAAACCTGGAACAAAGATTGCCATCAGCAGAGAAAGAGACATGAGAAGTTGTGTGAAGTAGAAACCATACTTGCCAGGTGAGTAAACCAATAAATGAAGGAGCAGTTTTGTGGAGTGGAAACTATTCCTGGCTGGCGAGTAAACCAGGAAAGGGAGGCGCAGTTGTGTGGGGTGGAAACTATTCATGGCAGGTAGGTAAATCAGGAAAGGGAGGAGCAGTTTTGTGGAGTGGAAACTATTCCTTGCAGGAGGTAAACCAGGAAAGGGAGGAGCAGTTGCTTGGAGTGGAAACTATTGCTGGTAAGCAAGTAAACCAATAAAGGGAAGTGCAGTTGTGTGGAGTGGAAACTATTTCTGGCAGGCAAGTGAACCAGGAAAGGGGGAGCAGTTGTGTGGAGTGGAAACTATTCCTGGCAGGGGAAGTAAACCAGGAAAGGGAGGAGCAGTTTTGTGGAGTGGAAACTATTCCTGACAGGCTAGTAAACCAGGAAAAGGAGGAGCAGTTGTGTGGCGTGGAAACTATTCCTGGCAGGCAGATAAACCAGGAAAGGGAGGAGCAGTTGTGTGGAGTGGAAACTATTCTTTGCAGGAGGTAAACCAGGAAAGGGAGGAGCAGTTGCTTGGAGTGGAAACTATTGCTGGCAAGCAAGTAAACCAATAAAGGGAGGTGCAGTTGTGTGGAGTGGAAACTATTTCTGGCAGGCAAGTGAACCAGGAAAGGGGGAGCAGTTGTGTGGAGTGGAAACTATTCCTGGCAGGGGAAGTTAACCAGGAAAGGGAGGAGCAGTTTTGTGGAGTGGAAAATATTCCTGACAGGCTAGTAAACCAGGAAAAGGAGGAGCAGTTGTGTGGCGTGGAAACTATTCCTGGCAGGCAGATAAACCAGGAAAAGAAGGGGTAGTTGTGTGGATTGGAAACTATTGCTAACAGGCGAGTAAACAAGGAAAGGGAGGAGCTGTTTTGTGGAGTAGAAACTATTCCTGGCAGGCGAGTAAACCAATAAAGGGAGGTGCAGTTGTGTGGAGTGGAAACTATTTATGGCAGGCAAGTGAACCAGGAAAGGGGGAGCAGTTGTGTGGAGTGGAAACTATTCCTGGCAGGGGAAGTAAACCAGGAAAGGGAGGAGCAGTTTTGTGGAGTGGAAACTATTCCTGACAGGCTAGTAAACCAGGAAAAGGAGGAGCAGTTGTGTGGCGTGGAAACTATTCCTGGCAGGCAGATAAACCAGGAAAAGAAGGGGTAGTTGTGTGGATTGGAAACTATTGCTAACACGCGAGTAAACCAGGAAAGGGAGGAGCAGTTTTGTGGAGTAGAAACTATTCCTGGCAGGCGAGTAAACCCGGGAAAGCGATGAGCAGTTGTGTGGAGTGGAAACTATTCCTGGCAGGCGAGTAAACCAGGAGATAAACAGTATTGTGGAAGATAATATTTACTTCATCATCTTGACAAACTATTGTATAACAAGAGACATTTGTTTTGCCATTCTGACAAAAGTATTCTATGAGAGAAACACTTACTTTGATCATCTAAGAAAAACCTGTGTGCTAACCTCATGAAAAAGTATTCTATGGAAAAGATTGTTGTTAGAGCCTCTTAAATACTCCTTTTGACATTTTGGGAAGAACATTTCATAAGAGACACAGTTGTTTTGGTTTTGAACAAGTGTTCTATGGAAGAGACATTTACTTTGGCAGTTTGAGGGAATTGTTGGGTGAAAAGGACATTTATCATAAAATTGAATAGGACGTTGTTAGAACAGAACTCTTTTAAAAAGACTTCCTGAATTGGTTCCGAGGAAGGGTGTCGAGCCCTGGACGCAAGGATTGCCTTGTTGGAGTCAGATTTGTTAACCTTTGCACATTTTTGTTGAACTAGAAGCAGACACATTTACCTTACACATTTTGGTTGCATATGTTAGTGTGAGGGTCAGATTTATTTGGACACAAGGTCAATTTTCATTAGTTTTAGTTTGTCAGGCAGGGACATTCCTTCTAGGATAGGGACTGATAGGCCTGTATCCCAACCCCAGTTATTGTTAATAAACATGGCAAATGTTGAGAAAAGTACAACTCTGTGTCCATCTCATAATTTCTGACCCCTTACAATAGGCAGCTCGTAGTAGCTGTTTGGTCATACTAATCAGGATGGTATGGGTTACAAGCAAAATCTAAATAGCTCCCAGACATTTTGAATCCACGGACTCTAAAAAGCAGTTTATAGGGGTAGCAGTTGCATCTGCAAACTTCTCATTAAACTAGTGTAGCCGTTGTTAACTAGGACAACACCCATATCTTTAATGCTCTAAAAAAAGATGAGAGGGAAAAACATGGTAGCCAGTTCCAGAAACTGATTCGGATTACAATGTTGTGAGCACCTGTCTTTCAATGGAGATAAATTCAAATCATGTTAGTATTTGAGCACATAATGGGAGTGCCTGGCATATAATAGCAGTACCTGCCAAACCATGTGCCATGAATTGTGAGTACTACGGTGTATTATGGCAAATGATTGGGCTAGTTGGCCACTAGGGGGCAACTCCGGACAAATGGTGTAAGTGCATAGATATATGATGGCAGACCCTAGCAAATAACTGCCCAATGCTTACACAAAAGCCCAAAACTGTTGGCTTTGTCAATACTTGTTTTAAACCCCCCCTTACCGTTCCCACAGCCTTAGCTGGGAAGTCCATATAACAAACAAGGCCATAGGTCAAAACAAATATTTTTACCTCTCGTTTATTACATCCTCCTCTCACCTTAGACACTTGTTCTCTGAGCTACTTCACTTGGGCTAATACCTCATCGAGCTACCTATCGGATTATTCTCTTTACTACTGAATTGAAATAGTTGTACACGTGTGGGTCGTTGGCTGGCATTAGCGCTGTGATACCTCTGGGTTTGCGGGCTATCAACACATGAAATAAATAAATAAAGTGACATGCCCATTGTCACTAAATAAAGCACAAAAACAAATAATGACTACAACCACCACAACCCTGATTAATATGTAGTAGCTGCCTTTCAAAACCAGCTATTGATGATCCTTCATATAAAGACACAGTAATCAATGTCTGATACACATAATCTTTACTGGATTGCCAACACATGGAGAAACCCATGGAAAATAGAATGTTAAGCGCTGCTATTTCTTTTCAAGTGTTGACTAAAACCTTATCTCCGAATGAGATCTGTAAACTGGGATTAAAACCCTGAAGATTGTAATTCAAAATTAAACAGCCACCAATGATACCACTTTTGTATCCCTAGTAGCTTTGAATTAAAGGGTTTCAAGTATATTTGGAACCTCGCAGGTTGTCGGAAGATTAGTAGCAAACTAAAGGAAATTGAGTTGGTTGACTTCCAACCATCATCAACAAATTCTAGAAAAAGCTCTGAGAAAGACCTCTGTTATCAGGTCGAAACACATGTTGGCAATCCAGTAAAGATTCTGTGTATCAGACATTGATTACTGTGTCTTTATATGAAGGATCATCAATAGCTGGTTTTGAAATGCAGCTACTATATATTGAAGGCAAGCGTCCCCAACGAGCACGATCCTCCCCGCAATGAGAGACAATGATGGACTCTCCCAAGATGGGAATAAGGCCAAGACAAAGTGCGGGTGAGCGCAAATGGGAGTTTATCAATCAGAATAGGGCATGCAAAGAACTCTGCAAACTCCGAGAGTGCTCTGTCTGACAATAGCAAAGACAGGCGTATATATTTACAAAAACCGTCATCAGAACCTACACACTATAGGGGGCACAAATTCAGTGGGATTGGGTGGCGACGACTAGCTATAGGTGCTGCTGTGATGTGGTTGGCCGCGGCTGGAAGACGTCACTGGTCAGCCTCGTGGTTTGGGCTGGGCCTGGCGGGTCAGCTGGGTTCATCCGGGCGGTGTCGTTGTGCCACTGTGGCCAGTGTCAGAGATGAATGTCTTTTCCTGGCTTCTTTGCCCTAGGCCATGCACACCACAGTCATTCAGTCATTTGCAATATTATCTTCTTTAGTAAATCTTCCAATAGGTTATTCTACAGGTTAACGCAACACAGGAGGAATGCACCTCGAGAGGGGTTTGATGGCGATTCATCAGTACATGGTTACCAGTGTCCTGTTGACCGGGTACCATAGGTCGTGGGGCTGGGTCTCAAGGCATGGGACAGGCGGTACATGTCATCCTGTCTTGTTAGAAGTCATTATGAATGTGTTGCTGTAATGTTGCCTTAATATTGGGTGTCCTAATTTTACAGGGGCCATTAACCTAAGGTGATCTGTTGGGTCGTGGGGCTTCAGAGAGGGCGCCTCTGGATTTGTGTTTTCAGGCGGAGGTTTACTGCTGGGCTGTAAATAATACAGGTGGCGGGCCGTGGCCTTGGGTGCTGCAGAGGGACCTACAAATCTTTGAAGCGGCTCCAGCCGAGTTGGGGGAGGTGGAGCAGCGCGGCGCGGGCCTCTGCTCTCTCGTCTGGCAGGCTTCGCCGGGAGGGAGGGGGAATGGCCTTGCATATACTCACAAAGGTATCTTTCTCGTGTGTTGCCAATTTTAGGTGAAAGCATCATAAACATTCAAATAATATACAATACTAATTTAGTCATTCCGAAGCTCACATTTTGACATTGCTAATGCTTCCGAAATGTAGCCAGTCCGAGCACATTATTAGTACACTGTGTTTTAACAACTACAACATTTTGTTATATGCATATACATTCGCAGTAAGTGAGGTAGTAGTGAGGTTGGTGGAGCGCATAGAAACGACTCGCCACTATACATGACGGTAGTGGCACATAAGGGGCTTGGACATACACACATGAAGGGTGCATTTTCGTGCACCCTTTACATGAGCCCTCAATATGGTTGCATTTGTCTTTTTCTGCACTCTAGCAGCATTAGTTCGGTTATGGCGCGGGACCGTGGGGTGTAATCTCTTCAATGATACGCATAACAAATAACCCCCCGGGACGCTTTTACTATTTGTACATAACTGCAGTGGTGTGGGTGCTTCATTGCTAATGCCATATGAACACGCATTCTGCCATATCTATACAATTTACAGGTTTTTTTAGTCAAAGAGGTTTGTGGAGAAAATGCGTCCATCGCAGGTAGTTTTGTCATTAGTATTTGGGAACTTTTGCTTTTATCCGAGGGCCATTTTACAGTTCTCTTTCCACCCGGGCTCTGCTGGCCGGGTCATGCTGGGAGCAGCGATACACTGCGGAAGGTGAAATGTTACAGTGTTGGTATCTTACACTAGCTCATGTCCGTCTTGTTCGTGGGAACGGGCTCGCAGCGGATCTGCCAGGGAGCTGCGGCCACAGGGATAATTGAAACTCTCCAAAGGTGGGGGCCGCGCTGCAGTGCGCCGGGCTCACACCATCTTTATTAGACAAAATGGTTTCTGAGGCCTAGCTAAATTCAATAGGTTTGGGCGATGTCTTCAGCAGGTGAGCCATCCACCACCTGGGCCCTGGTGGTAGGGAGGGGACGCCTGATGAGCCATGGCCCTCACTGGGGGAGGGGATGTAGGTGAGGGGGGTCTTTTGGACCAATCCTCCCCTACATTTCCCCCCTTTCGTTATTTAAGTAACAAATTCTTTAATCTCCTGCACTTTTCCTCGTCAATTATTGCATCATCCCATGCAGGTGTGCCTTTTATGGGCATCCATGCTCTGCACACCCCCCTCAAGCTCTCACCTCTCCTAGCATATTCATCTGGGGTACAAGTCAGGTATATGCATCCGCTCCCTGCTTCCAAGTCTACCCATACCTCCTTGTACCATTCTAGCATACGGGGCTCTCTAATGGTACTATGCCACAATTTATCTACTATATCCTTGTCGTGATACCTAGGCACTAGCTGATATCTCGGTGTGTCATCTGTTCCTGTTTGTACCTGCACTTCCTGCATATCTTGTATTGTACCACGAGTGTTGCCCATTGTCACCATCATCATTGCACCATTCGGTACTGCGTTAGCACAACATCGAAGACCCACCTGGCACAGGCAAAAAATAAAGAGGAGGAACACCACAGCCGGCATCAAAAATTTCACCGTCATTCCCAGCCATGACGGAACCCAGGAGAAGATATTGTCGAACCATGTGCTTTCTTCCGCTCCACCTTCCATTCTCATTCTTTCTCCTAGGTTATGTACTGCTTCGATCACATGGGACAGGGAGCCGTTGTCTGCGTCTTCGGAAGGTACGAAAGTGCAGCAGGCACTTCCGATTTTTCGGCAAACAACTCCATCCATCGCTGTCAACAGGTCCAGGACATACCTGTTCTGCATGGTCATCAGCCGTAATGCCCTTAGTTCCACTTTTATTACGTTGAACCCTTCTTCAGTGTCATTTGCCAGCTGGATCAGCTCCCAACGTGTGATTTGGAGCCATTTTGCATTTGCTCGCGCCTGGATACTTGGGATGAGTGAGGCGAAGAATGTTTCTGCAGAGCTGAATAATCGATACCTGTCTGGGATCTGTGCCAGCAATTCTGACGATGCCTTTGATATGTAGTTCGATGATCGTTTGTTTCGATACAGCACCTCTTCCTTGTTCCCTGAAGACAGGACATATACTTGTGGCTCTACAGTTGGCCGGCCCGCACTCTGTTGGGTGTTTCCTCGCATCTTCTTGCTCCCATCAATGTGGCTTTCCGGGATCACCATTAGTGCTGAGTGCAGAGTGGCCATCGAGCAGCTGCTACTCCATGATTGTGGGAGGTGCAGGTATGCCTGGTTGCCACATACCCAATACGTGTCCATGAGGGCCGCTGTCCCTTTTCTTAAATCTGGGATGGTGAGGTCTTGTTACAGTTCTTGTGGGTCCCCATGGAGGCTTTCCCTTCTCCTTTAAAGCACAGTTCATAGTCTATTTCCTTCAGCAGCTTGAAGGGTTTTTCAATGGCTGTTACCCAAGTTAGTTTTGAGATGTGTTCCTTCCATAATGGTGTGCACATTTCTTCTATCCATTGCAATTTCTCTGGTGCCACACCCCTCAGTGCTTCAGCTTTACACGTTACTTCTTCTTCCTTCCACTTGTTGTCTGAAAAAAGTGTCCCTTGTATTATAAAAAATGGCTCTTCCAGACATACCACTCCTACTGTCTTTGGATAGCAGGTTTTCTCGTTCTGCAGAATTCTAAAAGTCACTTCATGTGCCTGGAAGGTGTTCTTAATTCTGCACAACGTGAGATGAAGGAGACATTGGGCATCTACAATAGGCAACTCTTTGGGCAACAATACTTTGGGCGTGCCTGAAGCATGGGGAATGAGGGAGCAGACATAACAGCTCTCATTTGTTGTTTGCTTGGCTGTTGCACTCATATCCGCATACCATTTATTTGTCTGGTGGGGGTGTCGCGGGTCCTCCATTTTGTCTAGTCCTAACCCATAATACTCATCATACTTCCTCCTCCCCGCCTCCCTTTTTCGTCTGTTATTTCTTTGCCTAATGTACTTCCCGGCCTCATGGGCGATGGACAAGGTGGGCCCCCCTTTCTCCTTCCCGCCCCCCTTTGCCCAATCATCATATAATATTTCGTATGTTGATGTCATTTTTTCATTTTCTTCCTTTATGTTATCTAACAGTGTGTTCTTGGTTACGGGGGCAGGCTGGCTGGTGGGAGTGTTATACAACCAGGATATGGCGGAGGGGTTTCGATCATTTAGACTGCGGGCATTGTAATTAGATATTTTTGGCAGGGACGCTGTGTTGTTTTGCATTTTTCCCTGCAGACCTTCATTTTTCGAGACGACAGCATTGGATGGTGTCGTATAATATCCCCATACAAGTTTAGTTCCATCCCATACCAAAAAATCACCTTCTTTAGTATTTACACTTGCTGTTGCATTAGTCACATTAGTGCTGTTAATCCCTCCCCCCTCGTTCATCTCGATAGAGATGAACGCTATGAACCAATACGTAACCAGACAAAACATGATTGTAAAAAACAATGTAATGCACACAGATAATCCACACTCATGCGAATATCTACATCTCTCAGCTAACAATTCTCTATATCTAATAAATCTATCCGTTGCAGGCTGCCCGTTAGATGCCATGGTAGCTCCTGTTTGAGATATAAAAGTGCATTAAGTGCATGCATGTAAACATTTTGTTGGCACTACCAGTGCCAAGATATCATGGAGGGGGAATGGAAGTGGGTAGGGCAGTAGGGTTGGGGATGTACAGACAAGGGAGCAGACACTATACATTTTTATCTTTTTTTAAAATGTTTTTTATCACATTATTATTTACATATAAGTCCACACATTCTTTTTTTTTTTTTAAATACCCTTAAATGTAATTATTCTTGTCAACAACTTTCTTAATCAGGTGCATTTCCACCACACACATGTTCATATTCACTCATTATTTTCATTTGCATTGTTTGCTGTTGTCTGTGCCCCCTCATCTACCTCTTCCTGCACACTATTATATGCTCTTCGTACATCCGTCAGATGTATCCAATATTTTAGGCCCTTCACTTTTACAGCCGTAGGGGTGCAAAACACCACTTCATATGGGCCATGGAATCGTGGTGCATTCCACCGGCGCACAAAGCTCCGGACATAAATGAATTCACCCGGCATCAGTTGTACCTGTGTTTCAGGCTCTGTAACGGGCCCTGTAATGTTCCCCTCTTCTCTCGTGAATGGTGGTGATAGCTGCTTTGATATTGCGCGTGCTGCCCTTGTTAATTTTTTCAAGTAGTCTGTGAACTCATCTCCCAATATCGCAGCGCTTTGGTGTGCATCTGAGTGTTCGCGCAGTGAGGAGTGTGCTGTGTGCATTCGTCTCCCAGTCACGATTTCGTGCGGGGACAAATGGTGGTCCTTGCTTGGCTGATTTCTCAGCTCAAACAGCGCAAGCGGCAAACAGTAAATCCAGTTCTTTTTTAATGAGAAGCATAGTTTCGATAATCTTCCTTTAAACAGGCCGTTCATTTTTTCTACCACGCCATTACTTTGAGGATGATAAATCGAGCACAATTTATGCTTTATTCCCAACAGTGTCGTTACTTCCTTGAAGAGTTCGTTCACAAAGTGAGTGCCGTTGTCTGAGCGAATCACGTCACAAATTCCCCAGCGCGGAAATACTTCCCTTACTAGGAACTTTGCAGCGCTTTTAGCATCAGGTCGCGCACATGGGCCTGCTTCCACCCATCTTGAAAATGGGCACACAACCACAATCATGTAACGTGCCCCATTAGACCTTTCTCCCATGTCCGCGTAGTCAATGTGTAATTCTCTGAAAGGCCCAATCGGTTTTGGAATTGTTCCCCTGAGTGTACGTAATGTCATTCCTGAACTATATATCTGGCATGTTGTGCACTCCAGTGTCAATCTAGATAAGTGCTCCTGAAGACAGGGCACGAACCACTCTTCCTGTATCTCTGCTGCAATGTGTTGTTTCGTGTTGTGTGCTGGGATGTGTAGTTGTTGAAACGCTATTTCTAATAACTTTACTGGCATTACCACTTTTCCTGAGTTATTCTGTCGCCAGAGTAAGTCTGTCGCTGATTAGCTGCACCCTCGTTTCACCCACATTGTCTTTTCATCTGCACTTGCTCCTTCCTGTAACTCTAGTATTTGTGATATAGGCATTGTATTGTACCCTTCTGGAAGCTCCTTGTTTGTCTTGTGCTGCAGCATGTACTCACCTACTTCATACTTCTCAAAGTATGAGGCTTCTTTGGCAGCCGCGTCCGCTGCCGCGTTTCCTAAAGACACAACGTCTGTGTTGGACGTATGTGCTTGGCATTTCACTATTGCTACCACTGTGGGATCTCGTAGGGCTTCAATTAACTCCTTCAGTAATTCTGCATGTTGCACTGGAGTCCCATCTGCTTGTCGAAACCCCCTCCGCCCCCATCTGGCCAGACCTCCATGTACTGTTGTCGTCATGTAAGCTGAATCTGTGTAAATTGTCACTGCGCACCCTTTAGTTGCATGTAATGCTTCTATTAGGGCAATGAGTTCTGCTGCTTGTGCTGAGAAATGTGATGGAAGGCGGTACTGCACTAGTGTCTCATACTCACCGTCTTCTAATCTCACCACTTCCATACCCACATGTTTTTTTCCAGTGTCCACGTCAATTGATGCTGACCCGTCTACAAAGTACACTTCCCCCTCGCTCAGGGCATTCTCACACACCACTGTGTCCTCCCCTCTTTCTCCTGTGTAAGTTGCACAGTCGTGTTCCTGCATGTCCTCTAGTGTGCACGCTTCTGTAATGAATGTTGCTGGATTCACTGTCCTACATCGCACCACATGGATATTGGCGCTGGACAATATTATTTCATAGGCCGTTGCCCGCTGTGTGGTCAGTGTACTCTTTGACCTCTCGAGTATTGCAAATAATGAATGCTCCACAAACAATGTCACAGGGCATCCCATTACTATTGTGGCACTTTTCTCAATTGCGAACGCGGCCGCAGCGAGTGATTGCTCGCACGAGAAATGTCCTTGCATCACAGCATCCAAAGTGGCACTATAGTAAGCCAATGGTTTGTGTCCTAGGGACGTCTTTTGTGTCAGTACAGCTGTCACGAGTGTCCCCTTGCAGTGTGAGAACAGGTAAAATTTGCGTTCATAATCAGGGTTAGCCAGTACTGGAGCACTCGAAATCAACTCTTTTAATGATTTGAATGAGGCGCTCATTTCTTCTGACCATTCTATTTTCTTGTTCTCTTGTTGGGCCTCCTTGAGCGCTTGCAGTAAGGGTCTGGTGTATGCTGCATAATCTAATATCCATGCTCTACAATAGTTGCACATTCCCAAGAATTTCTGCATCTCCTTCACTGTTGTGGGTTCTCTTACTGATCTTATTGCTTCTACCCTGTCGGGGATTATTCTTTTTCCATCTTTTGATATTAGCTGTCCCAAGTACAGGACAGGACTTCTGTCAGACAATATTGTAGCTTTTCTTTGTCTACTTTGTACCCCTTATTAGCCAACAGGGTCAGGAGTGTTATAGAATCTCTTCGGCATGTCTCTTCATCCTGTGCACAGACGAGTAAATCGTCTACGTACTGAATGATTGTGCTTTCAACTGATAAGTTTCCTAAGTCTTCATGTAGTATGCGGTTGAATATGCTTGGGCTCTCACAGTATCCCTGTGGTAATCTACAATGTTCATATCTCTCCCCCCCCAGTGTAAATGCTGTCAGGTATCTGCTCTCTTCTGCCAAGGGGATGGAGAAGAATGCGTTTTTCAAATCGACCACTGTGAAATGTGATGCCGTTTTTGGGATGCTACATAATATTGATGCAGGGTTCGGGACCAAAGGGAACTCTTTCTGTATTACCTCATTTTGGGGGCTTAAATCCTGGATCATCCTCCAAGCCCCTCCCTTTGCTTTTTTAATCGGGTAAATACATGTGTTACATGGGGAGTTTGAAGGCACTATTATCCCTTGTGCTAGTAGTGCATTTATTGTCTCTTTTATCCCTTCTTCAGCTTCACGGGACAATGGATATTGTTTCACTCGGGGTAGAATTGCTCCTTGTTTGAGCTTTATTATCACTGGTTGTACTCCATGCAACAATCCTACGTCATGGGGGCCTGTTGTCCACAAATTATTTGGTACTAACCTCATGTCATCATCGAAAAATGACGGTGGTGCTCCCACCACCGCCATCAGCTGGACAGGAATTTCTCTAGCCTGAATCAAAATGTCACAGGGCGTTGCTATTTCCATTACTATTTCGCTATCACCTTCTAAATCTGAAAAGAGATCCTCATCAGTTAAGTCTCGCAGGGCAATATTAGCATTGGTACACAGTACTGTGCGCCACTCACATCCGTCTATGTCCATTCCAATCACAGAGATCCTTTTTGCGGATACCTGCACAGCATGCACGTCTAATGATACCACTGATCCTGGTGCCATGTCAGGGTGCACTATTGGGCGGAAGAGGAACTCTGCCGGTATTCTCCAATCCATTCTTTTCAGCTCAGGAACTATGACGGCCAGCGTTTTTAGTCCTTCAATAAACATTCTCTCGTCCACTGGCAAACCACGTATTTCTGGTGCGGTTGTGTGAGCCTGTACTACCAGCATCACACGTAATGGGCATATTCCTGGTGTTGAACACACTATACCTCTGTCAGTGAATGATATCGTCATGTTGAGTTTGCTAAGAAGATCCCTCCCTAGTAAATTTATTGGCGAATTTTCATAATACAGTAAGGGTTTTTTTTTACAGTTTTACCCCCTACCGTCACGTCCAATGCTTCTGTGTAAGGAACTTCAATTACAGCCCCAGAGAACCCCTGCGTCTCTAACTTCCGGTTAGATAACGGGAACCAGCCCTCCCTAATACATGATTTCTCCGCTCCCGAATCCACCATGAATAAGAACTGCTTGTCTCCTATCTGCGCCCCTACCAATGGTTCCTCTGCTGCATCGTAGGTGGTAGATAGAACTGGACACGCAAGTGTTCTCTGTGGGCTGTCCTATGCGGGGTGTCTCATTGCCCCCCCTTGGTTGAACACACTCCCTGAAACCACTGACACGCCACTATAGGGGGCTGGTGCTGGGGCTCCGTTTGCTGTCGTCGCGAAAGGGTTGCCTGGCGTGTAGTGCATAATGTCATTGTTTTGTGGGTGATTCTGTGTTCTGTATTGGTGTCCCTGCTGTTGCTCATTGTACCCCTGCCCTGGGTTCCTTTGTTGTTGTCCCATTGGGAGACCATATGGGCTCCCCGGATGGGGATGGCCATAGTGTTCTACCTCTGGAAATCCACTGTTTGGTCTGCTTCTGCACTCCCTAGAGTAATGTCCCCACCTCCCGCAGTTCCAACAACTCCCTTGCGCACCTCTGGGAACCTGCCATCCATTTCCTCCCATTCCCCCGTACCCTTGTCCACCTCCTCTTCGTCCCCTGTACCCACCTCGTCCCCCTTGGGGGGCCCACTCTTGCCACTGCGGACCGCCGCCCTGCTCCTGCTCGTTCCACTGCCGCTGTCCTGCTCCTGCCCAATTAGTTGCCATCCTTCCTTGTATTGCTACGAGCCCCTCCTCTTCCTCATCTCCCTCACTGCTGTGTGGGAGCGCGGCTACTGCTGCTGCGACCTTCACCAACTTTGTTTGTACTAGTTTTGCTTCGTCTGCCAATCTTCTCTGCGCCACCTCCTTCTCCCTCTCTTTTATTCGCTTACAGTGGTGCACTATTATGCTTTGAATCTCTGGCCATCCTTTTGCTTCAATACCTGCTATTTTGTCGAGCGCCTTTTGCACCTCTTTTGGGAGCCCCCTCTTTATAATGAAGTAGAATAACGATGTCGATTGATACCAGGGCGTGCCTGTTTCTGCTCTCCACATCTCTTGGACCCGAAAAATGTAATCCATAGCATCTTCCCCGTCATTCATTGTACATTGCATTACTGACTGCAAGTCTGGAGTATCTGGAAACGTTTCCCGCAAAGCATTCCACACCCTTGCACGCACTGTGTTGAAGGAGGCACCATCATGGCGATCACAGTCTAATGTTACTCCCGGGAAACCAGCTTTGACCCATACTCTGTCAGCCTGATCCCCGACTGCTGATACTAGGAAGCTTTTCACGTCCCCTATTGCTAGGGGTACCCTGGCTGTGTGTTTCTCAAAGGCATATATCCACTTGCTCACCCCTCCTGATAACGGGGGCAATAACTTTAGTAAGTTGGCCTTATCCATCTGAGCCCAGGGTATGTAATTCGGCCTCCCTCCTCCCCTGTGTATTAGCGGGAGCTGCAACTTTCCCTTCGTCGTCGTATCTGTACTCACCTTCATTCCTGATTTTCCTAATGACGCCATTTTCCCCACCCGGTTCCTTAATCGCCCCGTCCATTCATCATCCAGTGTCCTCATTGAGCATGCACCATCCAACCCTTCGCTTCCCCCTCCCATTGCCATACTTAATCTCTCGCTTTCTTCCAAATCATCCCTTATATCACATAGTAGCTCCTCCCTGTCTCCTATGGGCCTCTCTTCATTGTCAGTACATCCCTCTCTTTCCTCTAGTTCAATTATTCGTGTTGGTTCTTCCTGTATTCTGAACAGTATCTCGCCTTTTTTCCACCTTTCTTCAAATGTTCTACTCTCGCTCTGTGCCCTGGACGCATGCTCTGATCTGGCTGCATTAAGTGCAGTCCGCTCACATATGCTTTTTATCCTCGAGAGCTCATCTTTGGCTATAGAGAGCCTTGATTCTAGATCATCTGTTAATTTTTCTATGTCCACCCTTGGTGTGCTCACCTGAGCTCGCTCCCTATTACTCTCGTATGGAGGGGGTGCTGTTGGCCCTTGGGTTGTGATAGTTGTCGGTGGGGGCACATAAGTAGGGTCACTGTATCCCTCTGCGGGCACTGGCTTGTTTAGTATTGGGTACAACCTAGTTACCTCTATCGATAGCTCTTCTTCTGGCAATACCTTATCATCTTTTTGTATCGTTAGTGGATTATCAGTGGTAGATGGTAGATCAGGATCTAATTCCCTTACCTTAGGCGGCGGTATCTCTTCAAACAGCCTCCAGAGGTCTAATATTTCTCTGCTGTTATGCAACTGCTTCCCCTTGTATTTCAAACAAATGCATGTGGCTACCATATCTAGGACACTCTTGTCAAATGAACCCCCTTCGGGCCATATCTGAGGCAACCCCTCCCCCTTCAACTCTGTGATCCATTGGTCATGATATTTCTTAATCCGTTCCGCGTACCCAGGTAGGTTCTTGCAAATATGTGATAAGGGTGTTTCTGCCCCCATACTTTGTGCCCACCTGGTACTTATGTATCTCTATATATCTCGATATCTTAATATAAACGTGTCAACATGTGAGTTTGCGTATTTTATGTCTTACTGAATCGTGGGGACCTTCGTGTTTCTCCCTCCGCCTGCACACCGTAAGAACGGCTGTGCACGGCCTCTATTCTA
This sequence comes from Ambystoma mexicanum, assembly GCF_040938575.1. Lineage (NCBI taxonomy): Eukaryota > Metazoa > Chordata > Amphibia > Caudata > Ambystomatidae > Ambystoma > Ambystoma mexicanum. The sequence continues at coordinate 75,315,055 of NC_090940.1, read as the reverse complement.
TCCTCTTTAGGGGCACGTACAAGAGCAAACCGTCAGTAATCTCAACAATGTTACTCCACAAATCGAAAAGGTACACACTCGCTTCACCTCATTACTCTTGTCTTTATGATACTTTGTCTGGCCACACTTACCATGACCACTCAATGGCTATACATTTCTGACCCCTTTTGCACAACCATTATACCAAATTATGTCCTGGCACATACGATGTTCACACACCCCTATGTAGCACTCTATTCACAGTTCAGTTTGTCCTCCCTTTCCTCCCTAGCCGGCTGTCCCTGTCCGTCTTATTCAGATATATGTATATATATATGGGTTTGATCTTCAATTTCACAGTAAAACTCTCTGTCTCTTTAGTTTATCCCTTTGGTTTCATACTAACCCACTTTTATTTTTCCCGTAACCCCAAAGAAAAGAATAGAAAGAATAGCAGTCACTAATATATTCTCTGTGTCTCCCTTTGCCAGACACCTTTATCTTATTTCCCACTTCTTCATATATTCCCAGTACTAGTCAAGATAGCACTATGCGGCGCCGCCTTCCACCCCCTCTCGGAGCTAGGTTCCCGTCACTTTTATCTCTTATTCACCTCTTAATCCTAATGGCCATATGCAAAGAAAAAGCAAAGAAAGTTTAAGATGGTCCTTAGTAGACCCAACGTGCCCCTTTTTACCCCGCCTCGTTCCCTGTCCTAAATTTCCTCCTCTACTCCCTTTATGATCGCTTGCACTCAATACTCACGTGCCCGTCTTGAACCGAGAGTCTCCGAAACTGGGTCCGTCCAGGCAGTGCTGCCGTACGCTCAACAGTCAGCCCCGGCTCTGGCGAGCGGTACTCAAAGGGGATTTTTCAACCGGGATCCCGTACCCCCTCTCTGTTGAGTGCGCACTTCTGAGTGTACCGGTCGCCGTTGGCGGGCAGCCTCCCGGAGCCGGCGCACCGTGCGTATCCCTTTTCGACCGGAGATTTTCGTGCCAAAGGGGACGGTAGGGATATGCTGGGAGAAAATAATAATCACGCTTTTGGGGTCACCACTGAAGGCAAGCGTCCCCAACCAGCACAATCCTCCCCGCAATGAGAGACAATGATGGACTCTCCCAAGATGGGAATAAGGCCAAGACAAAGTGCGGGTGAGCGTAAATGGGAGTTTATCAATCACAATTGGGCATGCAAAGAACTCTGCAAACTCCGAGAGCGCTCTGTCTGACAATAGCAAAGACAGGTGTATATATTTACAAAAACCGTCATCAGAACCTACACACTATAGGGGGCACAAATTCAGTGGGATTGGGTGGCGACAACTAGCTATAGGTGCTGCTGTGATGTGGTTGGCCGCGGCTGGAGGACGTCACTGGTCAGCCTCGTGGGTTGGGCTGGGCCTGGCGGGTCAGCTGGGTTCATCCGGGCGGTGTCGTTGTGCCACTGTGGCCAGTGTCAGAGATGAATGTCGTTTCCTGGCTTCTTTGCCCTAGGCCATGCACACCGCAGTCATTCAGTCATTTGCAATATTATCTACTTTAGTAAATCTTCCAATAGGTTATTCTACAGGTTAACGCAACACAGGAGGAATGCACCTCGAGAGGGGTTTGATGGCGATTCATCAGTACATGGTTACCAGTGTCCTGTTGACCGGGTACCATAGGTCGTGGGGCTGGGTCTCAAGGCATGGGACAGGCGGTACATGTCATCCTGTCTTGTTAGAAGTCATTATGAATGTGTTGCTGTAATGTTGCCATAATATTGGGTGTCCTAATTTTACAGGGGCCATTCACCTAAGGTGATCCGGTGGGTCATGGGGCTTCAGAGAGGGCGCCTCTGGATTTGTGTTTTCAGGCAGAGGTTTACTGCTGGGCTGTGAATAATACAGGTGGCGGGCCGTGGCCTTGGGTGCTGCAGAGGGACCTACAAATCTTTGAAGCGGCTCCAGCCGAGTTGGGGGAGGTGGAGCAGCGCGGCGTGGGCCTCTGCTCTCTCGTCTGGCAGGCTTCGCTGGGAGGGAGGGGGAATGGCCTTGCATATACTCACAAAGGTATCTTCCTCGTGTGTTGCCGATTTTAGGTGAAAGCATCATAAACATTCAAATAATATACAATACTAATTTAGTCATTCCGAAGCTCACATTTTGACATTGCTAATGCTTCCCAAATGTAGCCAGTCCGAGCACATTATTAGTACACTGTGTTTTAACAACTACAACATTTTGTTATATGCATATACATTCGCAGTAAGTGAGGTAGTAGTGAGGTTGGTGGAGCGCATAGAAACGACTCACCAATATACGTGACGGTAGTGGCACATAAGGGGCTTGGACATACACACATGAAGGGTGCATTTTCGTGCACCCTTTACATGAGCCCTCAATATGGTTGCATTTGTCTTTTTCTGCACTCTAGCAGCATTAGTTCGGTTATGGCGCGGGACCGTGGGGTGTAATCTCTTCAATGATACGCATAACAAATAACCCCCCGGGACGCTTTTACTATTTGTACATAACTGCAGTGGTGTGGGTGCTTCATTGCTAATGCCATATGAACAAGCATTCTGCCATATCTATACAATTTACAGGTTTTTTTAGTCAAAGAGGTTTGTGGAGAAAATGCGTCCATCGCAGGTAGTTTTGTCATTAGTATTTGGGAACTTTTGCTTTTATCCGAGGGCCATTTTACAGTTCTCTTTCCACCCAGGCTCTGCTGGCCGGGTCATGCTGGGAACAGCGATACACTGCGGAAGGTGGAATGTTACAGTGTTGGTATCTTACACTAGCTCATGTCCGTCTTGTTCGTGGGAACGGGCTCGCAGCGGATATACCAGGGAGCTGCAAATACAGGGATAATTGAAACTCTCCAAAGGTGGGGGCCGCGCTGCAGTGCGCCGGGCTCACACCATCTTTATTAGACAAAATGGTTTCTGAGGCCTAGCTAAATTCAATAGGTTTGGGCGATGTCTTCAGCAGGTGAGCCATCCACCACCTGGGCCCTGGTGGTAAGGAGGGGACGCCTGATGAGCCATGGCCTTCACCGGGGGAGCGGATGTAGGCGAGGGGGGTCTTTTGGACCAATCCTCCCCTACAATATCAATCAATGTTGTGGTGCTTATAGCTAGAAATGTAGCCCAGCGTGTCCCTTCACCAGGGATCTGAACAGGACCATAAGCTCTAATTCCACTGCAAGACCTGAGGTTTGTGTTATGTTTCTCCCTCTTTAATGGTCAAAGAACACCATTGTCAGTAAACTCACAAAACACTATTATAACAAAGACTACATATCACATGAGCCTTGGAATTGTGTACTCATGTGACATGACACCATCTATCACAGCGTATAGGTCCATATAACCCCATAGTCTATGGCCCCCTTACACTTTATTTGATGCTCAGAGGGAAGTTAAGTTCTATTGTCCCCCTTTTAATGTTCAATGTTTTAATATTGGCATTTGGTATTAGATATACCCCCACTGGCCTGTGCGCTTAGTGTGGGGTATTAATGCTGTATTTGTTTGCAAGGAGCACCACCAGTGAACAGGTTTTTTTTAATTACTTATTTCATTTTACAGCGGGTCAGATCACAGTACAGGAATCATCTCACAGAGCAGTGACACACCCATTGCACTGGTGGAGCCTCTATTTCCAAATGTACCCACCAAGAGCTGCAGACAACGCGCGATCGCCGAGAGACCCGAACTTTGAAATTGCATGTCTTTTGGCATAAGGGAAAAAAAGAAAACAAGGACAGCATTCCATAGTCAGATACCCTCAGGGAATCGATATGGTACTCCGAAGATTGGAACAAGCCAGTACAGTATGATATCGTGCTCTCAACATTAATTAAAGTTGCATGCACTAAACAATAAGTTGAAGGAAGGCAAAACTACTAGCAACAGTGAAATAAAGACTGCTGAGGTGACTGGTGAGCAGGGATGCAAGGAAATACCATGCAGCTCATCACAGCAAGACAGGTGTAAGTAATGGGTGATCAGATGCCAAAGATCCCTAAATAACAGAGGTCTCCTCCAAAAAGTTACTCTGCACACCTGTGACTGCTTGTGCGATACCATCAGACCCTTCATAATCACAGCTATCGGAGGGCATTGAAGAGATTAGGGATACACCCCCAATTACACTAACACAGCCCAATCGTTTCAGGGCACAAATCGTCTGACCATGAACTGGGCTCATACATGGAAAGCCAAATGATCATGAGTTTTAAGAAATTCCCAGGGACCCCGGCAGACTAGGCATTCCGGATGGCAGTCACAGCAAAACCTGATCCTTGAAGAGGCATTTGGGCCTCATGGAGGACTACCGGATGAGCTCCTGAGCAGGCAACAGTGCTAAGAGGCATAAAGGAGCAAAAAGGCACAACTAGGAATGCATTAGATAATAGCCCAGCCCAAGGAAAAAGGAGGATGCCATTGCCAAAACCTTCAGTCTCAAAGGACAAGCAGAAGGTACCCAAAATGTCACTTTCCAAATTCTTTCTTCAGCTAAAGGAAGAATTCCTAGTCTGGAAAAGGCGGGTGGAACACAGTTTCTCCTATTCACCGATGGCCAATCGGAACACGGACCAGGCATCCACCACTTCCTTCGGGAGGGAGATGATGAAGACTTCTTAACACCCAAAGGGGATCCCGAGATGATAAATGGGGGAACAGACACTGATAACAATCAAGATGCTGTTGCAGGGAGTAGGTCCATTGTCCATGGATCAGAAGGCATTTATATTGATGCCCTAGTGAATCACGTTTATTAGTTGAGGAACCCTGGTGCCCAAAGTAGAATAGTACTATTGTAAGAGGCTTTGGACCCCCTGGGCTAAGGGGCAAGAAATGAACTCACGGGCTGAATGTCCTCGCTCTTGTCTGGAGAAAAAAGCGGGGCACTCTGATTCTAGGATCATTACCTTCATGTGATATTGGCATGATGGGCTTAAATAGCAGACTGCTTTATTGGCAAAACAAAATGTACCATTTCAGCAGTGAGGTGCAGACGACTGCTTATGATAATTGACCTAACACAGAGGAACTGGCCTCCATAGAATCTAGCAAGGCAAAGGGTATCCCTTTTGGGGATTCTTTCGATAAAGAAATTAGCAGATTTTTAGGCACATACATACCCTTATATAAGGTGCAAACCTTTAAAAAAACGTCTTGGGCAGCCCGTTTTTCAGAAGGGTTGGGAAGTTTGGCCCACTCATCCAACCACTGGTAAAGCAATGGTTTCCCAACAGGAATTTGTTTTGCCTAAGGGCAAGCCCATAACCTAAGTAACCCATTCTCCCCCTCTTTGAGGTGAAAGGATAGAGGAAAATGATTAAGAGGAGTGTAAAAGCAACAAGCCATGTTCTCAGGTGAGAAGCTCCAGCTGTCAGACACTGCAAGGGGCGTGTTAGCACTATGTTTAGATTTGGCCTGACAATAATGGGGACCCCTGTGTGGTTCAGACAGTTCAAGGCTTCCACTTAGAGTTTTTTGCTGAACCAAGACTGGATCAACTGCTGCTTCACTTCTCCTTTCGGGAAGAAGCGATAGTGCCTGATTTTCCCCAGCAAGGCAGCTTCATCTGCAATTTCTTCTTGGTAAGGAGGAAAGACAAAGTGCGGACAGTGATACACCTAAAAGGTCACAATTTCTTCCTCACTCACAGGCATTTCAACATGGAAGGTATCCATCTCCTTAGGTACAATTTGCAGGCTGGCTAGCACAACTAAACCTGAAGGGCACTTATCTATCAGTACCCATATTTCGTCCACACAGGGGTTACCCATGGTCACCTGGGCAGGTCAGGCATGGGAATTTGCAAGCCCTTGCTTCTGACTTTCGTCTGTTTTATGGTGTTTAAACAAGGTCCTCAGAAAAGTAGTGACCAGATCACGTGAGCAAGGGATCGGGGTGATAATTCTATGTCAGGACAAGGAGAGCCTAACTTCCCTAATTGAGGTAGCAGAAACGGTACCACGGGTTCTGGGCTTCCTAAACATTGGAAAAGGTCTGACCTAAAACCAACCAGCGAGACTGATGTGTAAGGGCTTTCTATGGACACAGTTGCAACCACTTGAAGCATCCCACCTTAGAAAATGGACAACCCGCAGATAAATCAGCTCAATGCTACTGAAGGAGACAACATCACACTGAAGTCTGACCATGATAATCAGGTTATTAGCCACCTCCTCCCAAGTAATCTTACCAGGACTCCTGCACTACTGTTCTCTGCAGAGGTTGAAGATAAAACACTTGTGACGCGGCCTGGGTTATGACTAATTGATGCAATCCTGAGCGATGCCAGGTCAGAAATAAGCTGGTGGTTAGAACACATGGAGTAAAGTGATCTTTAGGTGCTCCTCGTACCTGATCATAGAATCAGACACTGACGGAATGGGTTGTGGAGCATACTGTGCCAACCTAACAGCCAGAGCTGGAGTTTCACATAAACTGTTTCGGGCTGTAAGCTGGCTCCTTTTTGACCAAGAATCTGTGCCAGAAGAAAGGATGGACTGTGTCCTGCACAGAATGGAACATTTCTCTGGGGTGAGCTATATCATTTGCCTAGGAGGCACGATTCTCAATGTTAGCAGAATCAGCCAAGGATGTGTGGCCCTATTTTCTAGAGAAGACCGTTTTGGTTCAGGCAAAGTAAGTTCAGAAACTGTGAAAGACTTTACCAGTCTGGAATTCACCATTCTTAAGAGATTCCAGAAAATTGAATCTGGGCAAGGAGGATGTCCTGACTCTGATAAACATATGGGGACCATGCACAACAGACCTCTTTGTCTCAAGGCTCCACAGCAATCTAAAACTGTTCTTCAGCTGGCGAGCAGCTTCAGTCTTGGTAGCGACAGATGCATTTCTCCAATAATGAGTACCGGAATAGACTCCACACGTTTTTGCCATTCATGATGATCACATGTAGGTTGCCCATGTCAGGAGGAAGATGGTACGGCTAGTCCCGATTATGTCGGCCTGGACAGCACAAGCATATTTCTGGGTCTCCTGCAACTCTCATTGAGATATTCTATCCTTCTGGCTCAAATTCACCCCCCCTACCCCTATAATTGAGGTTCCAGAAGTGAACCTTCAGCCAGTGGATATCAGTCTCTCTCACACTGTTAGCATGGAGGTTTTTTGGAGTAGATGGAGAAAGCCATCACTCTCGGAAGAGGAATAAAGCTTTATCCATAGTTCCTGGGGTTCTGCAACGGCAAAGTCTTACCAATCATTTTAAAGCAGGTGGTGCAGCTAGTGCCTGCAAAGGAAGCATGATCACGTTGAGGAGGGCGTTCTCTAGGTAGAGAACTTTCATTCCACCCTAACAGATGATGGCAAAGTCCATGGGATGTCGAAATTGTACTTGTCTGCTGTTTCAGCAGGTCACACAATGGCAGGGAGGTCAATGATAGGAGAGCACTGTCTAGTAAAGAGGCTTATGAAAGGGATTTAACAAGTGGGCCCTCAGTACCCAGATATTTGGTCTTATGGATGTCAACAGTTATGCCTGTTTTAGAACTGGCCAAATAATGACCTTCTGACCTGAAAACCCTCATCATTGAAGCTGACCGTACACTTTTGTTTGTTATCTTACAAAAGTGTGTTTTATGATTCGAATGTAAGGGCACCTGATCTAGGGAAAGGAACGCCATTGTTGTGCTTGGGGTGTTCAGTTGGGTTTCTCAAAACGGAATGCCTGGGAATACTTTACCCTGTCCCAGGCACTAAGAATGTAACAATGCACCCCTTCTTGCCCTCTTTCCCTGGCTCCACACCCATTGCCAGCGCATCCACTTTGAAGTGGCTTGCTAGTGTGCTTTAAAACATCAATAAAAGAAAATTTAAAATACCAAGGTCCCACATACATCTCGGTTTTGTGATCACATACATTTGTGTGTGTGGATCTACAACACTTGAGAGCAAGCATTCAAATAAATGGGGGATGGGAACTATTTGGCTCATGCCCGCAGCTTACTTAGAAATGCCTGGTTACCTTAACACAGACTGGTACCAAGAGCTACTTCTGACTCTAAGACTACTGGTACAATACATATGTAGGCATGATATGGTACATCTCTGTAGGCCATTTGGGATTCCCATGAATGTGCAAATTAATAACATTTGTAAAGTTATATCTTTTTTTTAAAATACAGTTTTATTAAAGACCAAAAAATGCAGAAAAATAACATTGCATTGCATTTTCCAAAAAGTGCAAGTAATTGATCTGATTTTCATTGTTCTACTCTCCCTCGTAGCTCCTCCTGCCTCCTCCCTACACCCCCTCGCACATAACAATCTTCAAGAAAAACAGCAGGTAGTGAAACATTCAGCGCAGGACATATTTCGCTCGACAGTTGGCATACAGCTTTGTTCAGGGTTGTTGCGAATTGGGTGACAGCTTAGGTTTGCATATAATAAGACGGGCTATAATGGAGCAAAGAGCAGTATTGTACAGGAACTTATGGCGCTATTTTGTTCCATTCCCAATACTGCAGAAAGAGAAGCTGTAGTAGGTCTTTGTGTGAGTGAGATTCCATTAGTGCAGCAGTGAGGCTTTCCATGTGGTATATCTCTTTAGCCTTGCACAGCCATTTATTTTTTGTCGGCAACGTGCTGCCCTTCCATTTTATGGTTAGAGACACCCGAGCTGCTAGGAGTAGATTTCTGGGCAGACAGGGTAGTATAAAATATTGCTCTTCAACAAGCTCAACCCCCAAACAGGACCAGGAGGGGGGTTACCGCTCTTCCAATTCCCTCTATGTCATGAATCCAGCGCAAGATTTCCTTCCAATAAATCTGGACATTGGGGCAATCCCACCATTGATGCCAATAGTTGCTAATCTGTGCGCATCCCCGCCAACAATAAGGGCTTATTGCAGGGTACATATTGGCCAATCGTTGGGGAGTGAGGTGCCATTGCATGAGCAGCCTGCGGTTGTGCATCTTATATTGGACTGATATCGTGGAATTCCAGACAGCCCTGTATATTGAGGCCCATCCCTCTAGATTTCCTTCCCATCCCATGTCTTTTTCTGACCTAGCTTGCTTGTGTGGTGTTGGTAAGTGCCTCCTTTCCAGTAAGGCGCTGTAAAGTATTGCCACTAACCCTTTGGAGCCCATGTGAGTGTTAAGTACACTCTCAGATGGTGCCAGGTGACTCTGGGGTTTTGTGTTCCATCAAGGGTCGGTGAGCGCGCCCTTTAGTTGCAGGTATAACAGTGGGTGAATCTGTTGGCCTTGCTGAGCGCTTTCTAACTCTTCCTTGGCCAGGAAGACCCCATCTTTCCACATTTTTCCCACCCCGACTAGGTCCTGTTCATATTGTGGTTGGAAACAAATAGGGTCTATTATAAATTCTCTAATTGGAGGCGGCCAGATGCAGCTAAAGGGGGCGGGCCAAGAAGTGACACCGTAAATGTCCGATTTCCTTTTCCAAAGGGCCCACAACACTGCCAGGATAGGATGCTCACACACTCTTTGCGGCCGCAATTTCTGGGGGTCCCAGAGCCACTCGCCGAACATGAGTGTGCGAAATACCCATTATCTAGCTGAACCCATTGCTTACCCTCTGATTCCCTCAGATGGTCCAACAGCACCCTAAATTGAGCTGCTCTATAATACTCATGGATATCTGGGTACGCCATGCCCTCTCTGTTTTCTGGGAGGATAATAGTTTTGTAGGTGATTCAGGGCCTTTTCCCATCACACTGAAAGGGTAGTAAAGCGTGCTTGATTTCCACATGAAAGGAGTTTGGTAGTGTCACTGGGAGGGACTGGAACAGGAAGAGAAGCTGTGGTAGCACGTTCATTTTAATAGTCGTGAACCTCCCCGCCCAAGAGAGTATTAGTTTTTACCATTTTGGATGTCCCTCTTTACCACTGTCCAAAACGGGGTATAATTGGTCTGATATAGATCTCCTAGCTGTTCAGTGAAAGTCACCCCTAAATATCAGATGCTATTATGACTTGCTTAAGGCCCCACGTTTCTGAGAGAGTGTCTGAGGGGGATCCGCCCATCTTTAGTGGTAGGACTACAGTTTTGCTTCGATTCACACAGAAACCAGAGTGAGTCCCATATTCCTCTATTGTGGCTAGAAGTGCTGGAATGAACTGGGATGGCTGTGTCAAATAAACTAGGCGTTCTCAGCCAGTAGTGCAAGCTTATATTTCTTCCCAAATTTGATCATCCCTGTGATGGAGGCATCTTTCCGTATGGTTTGGGCCAAAAGCTCCATTACCAATGCAAAGATTAGAGGTGATAAAGGGCAGCCCTGTCTAGTCCCACGACTGAAAGTGAAGGGGGGGGAAACCGTTAACTATGACCTTTGCCCTCATGTTTGCGATATAAGGCTTATGCCCCCGTGTTCCAGCGAGTTCCCAGGTTAGCTTTCCTCAGGGCCTGAGGCATGAACGGCCACTCCACCCTATCAAAGGCTTTTTCTGCATCCACCGAAACCAGGGTGGGATCTGAGTCCCTGGAATTGATTGATGCAATTAGGTCTAATGTTTTGCAAATGTCTGAACCCTGTCGCCCTTTCACATAACCAACCTGTGTATAAGCCTTGGCAACACCTCGCTCAACCTGTTAGCGAGGAAGCTGGCATAGATCTTGGCATCAATGTTTGACAAGGATATTGGCCTGGAGGAACCGCATTCAAGCTTGTCCCTTCCTTCTTTGGGGAGAACGATTATTCTAGCCTCCGTAAAGGATGCCGGGGCCTGACCCATATCTATGATATCATTGAACAGTAGGGTCAGGAAGGGTGTTATAGCACCACTAAAGGTTTTTATAAAAAGCTGGTTTGAAGCCGTCTTGTCCTGGCGCTGATCCTGCCTTTAATCTGGATATGGAGGCAATAACTTCCTCTGCTATTATTGGAGCACTCAATTTGTCTATGTCTGGGCTTTGCAGTGGATCAACCGCAGAGTTTTCTAAAATTCTGTCTATGCTTTCTTGATAGGATGCGCAGTCTGGGGAATACAGTTGTTTATAAGACTGGATGAAGTGGGCTGTAATATCCGTGGGATTGTTTAGTGTGGCCCCCTGTGGGTTTTTAATTTTGGATACCGCTCTCTCAGCGCTTTGTCCTCTTAGCCTAGCTGCTAATAGGGTGTGAGCTTTGTCTCCTTTTTCGTAAAATTTCTGTTTGACATGCCGGAGATGAGTCAACATTTTCCCACTCCACACTTCTTTCACCCCACTTGACAGATCGGCCTCTTTATTTCTTATTTCCCCCTTCAGGTGTGTTTCCCGCAGGAGTCTGCTTCTCTTCTTAAATGTCCCCTGCGCTATCAGGAGCCCCCTTGTCACAACTTTGGCCCATTCCCACACTGTCACTTGGGAGGGATCACCTATGTCGTTTTGCGTAAGAAATTCCCTGATTTCCGCGTCAAGGGATTCCCTAAAGACTCTGTCTTTGAAAAGTGTGTCATTACAGATCCATCTTTTGTCTGTTTTTGTGCTTGGGCCTAAGTCGAGATCAATGGTGCTTGTGTCGTTGTCTGACCAGCCCACTAGTTCGATGAATGCTTTCTCGATGTTGTATTCAAGTGCTGCCTCCAGAAAAATGTAATCTATGCAAGTACATTTTTGGTGTGGGGGAGAGTAGAATGTGTATGCTTTCATTTGCGGGTGACAAGTTTTCCACGTGTCCACCAAAAAAGGTTCTTGCAGAAGGTGTTGGAAAGACCTTCTCCCCTGGGGTGGGACCGCTCCCTCCCTATATGAAACCCAGTCTAAAGCCGGGTCCATCACCATGGAAAAATCCCCTCCACAAATCATAGACCCTGTTCTCCATTCTTCTAAAAAAGTAAAGAGCTCCCTACTGAACGCGATTTGTTGGCTGTTGGGCGCATACGCTGAGCACAATGTGACCACTCTTGATCGAATGGTTTAATTTATTACCCGATACCTCCCGTCCGGGTTTCTGTGGGTGTGTGTTAGCTGCATCCCCAATGATGCGCGATACAAAATACCTACCCCTCCTTTTTTGACCGGGCCCAATGCCCAGATGGCCCTGCCCAATAACCTGCCCTTCAGAGTGGTTTCTTCTCCACTCCGAAATTTGGTTTCCTGCACAAAGAGAATACCTAGGCTAGACTGGTTGAATGCCCTCATCAACATTGATTTATTTTGGGGTGAGTTAAGGCCCTTCACGTTTAACGATCCAAATCGCATTGGATCATTCGCCATGTCCCTGGGTTGTGGTGAAGCATGTGTGCTATATATTTAGCCCCAATGTTTGCTTACTCGCTCTCGGGGTCACTGTAGCCTGATGCCCTTTATCTCTCTGTATGCGTGCTGTTCGTATGCATGCGCTACAGGCTGTTTTGCAGTGAAGTGCTGCCTGCTGAAATTCCCTGATGTTTGACCCTCCTCTTCCCCCAAGTATTCCCTTCCTCTGAACCCCCTGCCCCTGAGACTCCCCTGAAAAAAAGAACAGTTTTCCTTTAAAACTGGAGATGGAGAAGCCTTAGAGAAAAACATAGGGTCACTCTACGGGGACTCCCCAAAACCCACAACTTCTTACTACAACATGCTTGCTTTTGGATGGCGCGCAAGCTCAATAACCAACACTTAACTATTCAGCCCAATGGTTACAGACATGAGAGCTGCGGAGAAGTCAGACTTCCTTCTCCGTCCGGGGACGGTGTGCCTGCCATTCCTGGAATGTTCAATGTCTGTGGCGGGGCCCTTCCCCCCGTCGCTTTCTTCTGCAACCAGATGATTAGATTTTAGGATTCCCGTGCCTCCTTAAAGTCAGAGGCTGTTGTATCTTTTAAACTTTCTTGTACTCTTGGCACCTCCTCTTTTAGGTTAGGGGCCTATTGGTTTCCTGGGTGGTTTCAGGAGACGGGAGTTCTTCCATCTCAACTCTGCCTGCTCCCGCTGTTAGGCATTGTAGTTCGCTGTTTGCTTCCTCCGCAGAGACAACTCTGTATTTCTCGTTGCCATGCTCAAAGGAGAGCGCAAAGGGGAAACCCCACCTGTAGCGAATGTTCTGTTCACGTAGCGATGTGCTTAGCGGGCGGTAGTCAATTCTTTTGTTGAGGGTAGATGTTGACAGGTCCTGGAAGATTCTGACATGCAAAACCTCAGTCAATAAGGTCTTGCTCTCTTGCCCGCTGCACAATTTCGACCTTGTGTCTGTGGTGGTGGCATTTCGCTAGGACAGATCTTGGTTCGTTTGGGCACATCCTGCCCAATGCACTCTCCCAAATTCCAAGTCTGGTGTTAGTGGTGAGGAAAAAAGAGAATTTACCAAGGCTTTCACTTGTCTCTCCAGGCACGATGGTGTTTCATTCTGTGTTTCTTTAAGGCCTTGAATTTGTATATTAGATCTCCTCTCCCTGTTCTCAAGGTCGTGAACCTTGGCAGCCAAATCTACATTCCTTTGCTCGAGGTCCTGGAAGTGACCCTCTGATTTCATCTCTACGAGGTCAGTTGACAGCTGGTAATTTTCAAGGGCCTCTACCTTGTCTTCAATTTAATGGACCCTGTCTTGGAGGGCATTGGAGAGGAAATGGCGGGCTTCCGGTACATCCTCTGACAAACTAGCAATACCGGCTCTCTGTCCGCACCAATAAGAGAGCCCACATCTAAGTCTGCGTCTCTGCGGCATCTAACAACTCGGGAGAACTCTTTAAAATCTGCAAGGAGCTGCCCAATCCTTCTGCAGTCTCTACCTCTCCTGTCCCCTCCCAGGCCATCTGCACGGCCCTTGCTTATCATTTCATCTCTAAAACTCAGGACATCCTGTCCTCTCTCTCTTCCTTTCACCCTGCCCCCTCTATTCCCTGCTCTTCCTCTGGCCCTTATTTGGCCACCTCTCCTACCTCCTTTTCTGCCTTTCCCCTGTTCTCCCCAGATGAAGTTCCTAGACAAGTCTAATCTATGAAAGTCACGTCAAAACAGGTTCACCCCTGTTCTTCCAAAACCATCACGGGACACATTGACACCTTGGCCCCAGCTTTAGCTGACTTCTGTAACCACTCCTTCGCCACTGGAGTCTTCCCTCCCCCCCGAAGCACTCTCTTGTGCACCCTCTTCTTAAGAAACCCTCTGCCGACCTGTCCTGGCTGGCTAACTATTACCCAATCTCCATCACTCCATTCCTGGGCTAACTCCTGGAAAAGCTGTCCATCTCCCAGCTTTATCTTCACACTGAATCTGTTGGTTGTCTCCATGACCATCAGTCTGGCTTCAGAGCTGCCAGAAGCACAGAAAATGCTCTCCTGAACATCCGTGAAGACCTGCTCTCCAACCTCGACTCCAACACCCCGTGTGTCTTGATATTACTTGATATATCATCTGCCTTTGAGACGGTCAACCATGCCATCCTGCTAAACCGTCTCCGTGATAACCTGGGTATCACCAATCAGGCCCTGACTTGGGTGACCTCTTTCCTCTCCGAATGACCCTCCCAGTTCCACACTATGCAGAATACACTCAACTCATCTTCAGGCTTCATTCTGCCACTTCTTCTCCTTCTCTCATTTCTGGCTGCCTGTCTGCTATCTGGGAGTGGTTTGCCGCCAATGATCTCTGCCTTAATACCAGTAAAACCGAGATTCTCCTCATCGGCACACCTGCTCCCTCCTTTCCTGTCACTCTCTGCCCGGCCTCTCTTGACCCTCTTCCGGCTCCCACCTGTGAGGTTAAAAACCTTGGGGTCATCTTCGACTCCTCACTCTCCTGCTCTCCTCACATCACTGACCTCTCTAAGAAGTCACACTACCAGCTGCACCTCCTCAGAGGTATTCTTCCTTTCCTCTCCTTCCTCCAGAAGCTCACTGACTCCAGAGCACTGGTTCTCTCTGGGCTGGACTACTGCAACAGCCTCTTTCTAAATCTGCCTGCTTCTACTCTCCGCCCTGTGCAACTCATCCAGAACAAGACTGCGAGACTTGTCCTTGGTCTCAAGCCCAGGGATCATATCTCTCCAGGACTGAAATCTCTGCACTGGCTCCCAGTGGCTGCGAGCATTAAGTTCAAAACCCTCTGCATTGTCCACAAGGCCTTCTGGGGTTTGGGGCCCCAATACCTTCAACTCTCTCTTCCTAAATATCTTACTTCTCAAGCTCTTCGCTCATCCACATCCAACTCCCTCAGGGTCAGTCCCTTCTACAAGCAACAAGTTTGTTGTAGATCTCTTTCTTCGGCTGGGGCCTCCCTCTGGAACAGCCTCCCTGCCTCCCTGAAACTTGAGAATCATCTCGGGTTCTGGAAGCACCTCAAAACCTTCCTCTTTGCTTCTGCTTTCTCTCCTCCTCTCCCCTGCTGAACTCCTGGCTGAAACTGAAACTACACTGGTCACCTGGCTACCCTCTGATCTCGGGCCCAGGTACCCTCCCCCACCAGTTGCACACCTGCAGTGCCTCCCTTGCATCCACCACACTTGGAGACTGTTTTCTGTATCCCTACAGTCCCCTACCTGCACTTGTCACCTGATTTCTGCACTTACCCTTGCACTTGCCACCATCTGGCCGCACTTTTCACTTTTGCTTTTCACTTTTGCTCTTATTTATTCTATTTATTTTTACTGTCAATCCCATGTACTGCACTGCCCCCTCTCACCTGCACTTTTCCCCTTCCCCCTTCCCCTGTACTTGGGAAATCTCAATGTCACCTGGCCTAGTAAGATCGTTGTCTCTGTCTTCCCTCTGTTCCACCTCCCTTGCCTCGTCACACCTTGAAACACTTGTGTATAGGCATGCTATAAATGCCATATCATATATATCATATCATATAATTTACTGTGGTTGTCATGCTGCTCCTTAATGACCTGATTTCGTCCAAGAGTAGACGAACATCTGCTTTCGTGGAAGCATCCTGGTCTGCTCCGGGTATGGACGGTGGATCCGGTGGGGGCTGAGACGCTATGGTTAAGCTTGCACGGCGGAACACTTGGAGCTTATGTGCAGTTGCGGAGTTCAGTTCTCCTGGCATGTGCTCCCGGCTGCACTCAGAGCCCTCCAAGGGCGTCTGCAAGCTACGTGCTTGCGTTGGTAGATTTCTATAGGTCCTTTTGCCTGGTGCCTGAGGAGGTGGACGGTTGCCCTGCTTCGGGTTTGTAGTGCTCGGAGGCGCACAATGCCGATCTGGCTTCACTTTAGGGCGTAAGGCTCTTGGCCGTAAGGCTCTTGGCGCCCTGGAGGGGTCCTGCCCTTAGTTCTTTGCATTCACTGCCTCCCTGTCTTTAGGAAGCTCCCAGTCCTGGCTCACTGATGACTGGGGGGGAATAACAGCACTATACTGTTCGCCTCTGCACCTCTGTGCTGCCTTCTTTGCTCTACTTGCGCAACACGCTGCAAGATCCCACCCTGAGTCCAGATCGGGTGATTGCACGCTTGCACGCTATGGTTTTAACAAGGATCCTGGGACCGATTCACCAGCGTTTCCCCTTATTCTGCTTATGAATTCTGTGTCCCCTGCTTAGTTCAGGCTACTTGTTGCTTCAGCACTCGTGGTTCGCTGCTGCTAGGGTCCGTTTTGGTTCATTCTGGGAGGTCAGAGGATCCCACTTGCTGCGCTGGTCCGGATTGGCCGCTCCCTTTCGATCCATCGGCCCGATAGGGTGCTTTTTGTCCACTCTGCCTTTAACTTTAAGGCCGGGTGGGGAGACGGTTGCTCGAGCCCCAGGGCTGTGAGCCCCCACCTGCTGGGTGTTGCTTACCTCCCACAATGCACTCCTGCTTTCCTGCTGGGACTGGGCCTTCTAATTTACTCTCCCCACACGGTCCTCACTTGTGGACTGACCTTGCACTCGGGTCTTCCCGCTTGGGATATCCGTACTGTGCTTGTCTCTCCACCTTGCTTCCTGGATCCATGCCGACAGGGCTGAAGGTTCCCTTTGTCTGTGCAGCATCCTGTTGCCACTAGGAGGTGTTGTCCGCCCGTCTCTGCTTCCCTTTGACGCCCGCTGTGCGCATTGAACATCCGGCTAGGCTGCAGGCGCACATAGGGTTCTGCACACACTGAGGCCGGGGGGCAGGCCAGAGCTCCTTTCCGCACGGCGTTCAGGGGGAGATCCCCACTGAAATCCTCTGGGAAAAGACTTGCTTGATTCCAGCCGGTTCCCCGACTTGTTTATCTGCTCACTTTTAGTCAAGGGCTGAAGAAGCCATTGTGCCAGCCATTTCTTTGTGGGTTTTCGGGATGACGAGGGCTTAGGCAGTCATTTTGTCTGCGCGCACTGGTGGTCTCGTTATATCTTTAACACAATGCAAAACTATGGAATGTGATTACCAGGTCACCAATTGTGCTTTTTAGAATGTACTATATATCAAAGTCACTTGTTATATATGCAGATACTCACACGTTCACCTTGTTTTCACTATGTGTAATCTTAAGGACTGGTTTCAAACATAGCTCTCAACTCACACGCTTTTGGCGGGTGTCACCTGCCTTGTAAAGGGCTGACTCAGCCGCCAAGCCTCCTGCACGCCCATTCATTCCAATGGGCGCCTAACCCGCTAAAAACAAAATCGGGTGATTTCACCCGCCTTTGCAACACAAATGGTTGAGAACTATGGTTTCAAATGTTTCCCCTTCATTTTTACATTGTGAGTTTTCTAGGACTCAGAAACATACTATGTCAATAAACGACTGTACTTAAGTATAAAATTCGACATTGATTGAACCTCATGTTGATGCTAAAGACATGCCAACATTCTGGCTCAACTGGGAGGGAGATTTAATCAGAGAAATCAGGAGTCGCACATTTCCCCGTAGGGATGCATTGGGGCTAGGAGTATTTTAGGCGGGAGAATGTGAAAAATAGCAATATTTTTTCACGAAAAGTCGGGAGTCTCCCGCCTAAATCGGGAGAGTTGGTATTAATAGACTCTCCTATTCCTGAAGTAGGCTGCTTACTAGGTGGTGTCGTATACGCTTCTAGCTTGTTCTTAACAACTATTTAATTCCCTGCAGAGTAATGCTGGAAGAGCATCCAAAGGCAGGTAAAAACACCCGATTTTGTTTTTTGGCGGGTGAGAGCCCATTGAAATTAATGGGCATGCAGGAGACTTGGCAGGTGAGACAGCTCTTTACAAGGTGGGTGACACCCGCATTTCTGTTTTCGTGCTTCACAGATAAGAGCATACATGCCAACCCTCCCGATTTAGGCGGGAGACTCCCGATTTTTTCATTAAAAACAGTGCTATTTTTTACTTTCTCCTGCCTAAAATAACAATATCCCCAATGCATTCCTATGGGGAAAATAGATTCTCCCGATTTCGGTGCAGAAATCTCCCTCTTAAGGTCCCTCTTAAGGGCTTCATAATGTTGGAGTGTCTGTAAGTGTGTGTGTGTGTGTGTGGTCAAAGGCTACTATGGCATCCCTAAACCAAAAGAATTGTGTGTGTGACTATATGTGTGTGTGTGTGTTCAGTGTGCATTGTTTTCTTTTTGCTGAAACCCTGATGAAGGTGAATAGATGCCGGCAAACAAGTCCCATTTCTTTACAAGAGGTTGACTGCACTAACGGGAAATCTTTTAATTTCTCAACAGGTCAGTGCCCCTGTAAGGTTGCTAAAAAAAATGGGGCTAGGTATTGTGAGTGACTCTGTCATAGACCTATTAACCTTAGTCAGAATATTCACACAGAGCGCGCGCTGCCTTTATGTCACCCCCTGAAACCTGTGGCGCGACCTGGCCGCGCTAATTGCCTCCCGGCGGCGGCCCTGAGCGGCGGCGCTCCCGCCCTTTTCCTCCCTTCCGCCATCACGCCGCATCACGTCAGGCGGCCTCGCTGCCCGTTGAACGTGAGGGCCCGCCGCGGCCTGAGAGAGCGGCCGGCCGTGAAAACGCAACGGGACGCGGCCAAATGCCGACCCGAGAGCCTGCTGCTGCTGAGGTAGAAACGCTTCCAATCCAATGGCCGCGGGCGGTGCGGACAACAGGTCTCTAATTATGCGGAAGCGGGGCGTAGGCTCATAGGGAGCGCGCACTGACGGGCCTGGGCCCTGCTCGCACCACGACCAGGCAGGCCTGCGCTTCAGTGGCTGCCATCTTGGGCCGCTTGGCACATTGGCTTAATGAGGCCTCGATGTTAGCCGGCAATGCTGGCCTAGGTCCATTCTGCTGCACTTGCCTTCTTGCTCCTTGTCTAGTACTCCAATGGATTCAATAACTCACCCACCCAAATGGATACAGGCAAATGATTAAGGAGCAGCCAGCTAGTTGGTGGAAGAGTTAGGTAAAGTTCTTCTTTACTGGCTTTGTGTTTAAGAACTGGCGTTTTGATAGTTCTATTTCATTTTCTTCCCTTTTTCCTTAAAATCAATTTGACCCAAGGGCATAGCTCTCAACCATTTGTGTTGCGAAGGCGGGTGAAATCACCCGATTTTGTTTTTGGCGGGTGAGACGCCCATTGAAATGAATGGGCGTGCAGGAGGCTTGGCGGGTGAGTCAGCCCTTTACAAGGCGGGTGACACCCGCCAAAAGCGGGTGAGTTGAGAGCTATGCCCAAGGGTGTCCCATGTTGTGTTCCCCTTTCATTAAAATACATCACGCTGATACTTTGGGATGTATAATTCGGGTTTAATCATAGGAGCCTCCAGGAGGCCAGCGTCTTCACAGCAACTTCTTCTGTATGGTTCCATCAACATTCTGAAACGATACACGAAGATGTTGTCATAGTTACATTTAAGATTCTAATCATAAACACCAACTCTATAGGCATACCTCTATAGGCATGTATTAGCATAACATTATCCTCACATCGCAATGGGATGAACGAGATTGTATTTTAAACAGCCCCCAGTTTGAGGGGTATAAAATTGAGAGCTGTGTACAATTAAATATCTTTTTAGTTTTGCCTATTAGGTGGCCACGTCTAAGCCAAAACTATTGCATTGGGGTACACCTAGGAGAAAGGTGATATGTGAAGAGGGGCACGCAGCATGTGGGTGGTGTTTGCATATTTACCTACCCATTGACTCGCTGTGAAAAATACATCCTCTTGGGATCTCCGAGCTAGCACTATCGAACCATCACATAAAACTTTGGCCAGCCAGTGTTATTTCTAAGCAGTCTGTTAATAGTTACAGACATGCCAACATTCAAACTCACCTGAGCGGGAGATTTCATCAGAGAAATCGGGAGTTGCACATTTTCCCATAGGGATGCATTGGGGCTAGAAGTATTTTAGGCCGGAGAATGTGAAAAATTGAAATATTTTTTCACAAAAGGTCGAGAGTCTCTCTTAATGGCTTATTTTTCTACTCTTTAATACGAATGTCCTAATTTGGTTTGCCTTCAACCACTTTCTGTTCCTTGCACATAAGTCCTGTTAGAATCAAGCATTGGCAAAGGCAATAGTTGTGGCCTGTGTGTAGATATTGGGCCTTTGCCAAGCACTTCTGTCATATGCAGCTTCTAGTTTTTGTAGCATCAATCGATCTGAGTATGGACTTTTGGCTTTGCCAATTCTTGTTTTGTAAGGCGTGGACGCTAAAAATGGTCAGTCAAAATTGGACCAGCCACACACAGGACCCTGCATACAAATACTTTACTTCCTATTTTGAGAATGAGGGGGCTGAAGGATTTTCAGGGAGCAAACAAAATAGTTATAATTTCCAACTGGTGTATTTTCAGCCAATTTAAAATGTATTTGAATTTTAAAGGTCTTAAAAACATGTATGGTTTTGTACCTATTTTTCTTTTTAGGAACTATCTGCCAGATTTCATTAAGTAAAATAGGTAGGTATGCGTTTTATCTGGAACCCTGAAAATGTGTCTAAACAGGGACATGGATATGCAAATTTCAGTCATGTTTGTTACTAATTTTTTAGGCCTTATATGTAATGTAGGGTGCTTTCCCTTTAAACCAGCAAATGATTGCTACATGATTGGCCACAATTATGAGATGTTAACTTAATGACTTGTATTGTTTGGTTATGAATACTTGACACTGAGAATTGTAAATTGATTTTTAAAGTCATGAAAGCTAGATTCGAAGATGAACTGTTGATCATTTTTTATATAATTCGTTTTTTAAAGACTGGTGTTAAAAGCTTATGCTGTAACATACCAATACATACATTTTACAAAATTATAGCTACCTGTTTAGACTTTGTCTAGCCAAAATTATTAAAAAGTAAATTTAACTAGTTATATAGGTCCAAACTATTAAAGGCTCAATTCAGTTGAGCATGCCCGTACACTTGTTTACTTCTGCCTGACACAAAGTCAAAAAGCACTCGTGTTTGAGGCAGCAGCACCCTTGAACCAAACATCTTACTGATGAGTCTATGGTCTCGCACAGTGATTGAAAGTAAAAGCTGAACCCCTAGAATTGTATTCCAAATGCGATGCACACGTGCACATCTTCCTTTTTCAGGCACATTTGATGTGCTCGAAATTTCTAGTATATAAGTCTAGAACATTGTGCTAGAACAATGTGAAAAAGATTGTTGAAACATACCCTCTGCCTCCTCCTCACAGTTCTACCTGTAGGTTTGCATGAGTGGTACAGGCAGAGAGTGCAAGCGAAAAAAGCTTATTTTATTGTCTGAACCCATGGCCGTGCCCAGGGATTCAAGCCTGCTTTTTTGTTTTGGCTGTTAAGTTGTGTTGAAAGCACTGCTTGTAAGCTAGAACTATTGTCACTACTGTACACCTTTCAAATAATTTTTCAAACCTGGCCCAAACAAACAGATCCTTCCCAGACAATTGTGGTCCCCATCTGGAAACAACCACCACTCCATATCACCAGTCTTCACCATCACATCACCCCACCACTCCCATGCCACCCATCAAAAGCTACCACACATCAACCTCACGTCTCCACGCCACCATACCACCATGCCACTAGGCTCCACACCCCCTTATAGCACCACACACTTCAACACTTCACCAATAAACTGTGCCCTGCTGCTCCCACTTTACCCCCGCTGCCTTCACTCTGCTCCCTGCCTTCATTCTTTATTTATTTATTTATGTATAGTTTATAAAAACTTTTACAAACAGAATAACTATAATACATTTGTCACAAAAATTATCTAATATATATATGCAGTCTAAAAAACATAAACATCTTATATTAACAGAAAACCACCATTATTAAGAAAAAAAAAATCATGTCATAACTTCCAATCACGTGAATCCATCTAACCAAAAAAATGTAGAGCTCTCAACATTCCCCAATAGAAATACCCATTGACGTTTAAAAAATACTTCAAATAAACCCAAATCATCATATATTTCATTCTAGTACAAGCAGTATTACCTTAAAAAACTTTTGTTATAAAAAATCATACTTAAAATCCAATTATTAAATACATATTAGCAATTTTTTCCCAACAATATAACCAATACTGAATTTAAATTTACCATAATACACAAATATTCTATAAAAATGCAGTTAATCTTATTTTTAAGGTCATTCTGTTCCCATGTAACATTTGGTACCATAATAACTCCCTATTCACGTAATGTATAGTTTCCACAAACTGTGAGAAATACATAATCCTCTGAGTCAAGAGAACTGGGCACACAAGTAATAGGTGCTGAAGTGTTTCTTCTTGATCATTCATTTTACAGAATCTGCAACCATTATCCTCACAGATTTCTTAGTTTCTAATTTTAAGAATCTCATTGGTGTGGAGCACATTCATTCTGAATCTCATTACTTGATTTCTTATAGTTTTATTTGGGTATTTACTTAAGTAATCTTCAATTGCTGGTTCAAACTTCCAAATTGAGCACAGCTGGTTATACATTCTAGAGTTGTTGATCCTTGCTTTATTTACATTCTAATCAAACCTTTTAACTATTTTTTTTTAACTTTATTAGGATTATTTAATAATGTAGTTAGTGGTACTCCTAGAGAGGCTAGCAAGGTACATACTTCACCTCTTAAGTTCTTCATAAAAAATACCATCTTTGTCATTCCCTGCTATCACATAGAAATCATTTTGATTAGAAGTTAAGCATTTCCTCAAAAGTGAGGCTTGTTTCCATAAAACAAGAGACTTTAAAGATTGTAGGCCCAATTCATACCTTATGTTTTGAATCGGAATACATTAAGGCAAAAAGAATAACACCCTTTTCCAGATAATACTTTCCACCAATTTTAAATAGTCCATGAATGCATAGGCACTAAACTCAAGACCATATAGTAATTTTGGAATAATTTTAATTTTGTAAAATTCTCTTACAGGACTCCTAGAGTATTTACGAAATTTTCTTTCAACTATTCACATTTGACGTAGAGCAGATTCCGCTTGACTTCTTAGGGAGTTCTTAGCCGTCACTACTGAGCAGGTGACAGTGAAGGAATAGCCCAGAAAGCACAGATTGCTTTTTAATTTCACACGTTCATTGTCACAGAGCCAGGTGAAATGAGCTTGTGATCTGTTCTTTGTGCCAAGACGTATAATAACAGTCTTGGTTGGGTTAATCCTTAATTTAAAATCACTAATATATTTACAGAATTCATCAATCAATCGTTGCAGACCGACTTTGGTACAATCCAGTCATAAAATGTTATCTGCATATGACATCCATCTCACACATGCATCTCCAAATTTAGGAGTAACCAAACCCTTATCTCTGAACACTAGGCCAGCACCAGACATATAGAGATTAAAAAGAGTCTGAGCCAACATGCATCCTTGTCTCAAACCATTAAGAATATTCATTTTTTTGGACAGAAGGCCCTCATTATTTAAGCGAACTTGCATTTTCGTTTTTGTGTACGTAGCAATAATAATTTCCAACAGCTCTCTGTGCATTGCCAAGATTCGCCAGAGAGTACACCTATCAACCAGGTCAAACGCCATACTCAGATCGATTGATGCTACAAAAACTAGAAGCGCATCTTTTTTCATAGCAGTATTCTGAAGAGCACTGATCCTCAAAATCCCACAGTCAGCACCTATGCCTTTTCTAAAGCCAATCTGATTAATATTCAATATATTATTATCAGCGATCCACTTCTGAACATGCAACAAGACAAGAGAATCAAAGATTTTACAATCCGCATCAGTGATGGCTATAGGTCTGTAACTAGTTGGACAAGTACGAAGAACTTTTTTTAAAAATAAATTCGAAGTACTATAGATACTCTCCAGGAGGCTGGAATAGTCTTTGTTTTAAGAATATCTTCAAATAAGATATGCAAAATGCGTGTCCAGAGTAGAATATCCTTTTTAAACATAACATTGGACAGGTTATTGGGACCTGCACATCTGGAGTTTTTAGATCGATTGATGAAACAAGCAATTGTCACCAGGGTGTAATCTAACAACCAAACTGTAGAATCAGCAATACTTAACAATGCTCAATTCTCATGCCCCTTATAAAGGTTACCAAAGTGTTCCAGCCAAACTTTTTCAGAGATGGGATTTATCATTTTAGCCTGTTATGACGATTCAAGACAAGGTTTCCCAAAAGGAAGTGGAGTTGTTATATTTCATGTCATACAATAACCTTTCACTGTTCTTTTGGTAAAGTACTCCCCTGTACCACATAAACCAAATTTTGAAGGCTTGTTTGAGCATTTTGATTTCAGCTGTTCTTTTCAAGATATCCCCCTCACTCTACTTAATGAGTCTTATTTGTTGTTTCAGCAGAACATTTCTATCATGAACCACAAAGTCAGTAGTATGCTTATGATCATGCCTGGTGACAGATGAAAATACCTTCCTGTCAGTAAATTTCAGCATAGTTGATTTTAAATACATGGAGAAATTAATGAACGAATACCTAACTATTTTATATTCAACTTTAGTTGAATCGAAATCATACGATACTATATGCATGAGAGATTCAATTGTGTTTTTAGTCCACTTAACCCTATTCCCACTAGTATTAACTGTGGGTAAATCCTCCCAATAGTCTTGATCATCTCTAACGCGCAATATTTGAAGAGTAATTTGGAGCATCAGGTGGTTGCTATGTGCAGACTCTTTCAGATTAAATGTAACCATTCTTTTACTTAATTGACGGGGCACAAACATATAGTCAATGGTTGAAGAGTTTCCTCTAACCTTCCAGGTCAGTTGTATGTTTTCAATGAGTTCAAGGCACCAAAGACTAATAAAAGCCAGCCATAGTGCACCACGTAATATAGGATTCCCCTTCTTAGAGGTATGTGAGGCAGATTCAAACCTTAATTCCTCAATTGACATATTCTGTATGTTGCAGTCAGCATTTAAATCACCTGCAATGACTATTTGAGCTCCATTGGTAGATTCCAACCAGAATTCAATAACATCACTCAGAAGAGAAAGATCTTTGTCCAGTTGCATGTCCGATTTTTCATTAGGATTCCAATATACATTAACAATGAGTAGTTGTATGGAGTACCTCTGTTCGTTTATCTGAAAAGTACCAATCAATATACAACCTGCCAGGCTAGCTACACTCTTTCTTAGTATTGAGCGTCCCTGACAATGTGCTATTAATAATCCTCCTTTTGGTCTACCCACCAAGCCGCTAGTAGCATGAATGCTCGTAATATCAAAACTGTCCCATATAAGTTCTTCAGTTGCCCATGTCTCTTGCAGGAGAATACAGTCAAACCCTGATAGTTCTTCCACAAGAGTTGTGCAGTTAACTATGCGGGAGTGACCTCTGGAGTTCCAAATACATAACGTCAAAGTATCTGTCATGCTAAAGTGGTTTATACAATGCTTTCAGTTGCGTGACAGAATCCCTTAGTGACAAAGCTAGCCATCTCAAATCTTGAGTATCTACATTACTTACCTGCTGTTTTACCTTCTGTGATGGCAGAATATGATTTCTTTGTCACTTCCTTAGAATAAGTTGGTTTAATATCGATAAGTGGAACTGATGAGACAGAATTGGTGATGTCGAAACCTCTTCTCTGCAAACTATCTGCCTCTTTGAGGAGTAGCGCCCTAACCAGGGGAGATGGTATCACTAATCGCACATAATCAAATCTACAATTGTGTATGAAGTCAACCAACATGATATCAGCAGATGTAATAAGGCTCAGTTCTGGGATCTCGGCTAGTAATGAAAGAACATAGGGGCAATTAAGCGAAAGGGGACTGCCCTTGTCCAATATATAGCGCACAATTAAGCTAGGATAATCCGGAAATGCTGGTTTACGCAAGTCCATATCCACATTAGACTTAGCTTTATTATCCAGTCGTTGATAAATGGGCATATTAGAATTTACATTATTCTCGAGGGTACTTGCTGTGTTAGAGATCTTGTTAGAACCCTCATTCCATTCTTGCCATGTATTCATCATAAATCGCTTCATTGCAGCTTCATCCAAGACTAACCCATTTGTCTCTTTTGCAGTATTTATGATGCCAGCACTAGGTATTTGATGTTTTTTTTTATCCAGTTCCTTACTAAGAGCCACCCTTGAGTCCAGTTGACCCTCTTGTGCCATGGATTGCAAGGCATTGAGAAGTACACATTGATTCAGCGGGGGAACACATCCACCTTTAATCAAAAAGTAGGAGGGTTCTGTACGATGGGAGCCAACACCTCAATGTCAGTGTCAATTTGCCATGGTGAATTACTCGTATTGGAATTTACACTTTCCGGGACCAAAGCAGCGGGCCTAATGATATTAGCAGAGAGCAGTGTAACCCTTCTGGAAAGTGCATTGGGATTTTTACAAATTTAAAAAATATCATTAATCCTATATTCAATCGTTTTAAACTGTAACTCCAGACTAGATGACTTTATTTTTCAGGACCTCTGAAAGATCATTTCCCCTTCTTGATAGTCACTCTGCTTATACTGATCCACGCATGTAATTTTAGATTTCCTGGACGTAATGCACGTTTTTTTAATTTGGACACAATCTGTGAAATCAATGGTCAACTGTTTGTGAGTAATTTCATCCCGAGTATCTTCGTCTATTACATGTTTGAGACCCTTATCTCTAAGGAATTTACGTAAAGATTTACTCAGAGATCTCTGCTCACATAATTCTTTTTCCTGTTTTTTCGTTAGTTTTACTTTTAATTGAGCATCATTCACAGGAATATCAATCCCTGGCCTCAAAGGCTCCGAATTAATCTCAAGGCAGGCAACAAAGTCTTTTACACAGGTAGGGTCAGTGTTCAAATGACTATTACAAGCAACATCAGTAGACAGCAAGCAGATGACATCTGTCACAGGATTCAAACCTCGATCATGGATGACACTGGTACTACTATCGGAGTCACTTCTTGCCTTTGTTAGGTTGAGTCTGTCAATATCCTTTACCAATACAGACATACAACCTTTCATGTCCTCATTAAATTTGTCGGGAAGAAGACCGATTATTCGAAAGATGCCATGTAACACTTCAGTCTGTTTCCGAAGTTCCTGAATGATTATCCCATTGCGCATACCCAGCACATATGTTAATTCTGAAGAATCATTTTTGGTGCAACAGTCAGTTTTCTCTTTATCAGAATGGATAGATACACCAAATAACGGATCCTCTTCTTGAAAGATGACTGGGGTATCAATATAGTATCTGAACACCAGGTTAACCAAGTCACTGCTTGGAACATTGTCCAAACTGTTCCATTTACCTTCACCATTACTGCGTTCTTTGTCATTATACTTATCTTCCACAAATAGAGATTGTGAACATTCTTCGTTATCGGACTCTATCACGGTCAGGCTGTTATTATTGATCTTTTCTTTTTTTAGTTTGATTGCGCATGCAATAGCACATACCAACAATTCATCTTCATCACTGCCTACAGCAGGTAGAGGCATGGCCGCAGCTTTGGCCAAGCTAGCTCTACGTGTAGTCATTGTGTTCAATGGAAGTACCTTTGAAAGTTACACACAGATTCAAATCTTTACCACTGCCCACTTTTCCGTAACACACTCTTAGAGGCAAACACCACCTTTAAGAAAAAATGGAACCTCTTCAATCCAATGCGTCTAGTAAGGCAGATAGATAAAAATCAACAACTCACTAAAGATAAACACAGGCACCCCAGTGATTTGCGACCGAGGTAACTTGCATTAAAAAATCAAATTTGCCACACCACTCCTTTCCAAAAGACTTCACAATAGAATTTATCTATGAACTATTCAGGTGAGTTACACCCCTATAGGGCTGCTTAGATATCAATGAGGACCTGAAACAAAGAAATCCCTCAAGGACATCAGACAGCTGCCACGCCGTACACGCCGAACAGCCCAACAGCAGAGTCACTTACAATTCACTTACGAATGCGCACGCGAAATGCGCATGCACCCGAGAATATGTAGGAATTGTGGGTATGGAGGGAGGCGTGCTCTTTGCGTGCAAGGGATCTAGAGTGAGGGACAAAAGACAGCACATAAGTCTACAACACTACGTTATGTCTCAGTTTGCGTTCACAGCACGGCCAGTGACCTAGCACTACAATAGCCCAGCCCCTTCTTGCACAGCCCAACCCAACCAGTGTCTTTCAGAAGTCAAGTAGCGCGGTAGGAAAAGTAATTACTTTGGTCCATGAAGTCCAGTCCTTAAAGCATTTCGCTGCCACAAAAATGCCTGAGCTTCCTCTTGCCCGTAGGCACTCCGGCGCCTTCTCACAGAATCAAGCAGAATTCAAGGAAAAGTCCAATCCTCGTTGCTCGCCCCAACAGCAGCCCAACAGCAGAGTCACTTACAATTCACTTACAAATGCGCCTCACACTACCCCGCCACCACTGATCCACTGCAACCCCCGTCCACCCCACTCCACCCACATCCATACTTTCTTGCCCACTCTTCCTCACCCCTCTCTACCCCAACCACTCATACTCGCCCATCCACCGTTTTGTAGAGGAGCAGCTGCATGCCTCTGCAGGAAATCCCCCCCCCCCACCTCCTATATGTTGGAGGCCGGAGATTGTGCCATGTTTGACACTAGCAGTTGTGCCACTATCGCAGTGGATATTCGAAAGAAGGTACCCACTGAGAAAACCATATCAAATGTATCCCCAAAGAAATGACAATCTGAGGGAGGAACTCCCTGAAGGAATATGAAAAGGAGCAAAAGAGAGAAGTTAGTGACGTCACAACAGACGAGCGGGACGCCCCGATAAAACTGGGTGAAGAAGAATGCATGGATTTTAGAGAAACCTATGACGAAGTTAAGAATCGAGTAAACCTTCATGTGCGAGAAGAAGATTGCATGTATGCGAAGTGCTGCAGAAAATCAACTGTTCAATAATTGTACAGATGCTCAAACGCAAATAGCCTAAGTCCTCATCCAAGCTGGCTATACGTAGTGATTAGACTGCACGCAAAGCCGCATTTTAAAGGAGCTGGACATCGGTGTCATAAATTTAGTAAGCACGGACCCATGGAAGGGAAAGGCCGAGAACTGTTGCAGCAAGAATAAGCTGAGAACATGGAAACGCCTGGCGAGGCTCTCTGGCCTGGTATCAAAACTGAAGCAGCCAAGGTCGGTTATCTATTCTTTAAAGCAGTAAATGTGCAAAGGATGAATCATCCCTTGTTAAAGTGCAAAGAAAAGAACACCAAGAGTGCCAAGTTTTATTCATTGAAGACATTTAAATGCTGCAAAATGGACCAAATCGTAGTCTCCTGTCACGTGAGCCAAGGATGGAAATAGAGATGAGCTTGGAGTCCTAGAACACCGATAGTGAGAGCCTGCACTCCCATATATTCCCACAGACAAGGATACTTCGCAAGGCCAATTTCAAAGGCAATCTTCATGGAAGAAGGCATGGGTGATGAGAGATGTTGGGCTAATTGGGTGGGGAGGTAAAGTCAAGTCCACCCCCTGGCACATGGGTATTAGCTTACGTGCTGCTAAGTGAACCGAATGTTCCAGACATGGCATGAGCGTGCCAATCAATTGTAGAGGGCAGAATAGTGAAGGGCCTTATAGTGTGACGACCAATGATAAACCATGTACTCAATAGTGTTGAAGAAGACATGGTTTTAGAGGTAGGAATGATTGTCCACCTGACAGTGGGCAGCCAATCACAATCCTAGTCCCTATGCAATGTATACTTGGATGTTCCTCTTAAGCCTATCATAGTCCTTGATAGGCTTTCTATTATTTGCCACGTAGTATTTTTGCATATAAGGGTGTTTTTATGAGAAAATCGTCAAGAGCTGAGCGAACGTCAGTTGATGTCTGTTGTAACCTCCCTGTTTTAGATAATTGTTAATAAAACAGACTCTTTGCCATATTGCTGAGTTGGTTTGATTATTTGTACTCGGGAGTTATTCTGCAACCCCATCCATTGCATGCATGTTACTCAAAGGGCCATATGCTCAATTTCTTACTCCTACCCACAATACCCACCTCACCCCTCTTTACTCCTTCCCCTTCCTCATCCCTATGTACGTCCTCCCACCCAAAGATCAATAATACCAGCCTCACCTCTTGGACCCCACCCATCCCCACTCCCCATGTCCCCACCCAGCCTCACTCCTCTACTCCTTCCTGTGCATGCTTTCTCACCCTTCTACTCATTGCCATGCACACTTCCTTACCCCTCTACTCCTTCCCAAGCATGCTTCCACACCCCTCTTTACTCCTACGCTTCCTCACCCCTCTTCACCCCTTCCCATTCACGCTCACTCACCCCCTTGACTCTGGCCGCCAGCCTTGGGCTCACCCCCTTCGCCTTCCTGCGAGGCAAAAAACCTTGGTGTCATCTTCGACTCCACTCTCTCTTTCTCTCCTCGCATCTTGGACATCACCAAGAAGTCCCACTACCAGCTGCACCTCCTCAAAGGGATTCTTCCCTTTTTCACTTTCCTTCAGAATTTCATTGTTTCCAAAGCCCAGGTTCTCTCTAGGCTGGACTACTGCAACAGCCTCTTTCTCAATCTGCCTTCCTCTACTCTCTGCCCTTTGCAACTAATCCACAACAGGACTGCAAGACTTATGCTTGGACTCAAGCCCAGGGACTGTATCTCTCCGGCCCCTACATTTCTCCACTGGCTCCCGGTGGCTGCAAGGATCAAGTTCAAGACCCTTTGCATTGTCCACAAGTCTTTCTGCGGCAGGGCCCGCACTACATCCAATGCTCTCTTCCAAAATACCTTCCTTCTCGAGCCCTTCGCTCAGCTACTTCCAACTCTGAGGGTTAGACGCTTCCTCAGGTAGAGAGTGGAAGATAGATCTCTCTCCTCTGCAGGTGCCTCCCTCTGGAATGGCCTCCCTGCCCCTCTCAAACTTGAGCCAGACCACCTGATGTTTCCAGAAGCAGCTCAAAACTTTCCTCTTCTCCTTTGCTTTGTCTCTCTCTCCCTCCAATGCTGACCTACCTGTCTACTGTACCGACTGGTTGCTTGGCTACCCTCAGAGTCTCACTGGGTACTAGGCTCTTTCGTGATCAGTCACCCTTGCCCTGCCTCCAGGCCTACCATGCACTTAGGGGCTGCAACTGTAACCCGCATCCCTCTTTACTCCTTCCCATACATGCTTGCTCATACCCCTCTTGACCCCCACCCACCCCTTCACTCCTCTTGCCACCACACTCTCCTCCCCACTTTAAACCTTCCCAATGCCTTACTCCCCTTTACCCCACCTAGATCACTCCTCTATTCCCTACACCTCTCTACCCCTGACATTGCCCCACTCTAGCCCATTCCTGCAATGCCCACCCACACTAGCTCACCCATGCCTATTCCCACCCACCCACTCAAGCTCACCTCTGCCCTCTGCCTGTCCCACTCATCCCATCACATAAATGTCTCCTAGGCTCAACTCGGCCTGCTGCCTTTGTTCAACTGTACTCCCACCACTCTAGCTCAAAGTTAAAATCACCATGCTTACCTTTTAAAGATCCCAACATGTCTTCAAGTTAGGCTTTGCTTGCACATAACAGTAATAATACACATGTTAAAAAGAGGTCTTTCTATGTCTATTACTAATTTTATGTGTATGCAAACATTAATTTGCAGATATTTTTGGAATTACAGGGTTACTAGAGGACAAGTATTTTTATTACAGGTTTTTGATGAAGCTCAAACCTTGATAAAGACATCTGGAGCGTAGAGTAATTAAAAAAAAATACAGTACACAGAGGTAAAAATGTGTGATATACTACATAACAATTTTAAAAAGACACGAAAAATAGACTAAGGACCACATTAGAAGTTTGGTGCTAATGCAAAAAGTGGTGGCACTGCAATTACCGCCACTTGTACCATTCCACCAAATTGTAGGTTTCCAAAACCAGCTGTAATTCTGCAAGAGCAATTTGGGCCATTAAACGAGTGATATATTTGTGCAGTGGGAATTCCTCTGGTGGAATAACCTACAAAGACTAATAATTCCATAGGTTTGCAAGCTGATATGCCGTCAAAATCTGGTGGTAATTGCTCCAAAAAACAGTGCAGTTACCTCAACCTAAGAGGAGTATGTAAAAGCATCCAGGTGATGAAAATAATCCACAGGTGCCAACACTTGGTGCCAAAAAAGCATAGCAGTCCCACACCTTCCTCAAACACAATTCCAAGCAACTCGCAGCCACAAGCGGACATGAGCTGAGGCATCTGCAACTTTCTATTCTTCCTTGAGCTCCAGCGGCAACGAAGACTGCAGCATCACAAAGGTGGTGGAGGCGTGTCTTGCAGAGGCCTCCCATACCTCTTGTCCGCAACCCTCCCCTGGTGATGGACTGCCGAACAAGTAATCAGACTGTACTGCAACACCATCTCACACCTGCTAACCCTGACTTAGGCAGACAAAAACAGGATCAACACCAGGACTGCCATCCCACTCCTGCGGAAGCTGGTGTCTGTCCTACACTTCTGCTCAATGGATGCATTTCAGCACAATGTTGGAATTTTGCATGGCCTATCCTGGCCAACCTTTTCAAAAATCCTGGAGCAAGTAGTGAATGCGCTCAAGAGACGTGCACCAGCACATCTCTCTGTCCACCACCCAGGCTAAGGTGCATGCAGTAAAGGCATGGCTCCAATTTGATGTCAGCGCTGGACTGTACACATGTGGCATTGGTGCCCCAACAGGCAGTGGATACTGTGTGTTACAACAGGAAACGGTACAATTCCTTGAGCATTCAGGTGACTTGTGACACTGATCTGCATCAGCCACTTCTATTGCCGTTTTATTTTAGGTTCCACTCATTGCCATAGTCTTAAGGAACAACAGCTTGCCAGGATACATGAACAGAGGACAGCGTAACTGGATTTCGGATAACTAGTCAAACTGCCAGTGAATGGGTCTCGGGAGAGCAGGAGAAGAGAGGGATGAGAACATATGTGACATAACTGCAAGTCCTCTGATGCTTGGTCCAAGGTGTATGAAATAGGCCATGGCCCATAGCTCATCTTCCTCCGGTAACAGTTTGACCGTAGCAAACATCATATAGGGTAGCCAGGTATGCATGAAATGATCCACCCCATTCCTTGCATATATCAAGGTCCCTGTCACATCCTGTAAGGCATTCCCAGGCAATACATCCCACCCATGCACAGCACAAATAGCTCATATTTAATCTGGGATAGGCCAGCAAATGGCCAATAATCTAGCCCATAGTGGTACCTGTTGGGATGTCATCTGAACATGGGTGAACTCACCCGTGATGCAGTGTTCACTGCTCTCTTCTGTAAAGCCACATACATCTCAGGTGGCGTAAGGGGTAGGGGAGTCCACAAACATATAATACAAAGGCCTCTAGCACAATAGTAATAGGGTTGAGCACTTTGACAACCAACAATAACGTTCAACGCTTTCCTTTCTACCTGCTTCAGGTGACTCGGGCTATCCAAAGTTAGTAATGTCTACCAGTGAGGATCCCTGGTAAACCACATGAGAAGGTTCAGGTACCCCCACCAGACAGTTGGGGCACTTATTGTCTTTGCAATGCTATGCAGCATCTGTACAGAGACATTTTCCCACGCCTGCAGATGAGGTCAATGCATCTCTTGACTCTGAGGATGCAGAAGGCGCAGGTAACAGGCTACCTCAAGATGGACGTGAAGAAGTGAGAGGAGGGTGCATTGTCCTGCAAGAACTAATGAACAACTATTCTTAATTGCTCAGAAGTGCACTTGTTACTATACCCTTGCCACTAAACCCACTGCTACTACTGATACTAAATGACCTCTAGATTCTCAAAGTGCTGTATTGAACATGTACACAACCCTGCCCTTGCCACATCCTCATCCCCAAAATCCATGTGCTCCCCTCATCCTCCTCCCCGTACCCAACACCCATGCCCACCCGCAGCTCATGATATGCAGCCAGCCATATGGAAGTCTCTACTTTCTCTTCTTGCCACCTTCCTGGGTTGAGTGATGGAGCAATGGTTGTGCCGCTGATAGTGCCCTGGTGTTATGCTGCCACAGATTCCTGTTTTGGGGTGGCAGGCACAGAGCAGGATGCTTCACCCACCCACCCCCACCGAATGTGCTGGTTGGTGATGGTGTTTGCCAAGTGACATTTTCACTGTTAACTGACAACTTATCTGCCAATTCCCACACATGATGTCTCATGTGTTCTGCTGGTAGTGCCGTCTGCTGCTGTGGCGGAACCGGTCCAAGGCAGTTGCCACCCTCGCGAAGGCATCTTGCATGGAGTCTCACATCGCTAGGAAGTGGGCCAGTTGTTCTTGGGCGATGCATTCTATCGTCCCCCCATGTGTAAGCCTCTCTTAAATAGCATCCATGATATATTGCGGAACTAGGGTGGATGGGTCATGGTGGGGCCTTCCTCCAGAACCTCATGCCTGTGAACCTGTTGCGTTGTCATCGTCTGGAGGTGTATCTTTGTTCTGACCATGGTGCCACCACAGTGGATGGTCAGGATAAGGATGAAGGACTGGTGTGCAGAGGTGAGCAGCTAGGAAGGTAAGAGAAGTCAATTGGGAAAGGGCTAGCAGCTATAGGAGTGTGTTCAGTGGTGCCTGGCACATCTGCTGTGAGGTGGGCAGGTAAGGTGTTGGTGTCTTTCCGCTGTGAGCTGGCAAACAGGCTCCCATGAGTGCACAGACTTGACAGAGAATATGGATGGGAACAGAATTGTGGTAGGTGCTTCTGTACGCTGCCTGTGCCTGCGGTGGTTGCCACAACAGTGATAGTGGTTCCAGTTACCACAAAAGTGTCCCAGGAGCACAGTGACTGGTTTAATGCTTATTTGATATGTAATGTGTTGGAAATGTGTAACTTGCATGCCCAGTGGGCTTATGGAGCTTTCACTTTGCCCACGCTCATTGGTTACCCATCCCAACCTGGACCCATGTTGTCAGTGATCTGAGTTTACATTTCGCTTGAGAGGTGCAGATGGACCAGTTATGGTGTGACTGGTACATTTCGGGATCACAAAGGACACAGCGCACCCTGCCAATGCTATTTTGCACATGTAATCTGTTTGTGTAAAGCAATGTGTATGGGGCCATGCCACTCCATATTTGTCCTGCATTTGTTAGATTTGTGTTTTCTACGTGGGAGCTCATTGGCTGGGATGTGTTGTTGATACATAGGTGTATTGGCTACTGTCAAGGGTGGTTGGTGAAGGAGTTTGCAATACACAGTCACTTCAGTATATTTGGTAACTTTCTTACATATAGGGCCTCCTACTTCTCTATGATATGCCATTTTGCAGAAAATCATCTGCTGTGCCTCCTAATATTCTGTTGAGGATGGACCATTGCCTAAGAGCCTGTAAGTTGATCATCTACTCACCAGGGTCTTCCAGGCTGCCTGCTCCTTCTTCTGCCTCTCCTTCACCCTCCAGGCGCACCATGTGGAGTATGCTGTTCCCTGTCATATACCAACGTGTTACAGAGACTCTGCTGCTCCTCCTCTGGTAGCAACTGTTGTTTTACGGTGG
Source organism: Ambystoma mexicanum (assembly GCF_040938575.1). Taxonomy (NCBI): domain Eukaryota; kingdom Metazoa; phylum Chordata; class Amphibia; order Caudata; family Ambystomatidae; genus Ambystoma; species Ambystoma mexicanum. The sequence continues at coordinate 75,279,319 of NC_090940.1, read as the reverse complement.
TGGGCGCTATGGTGCGGTCCTTGACTTTCAGAGCATTCCTCATTTTATCCGGTCTTTGTAGTCCCATGACACTGTCCTCACGCCTCTATCGTGTCACATACACTCCAAAACAATGCGCTTGGAGCGGCACTGGGTGTAGCCAGACGAGAACACATCTCTGAGATTAGGCGACAAAATAACTGGCTCACCCCCAAAGACAAAATACAAGAGAAAACTGCCTCACTTATTCACAAATCATTGAATAACGCTGTGCCTAGCTACCTATCCGAGAGATTCCACAGAAGGACTTCTACTAGACCTTCTAGACTAATCAACTCAAATTACCTTACTATTCCCAGGTTTAAACTCTCAAAGATTGGGGGCTGCAGCTTTCCTGTCAAAGCAGCCCCACTCTGGAATTCTTTGCCACCCCTACTCCGAACAGATCAACCATACCAAAACTTCAGATCCAATGGCATCAACTGGCTTAAGACTTCAGACCACTAGACCTTCTACCTCCCCACTTAGGTGTTAGCTGTTTTATATATAAACAACCTTCAGATCTCTAACACATGACTCCTACTTGACCTCCTACTCTGCCGACTATGTGCAATTACTACCTTGTATGTCTTTCCTCTACATTTGCCTTATGTAACTTGCTACCGTAACTTATGCTGACCTGCAATGGCCCCCATTTGCCCCGACTATGTATGTAATTTGTACTTACTTTGTGCCTTATTTATGATTTGTATTTACTTCTGTAACCTAAGCTCTGAACCTCCTTGTACCTTCTGCGCCCTGTTACCCTCGGGTCTGGTGCGCAATACAAATAAACAAACAAACATATGCCACACCATATGACATTTTTCCTGTGGTAGGTGGTCTTCCTTTTCTGGACCCCATAGAGCTTATCTGCATGGCCCACCACCTGGATTGCAAGCCCAGTGAACTCTGCCTATGTGAATGTTGGTTTTCTTGGCTGCGTTTCTCGCGCCTTGACTTCGGATTTGCCTCCTGACATGACTTATTTTGTTAACCTATTAAGACTGGCGAATTATCCCAAATATGAAGAAAGGTTGCGGTGAAGACATGATTTGAGGGGCTGCTTCTCTTATTTATTGCATTCTAACCTATAAATGTAAAATGCAATAAACAATTGCAAACGCCAAATCTATTGGCTTTCCATGTGCTTGTTTATACTTGTACAAAATAGGAGGAATCCATAGTGGCCTATTGTGATGCCTGCCTCATTTCTGGTTAGGCACATTAACATTGGGACTGCTCACATTTTTAAAAAAAACGAGGGTTTTAGTCTCCTGTGTGCTCCCGAATGCAGTACTTTCCGTGAATTGTACATCCCACTTAAAAAGAGCCCCTTTGTGTTTAGAATGAGGGCCTGGTAGATTTGTTTTTTTTAGATTTTGTACATCTGTCAGCGGAGGCTTCTTTTAAGGTTTTTAACCGAGCAAGACATTTATCAGAGAGTCGGGGCAAGGTGATAGATCCCTACACAGCACCTTCTTATCATAGCAAACTGACCCCTGAGAATTTAATCTAGCGTGATGATGGAAAGAGTGTACTGCCACAGTTGTCTCCTTGATGAGCTGTTATTTGTTTATTGCACTTGGCATGCTACCCAATTCTTCTAAATAACTAGTCAAATGCCTGCAACTTTGAGGTATTCGATGAACTCTTCACAGTCATAACTTATATCTAAGCTAAATGGGCCACAGTTTGAAATTTGTGAGGTGATTGTTTTCAGCATCAGTGTGGTACTCCATAATCAGAACTTTTTCCTGATGGATCCCAGCTGCTGTGATTACACTCCTGGTAAATATTACTTTGGTATATTTGTTTAGGGCTGCAACCTAGAGATTGTTAGGTAAGATCTGAAAACGTTACTGTGTGACTGCAGAATCTTGCTATGAGGGAAAAAATACTTTAAAACATTATTAGATAGGAATATCAGTATTACTACTCCACCCACACTTTGTTATAAAAATATTCAATTATGGGAAAGAAAGTTGCTTAAATGTAACACTGTTTGGCAATTTTTATTCACGATGCTATTCACCTCTATATCATCGGCCTTCGTTATTGCCCTCATCTTCCTGAATCGAATCTAAGCTGGCCCAGAAGTTGGGAGTCTGCTTGCATTCCTATTGTTTCTTTAGTGACGTCATTCTGGCCATTGGCAAGTGCTGCAAATGTTTTTCAGAGGGTATAAGTAGATTGTTAACTCTAGATTCAATGTGATCCTTCTGAAGTTGAATGGGAAGTTGAAAAAATATTGACTTTATGAAGGCTGAGCAGCAGAGATAGTGTTACATAAAAGTAACCTTGTTTTTATTGCATATAAACTCACCCTGTAGCAAGTACTAAAGTGAGATCATCTTTGATATTGCTACCTTGGCCCAAGGTCTTCAAACCGTGTCCCTTCTAGAAACTGGGTATGTATAACATTGTATATTCTGTACGTGCAGTGTGCAGTTTCAGAGCCAGAAGGAGCCAGGAGTCCGACGTGGAGTCTGTTTGCGGTTTCCACTGAGTTGGGGGAGCGACCACCACAAAACCAGCACTTGGCGCGGTTTGCGTGCAGTGTGTGTGCAGTTTCACAGTTCCACAGCTGTACCCCGGACTACAGTTCACCACCTATTAATGGATTGCCTAATAGCATGAAGTAAGTCTTGCATGAGCTGTTGCTGTACTTCTTGTATCCCTTGCACTTAACCGCGTAGATCCTGTTATATGTTAAAGATCATTTTTAAGTATTTGCGACTTACAAGAGTTGTGGCTGTTCCTCTTCTCTTTCGCTGCTAAGTTTCTGCTCTCCGCTAGTTAATTCAGAAGTATGCGGCAGAGCATAATGTGGCTTGCAAGTTGAACTAAGCAACATTAAAGTGAAATCAAAACTCGCATCGGAACAGTTGAGTATGTCTGAGACAAGCGTGACGGCTGCCGCGGCCACTGACATCGGCATGTGAACGACCGTAAATTGTCCATCTAAAGGACGCCATGAACACGCTAAATAAAGAGCTTGCAGTGGAGCTATCGTAGTCACTTTCTTGTCTAGGCTCCAAAACTATAGCCACAGATGTGAATGCCTTGACTTATAGTATGACGCCCGATCACCATGTATTGGCCTTGGCGGCACTAGAACAAGCAACTATGCAGTCCGATGAACTTATGTCACGGACAATTCAAAAGACGTCCCCCCTGGACAACAAAATCGAGTACGGTAGACTCCACTGACACCATGTGTCCCCACCTGTGACTCTCCTTCGATCAAATGATCTTTCTCTGCTGGTACCTAATGAGGATCTAGATAGCATGCACCTGGATATTAGTTTGGCAAGTGCTTCCACGGAATCCATGTGTATCTCCTTAGAACATATGTTCACGGTTATCCTGACCAAGTGCAAGTCTATGAAGGACAAGCTTTGCACTCTTGGTGACCAACTGACTAAGAACAGTGAATTATATGCAACAGTGAATACTGAACTTGTTGCCCAGTCTATTTAGCACTTTATAAAAATTAAATATAATAGAATAGAATTGGTGACACTGCAGGAGACATGGCTCACAGATTTGGTTTATGTAGATGGATGGCAGTTCCTCTGTAAAAAGGCAACCTAGGGTGAACGGGGATGCCCTAAAGGAGGTGTACTGCTGAGTATTAAAAAACCTCTAATTTCGGAGGAACTTGAATCTACCTCCCCTAAAATATTGATGGGTAAAGTCTCTGGTATGCCTGTGAACAATGGCGAAATGAATTGCCTTATTGTTATTAACCTCTTTGACCCTCAATATAGATTAGATCAAATGCTAGTATTTGCCGAGGTAGAAGCACTGCTTGAGACTTACCTGGGAAATTCTTCATGTATCATCTGTGGGGATTTCAATTCTAAGATTCGCAAGGAATTGGAATTGGTGTTATTGGCATTCAACTCATCCCCTCCACCTAAGGCAGATGAACGCCTAAGTAAATACTGTAAGCTGTACAGAGCCAAGAACGGAAGCACTTCCCTACAGCTTGTCGGAAGTGGCTGAGCGGCTTTTTTTCTTTTTCTCTCAGTGCGGCTTGACGAGTCACGTTACGAGGGCCTTTCATCTAACGGAATCTCAGAAACGACAGTGCCAGAATTCTAATAACACCAGCCTCTGTCTCTCGGAAAACTAGCAGGGATTCTGCAGAATTGGTGCTGCCCCGGTTTCCACAGCGGTTAAGGCTGGATTTTATCCCCTCAGACAATTGAGGACCTCTCCCCTCAGACACTGTGAGTAAGAACTGGGGGCTGCTGCCACACGTAACGTAGTAGCCATCCCGCTTCGTTTTTCCTCCCTGTGCCTCCCTGTGGGCGGGAAGTCGGCGGTAAACCATCCTGCGGTTTGAATTCTGGTGGGAGGAGGTCAGTCTTTCGGATCTCGCATCGGCCGGCGTATTACCTGCCGGTATTTGAAAGCCGCGACTTAACACGACAGCAACAAAGTGTTTTTACAGATGTGTTTACAGCCGCTCTGACATCCAGCTAGTATAGACTCCTTAATACTCATAAACTGGGTGATTAAAAGAAGCTAGTGGCTATTTACCGCGGAACGGACAGTGACTGCGGATGAAGTACCTTGGAGCCGTCCTCGAAGCGCTCTTGATATTCCCCCTCTGGGAGATATCTTACATCACAGCGGTGAATTCCGTATTCTACTGTTTTCCATTTGGTTAGAAATTGGTCCTGGGTAGTTTGGAAGTTGGAACTCCATTTTATTTATACCCTGGTCTTTGGTGACTGCTAAGCAAGTTGGGAAATTGGGGAAGTGACCTCCTTTTTTGTCTCTTTGTGCTCTCTTCACCCTCTATACGAGGGCCTAATAGACTCCCAAATGCCCTGTAAGAAAATTAAGCATGGCTAAGGTCTACAACCTCAGAAGCGCAGTGGTGGATGAAGCTCTTCCTATAAATTCAAAACCCCTGACTATTGCCAGTGACTGTCTAGGTACTACAGAAGGTGGCTCGACTTTTAGACCATACAAAAATGGGGGAGGGTGTTTTTTTCCTTTCCCAGAGTGTGTTTGTTAATGACCTGGAGATCCCAACAACCTCAGGCCTGCCTATGGATGATGGAAGTTTAAGTCAGGCTAATGCCTCCACCCCAGCTAATCCCCTCTTGAAAGATTTGTAGGGCCCTGACCGAAACTACACCCTGACGGCCACTACGATGAAGACTACAATTGGAAACTTCTTCCCGCATGCCGCCAGTCCAGTTCAGTAATCTCTGCGTGTGCAATTGCCCGTGGAAACTAGTAGGACGGCAGAAATAGAAAAAAAACACTCCAGCAATCGGAATAGATCGTCTTATGAGCTGAATGAACTGTCAGCCCTCTGGGAAGAAGCCCAAGGTGCTAAAAAAGGATTGTCCGACAATCTAGGCACTGAAGAGGATGTTTTAACTAAATCCAACCCACCAATCCCAATAAGTGGTGAGGGGCTGGGCTCCAACTCAATTGTAGCTCTTAAATTTGTATTAACCTCCCTGGTGAAAGTATTTGAGAGTATTAACTCAGAGGTCCAGCAACACTCTGGATCTTTTCTGGAAGTTATAAAAGAATTGGAATTAAGTGAATCGTCTGTGGTCGCCCTGAAAACGGCCGTAAATGAATCTAAGCTTGAAATTTCGTCATTCCAGTCCACTCAGTTGTAATCTCTATCGTGAAAAATTGACTCTTTGAACAATCAGCTTTCTGCCTTTTGAAGGGAAATGGAAACTCGGACCAACCAATTGGAAGAAGCTATTAATTTGAATGCACAGTCGAGATTCCCCATCTGCAAGCCTGCTTTGGTCTCACCTATTCCAACTGCTGTGGTAGATGATACGCTGCTTTCTGCATCCATGATGGAAGAATTTATTCGGCTTGCTCATCTAGCGGAGGGTGAACTATCCGCTGGCCATGAAGGGGAAAGTGTACTAATGCTGGATCCGCAGACTAATAATAAAACCTTAAAGAAAAAGATCAAGAAACGAATGGGAAAACAAAGAAGCGAAGGAAAAGACAACATAAAGCTGCGTTTGATGCCTAGAAGGAAACAGGGCAAAAAATGACTGATCCCTTGAAGCAAAAAAATATCGGCGCTACAGTGATCCATCCCAACAAAGGCCTGAAAGGAAATAAGTTAATACCTCCTAATAAGGGGCAAATTAAAGGTGGGAATCCATCTGGGAGGAAAAATCAAAAGAATTTGGTACCCACAAAGGATCAGAAATCTGAGTCTAGTGGGCTATTCCCTCTTAAAAAGAGTGTCACAGTAGGAAGTCAAACAGATACCTTGGATCCACCTAGAAAAATTGCCCGATCTTTCTGAAAATGAAAAAACAAGAAAAGCCAAGTGTGGCGAAAATGAAAATTGCCCCCATTTTTCTTAAACCTTCGTTGTCTACAAAAGTTTCTCTCTCGTCCCAGGGAATGCAGGTTGTACCTCAAACTGGGGGTATGGTTGGATTGCAGTTACCCCAGACTTTGGCACCCTCGACTCTGCCAGCCAAGACAAATGCAGAGGGGGGGGACTACAATAGAGGGGGAAAACCTTGCAACCCTCCCCCAAACACTCCTGGCGACTGAAGGCACTACCTCGCAATTTGTGAATAGTGGGCCTTTGTCAAAGCATCCAGGGCTCACAGTTATTCTATCAAATCTACCAAACTCTTTGAGTGACTTGCATCCGGGAAACCGATCAAGAGTCCTGAAGGAAATGAATAATATACCAGGTTTGAGATTAATTTTGACTGTGGACATCAAACAACTGAGCTTTCCTTATTATCCAGATATTAATATTGCCGAGCTACAAATTAATTCCAAATTGGCATTTGAAATAATGATGGGGGCGAGAGCAGACTGGTTTGACAAGAGGTTTCCTTATTTTGATGATGACTCTGGGGATCAATAGAGCAAAGACAGCTCAGGGGTCTTGGAATCAGCTCCCCAATGTACACCCGAATTATGAAAATTTGGTAGGCTCCAAAATATGGGAGTGTGTCCCTGAAATCATCACCCAAGTCCTTGCTAAACTAGGCTTACCCCAGCAGAAATTCTAGTAATAGAGGTTAGATGCCTATCATGGAATACGAGAGGCAGTGTATCCTTCTTGGCGGAGGGCAAAAAACAGTAAATTGTCCAGAGTTTCCATCCAATTGCTTTCCAGGAGACTTTATGCTCAGACATTTTGAATATAGAGGGGTTTTATTCCTATCAGCAAAAGGCCAGTAAGGGGCTAAAGGGGTGACCAATGGGTGGTTTGATTGCTCTATGTAGCACTGTGGTTTTCACTGCATCTAGCCTTCTCTCGAATGAGGTGAATGGTATTTTGGTTGTTCGGATGGAAAAAAATTGAGGAATTGACTTCCAATTGGATCCTGTTTAACCTTTATTAGAATCCGATCTCTTCCAATTGGCAGATTTTTTAGGATTACTTATCTTCTCTTAGCACCATGGCTACCCCCTTACCGCATTCCGGGTCCGGGTTCCCTGAATGGGGAATTACCGGCCATTCTAATCTTGGAGGACCCAGTATTTCCCCATTCAGGGAACCTATCCCCATTCCCATTCGCGCCCCCATAGGGCTCAATGGGGATGGGGAGCATGCTAATAACGGGCCAGTTAATAACGGGCCCGTTATTAGCATGCTGGTCCTTTAGCGGCTCCCGCTAAGGGCGCCTGGTAAAACCAGCCGCCCTTAGTGGGACCCACTAAAGGAACCCTTAATGCAGAGGTAAGGGGTTAACGGCACCGGCACCTTCACCGGCGACGTTAACCCCTTACCTCCAACCTCATAATGAGGTCCAAGATCTTCTATCGGTAATAGACCTAAAAGTAGTTAACTTGGTTTCTCAGATGAAGAAAATTCACCTACAGTACTGTAAATTCTCACTTTTACCACTTATAAAATTCTATGTGGGGAAAGTGATACCAGTACTTACATTTGGTATGGAATGTAATTTGTCGGCTTATCAGGTGGTCTGGGACAAAATTGAAAGTAAAATCTGGAAGAAGTCCGTGGGTCTCCCAGACTGTGTCCTGCTGAGTTCTTGCTTAAGATTTGAGCTTGGTCTTATCTCTTTGAAGAATCGGTTGGAGTGGAAATGCATCTCCTGTTATTGTTTGATCCTGGTTCCTCCTAAATCATCACTTTATGAGGTATTAGCTGTTGCCATGCTGAAATCCTGTAACCTCCTGTTAAACACCTTGAGGACTAAATGTGTTGAACTCCTTAGCCTCTCTGATTCAGATGCCGATACACTTATGTCCGACCCATTAAAAACAAAGGAAAGCCTACATCTAAGAGACTGGATAAGAACTACGGACAAAATGAGGACTGCTAAACTCTCTGCATCGCCTTCGCCTACAGACAAACCAAGGTCTGCCACAGTATTTAAAGAGATCAACAGATGCAAGAACTCGGATGGATTTTTTAAGAGTAAGACTTAATTTACTCCCTACTAATACAGACAATACAGCATCTTTTGACTGAGTGTGCTGGTGCTTGGCACGTAAGAGTCTCTAGATTTAAACGCTTTGTGTATAATCTTGATTCTCTTCTCTTAGATCTGTTTTGGGGTAGATTAATCTCTGGAAATGAAAGGTTTTTTACATTTGAGGTGGTTTTGGTTTTAAAAGAGCTTAATTTGTTCGGTAATGAGGGAATGGTGAATGTTCTGCCAAGTATCTAAGAAATGTCCTCCTGCTTTCTTTTATATCTTAAGTACTTCCATATATGTAAAATTTGATGTATTTGTATTTTGATTTTTTTTCTTTTTCTTTTCTTTTTTATTTCCTTCTGTCTTTTAAGTCAATATGTAAAAAGTCATAATTTCTTTTTGGCTAATGCACAATAAATAAAAAATTAAAAATACTGTAATCAGGGATTCGAATGGACAAGTGTGTTATATTCTGCTGGCTTTGGGATGATCAATGGCACTATGCCATCTGGTCTCCCTCCCCAGTTAACACATGTAGGACACAAGTCAAGTAGTATTTCCGACTATGTCTTTGTGGCTAATGCACCATCTCTGATCAAAGATTTGTCCATGCCGCATTGGCTAAAGAGCGACCACTTACCTCTGATTGTCAGCCTCAGTGGGCCTCATTACATGGTAGGCGCTAAGGGATTACCAGTACCGGTAAGGTCGCCGGTGCCGGTAATCCCATAGCGCCCTACTACGAGGTCCCTCAGCGGGTCCCGTACTTAACGCCTGGTCTGACCAGTTGTTAAGAACGGGACCCGCTAAGGGACTTCAGAGCTAATAACGGTACCGCAAATTGCGTTACCGTTATTAGCTCCTTCCCCATTCCCATTGATCCCTATGGGGAATGGTATTTGGCATGGGGACTTACCGGGTCCTCCAGGGTCGGAATGACCCGGTAAGTCCCCATACCGCCAACCCGGACCCGGTATGCGGTAAGGGAGTAGCCATGCCGCTAATAGCGGCATGGGTACCTCCTACCGTGTAATGAGGCCCAATGTCTCGTTAGCCCCACCCATCACTGACTTGTCAGGGACTCTGGGTGTTAATATGGCAGGGAACCGGATTTCATGGAACGATATCTGCAAGTAATGTACAGGCTACCTGTCATGATCCCAGTAAAAGCACTTCCCATTCAGAAATACCAGGGAAGCACGGAACTTCATATCAGTCAGTGGGTCAACAGTGGCTTCAAGCCTGGCGCAAAAGGTATTTGTCCCATTCATAGCATTGCACCCATAGGCTCACATAGTGCTTACATTTGGTTTTAACTACACTCAACATGGCTGCCGCCAAGTCCATTGTAAACTCACAGCACATACTACCCCTATTGCAGAGTTCGTTCGCGGTCGCAGTGCCTTCATTCAGAAATTTTCCTCAGCAGTCTCTGCATCGCCTGAAGGTACTTCATCTACAGTTTTCCGAAAACCTGCAAAACAAAAGGTATTTTTGTTAATGAAATGAACTTTGTGAATAAGAAAAGTTGTTTTACATATGTTGCTTACCTGAAGTCCCAGCAAGTTATTCTTCGCTTACTTGTTACCGCCCTCGTCTCTGAAGGCTGCAATTACTCAGTTAAGACAAACTCACGTTTTTTTTAACGTTTCCTCAAACCGAGTACAGTCGCAGCCATACCACAGCAGCTGACCTTTTCTGAGAACCAAGAACATGCAAAATAAAAGGCAACATTTAGAAAGAGAGATCTCTCCAAAGTAGGGACTGCTCAGAATCTGAAGAACGATATATATTTTTTTCACCAAAGAAACCACCCAAGATAATTCTAAAAAGAAGCAAGGACATTATTCTGACAAGAATCTTTTGAACACCACAGCCTCTCAAGTTAAAAGTTTCAAACCAACGCACCCCTGTAGAATACAAGAAGGTGAGCTCCACAAAACATAAGCACAGCTGAGGAGGGAGGGATTTATCAAAGGAATACTGCAATACAGTTTTTTCCCGTCAATAGAAATTACAGTAGTTCTATTGTTATTATTGTTGTTTTCACAGAATAAGAGCCCAAATAACAGATCCTCTAGCTGAGAAGGCATTACGCTCCCGCGGAGTCCCAGGTAAGCGTTACACTGCCTTGGGCTCATTTATTGAGTATAGCAAAGTGACTGCGACCCATAAACTGGCAGACTCTGCACTGGAGGCCATTAATGAATTTGGAGCGATGGTAGCTAAGATGATCTTCAAGACCGTCCCTAAGAGAAACTCCAACTCACGAAAAACCACACATGCCATACATAGTCATCTCTTTGACCAACATGTGGTTAGTAAAATCAGGAACTTGCAGGTCACTTTGCATGCCTTATCCGAATCCCCTTTGGATGGCGCTACGTATTCCTCGCAATCCATTTTCGAAAAAAGTAAATACCGCAAATGGTTAAACTATCGCTATCACCATGAATGTGGACGCTGACGGACTTTGGTTGCCTTATCCCTTGAAAAGGATGCTGTTAAATTTTGAATGGAGGCCGTCTCTGGCAGAAATGGTCAGATTGCAATATTCCAGCTGGTTTGCTCTTCATGGTCATTGCCCTGCATGAGAGCACAAGGGTCAAGGCAAGATTCGACCAAACAGGGAGGACTTCCATCTGGATCCCTGCGTACCAGGGTCTAAAACAGGGATGTAAACTTTCCTGCCTACTCTTTAATCTGTACCTTGCAGACATGGGAGCAGCACTGGTCAATCCAACCTCCATTCCGCGAAAACTGGGGCTCACTTTCAGGCAGTAGCTTGGCTATGCCGAAGATATAGTATAGATGGCTCTTATGCCGGCGGACCTTCAGGCATCCTTGGATAGCCTGAAGTCATATTCTGAATTTAATTCATTAGCCATCAATACTATTAAGACCAAGCTGATGATGTTTAGCCCTCGCTTCAGCAAGCCTAAACTGTCAAGTTGGCATCTTGGTGGGAGAGAATTGGAGGTGGTAGAAGAGTACAAATACTTAGGCATTCTATTCGACCATCTACTAACAGGGCAGAAACACATGGAGGCTTTGAAATTAAAGAGTTCCCAGGTTATAGGCCACCTAAAAAAAGGGTGGAGGCTATTCGCTGGGAATACTAGCACAACTATACTCTGCTAAACGTCATCCCATTTGCGTGTATGGGGCCGAGTGTTGGGTCAACAAAAATGTGAATGACCTGGCTAGCCTAGAGGGAAGCCTTCTAAAGAAATGTTTTCGCCTGGCCAGCGAGCATACCGGTCAAAGTGGTTTATTTGGAATTAGGGCTGTTACATGCATGGAGCGAGTACAATTGTCCAAAACATACATGCATTGGAAACTGGCTAATGCACCGGTCAGAAGCCTCAACCAATCTATACTAGAGGCTGCTCGAATTAAAGGTGCATTTATGAAGAACAGTAGCCTGACTAATATCCTTTCAGAGTCTCTCAACTGTCACTCTGGATTTCATGAGAATCCATTGATTTACAACCGCTTACGCTACAAGCTTGAAATGAAATCTAAGGTTGTTACCTTCCACCAAGAGTTACAGAAAAGTAAACTCTGCACCAAGAGTAAGTCTCCACTTTGTGGAATACATCATTAACAGACTGGGTGTTCCTGCTTATATCCAGCAGTTTGTGGGAAACCATCTAGTCTGGGATTACCTAAAACTAAAAACCAACGCAGTCAGCACACTCGAAATCATGGCTCTTGGACTAACATCCCGCGCAATGAAAGAACTTGCAGTCTTTGTGGGAATGCAGAGTTAGAAACAGTGAAACACTTATGGAGTCTGTAACCTTGTCCGCCATGAGACTGAGTGCTGTGAGATCGTCTGGTAACTGATGGTCTGGGAGCAGGGGAGCGATGGGCATGTTTGATGAATGGGAACAACAAATCTAGTATCATATTCTTCACAGTTATGTGGAGGAAGATTGCATTACTCTTGAAAGCGTTAGGAGGCTAGGAACATGTATGGCGGGGGGGTGGAACTTGTGGGGCAAGGTATAAGTTGGTGGGATGATTATATGATGGTACCCTATGGTGTAATTGTGATGTTTCATGCTTTTACCACATTCAGACTTTTTTTTTGGTCTTTTTTCTTTCTTTTCTCCTTTTTTTTAAATCATTTATGTATATGTTGTGTTAAAAAGCGGAAATTGTTTTGCTGTATGGCACGTTAAATGAAAAAAAAATACTCTGTGCCTTTCATTGCTATTAGTTGCATGTTAGGTTTTAAATTTTTTTCATGCATTTCCTTACTGATAATGCAAATGTAAAATAAATCGTTTTTTTTTACTTATTGACACACAATGTTGGAAGCTATTTTTTAAATGTTTTCTGTATTTTTTAAATGTTTTCTGTAGGGTCTTAGGATGGATGATCAATACAGGACCCGACCATGTGAATATAAAACAGGTAAGAAACCTGACTTTTCTTTTAAAATCAATGTAGGTTATCGGACACTAACATACATCTTGCATTCAGGGCCCATATGAAACATGGAGCTTAGAGATATTTCCATTCTTCAAAAGGATTCAAGGTTTGGTATTACAACATAATTTCCAAAAATGCCTCCTGTGATAACATGCAGTTTTTATGTGCAACTAGATTTCATCATGTTTGGTAATGCTTGATGGATTTTATTCTGAATAAAAGCACATAGTACTACTATTATTATTATGTTTTCTACATCAACCAAGTAAGCCTTGTCCTGAGTCAAAATGCAAACATAATTCTACTCAGCAGAAAAAGAATCAATGTTCGAAATTGCTGAGAGTTGGAGACATGTAGCTCCTCCTTGTAGCCGAGCAGAGCCTAGTTCGCTTGAAACCAACAGCTACTTTTGGCCAAAAGGTGCCTTACAAACATGCAGATGTTATATTAGCTTTGATTCTTGGATAATGTTAATAAAGAAGAATTATGACACATCTAGTACACTTTGAATTCTTTTATTTTTGTGATTTTATTTAATTTAAAACCTTACAGAAGCCATATAAGATTTTTAAAAAATGCATTAAAATAGTTTTCCCACAAAGGGTACATGGTGCTTCTAAATATGATATTTTCACAATAAATTGAAATTAGAATCCGATACAGACAATACATTTACAACTCCAACAGTTCATACAAAGTTTATAAAAACCTTGTGTGATGCTGAAAATGCCTTTTGGAGGGACAGGGCTGCCTAGTCCTTGTCCTACCACTTCTCTGTGTAGGTTTTCTGCCATGAAGGTCCAGCCTGGACCTCTGGCAGTATAGCTCTTCATTTTTCCTTTTGCTGAATAATACCCATGGGTTAACCTTAAGGCGCCCTTGGGTGGGGGTTACACCCTTGCACCCCTTCTGTGTGTTTCTGAGCACCTGTGTGTTGCCCACAGAACAGGGTATGGGCTAGTGGCAGCTACAGACTGACTCAACAGTGGCTGAGTATCCACCATTTTTGAGAAACCCAGGCCCTGCAATAGGAATCAATGGATTCCTGAACAAAGGCAAGATGGCCACTGTAGCCACTTGGTTTCTGTTGCCTTTACCCCTTGTTTCCCAAAGTCCTGGGAAGCCCTGAATAAGTTCCCTTCCTTCTGAATGGCTGTTGGGTGGAAGGGCCATATATGGCTCTTGAGCTGCCTCTTGACAGACTGTCTGGAGCCTTCCCAGGGACTGTGTGTTGTGGGTACACCCCTGGGGTGGAGCCTGTATGAATGGAGTGAAGAGGCAATATGCCTTCTGTGTTGTGACTGTCTGGTTTTGGTTGCGGGACACAATTCCTTGGCCATCGTTGACTGAAACTGGAGCGAATGCAGTGTAGAGCTTCGAAAAGGCTAGGTGCTTACTCCATCCACATTCTGTGTTATGGGTGTCTGGTTTTGGGTGAATGGCCTGAATGCCCGGGAGCCTGATTGTTAGCCTGCCTGCATGAATGCACTTGTGTGTGATTGGATGACTGAGCCTGGCTCAGCCTTAATGAATGGGGAACACATGTGTATAACTAGGGACCTCTCACACACCAATTTGTGCAGAAGCTGAAGTGAGAAGCTGTTCCTTGGAGCCTAGCTGCATGAAGAAGTCGGCTGCTGCTGCTTCTATTCATCGAAATCCGAAAGCTGCTGTATTCTTCCAAAGACTGATGCAAGAGAGGTCCTGGATAGGTGATCCCTTCCCGAGCTATGAGGGACCATTGTGCACCTGCTGCTCTTCTTTCGAAGTACCCTCGAAGCCAGTCCTGTGTGCCTGCCGTCCGGAGAAGGGGTTGTAAGCCCAGAAGAGGAGTGCCTTGACATCTTGATCTAAAGAAGTTCAGCTGTGTCGCCCAGGGTCTGGATGAGTGTTTGTGACCGCTGGAAGCCAGATTGCTGCGCATCGACCAGTAGAGAGGGTACCCTGGCATAGTGCTGCTTAACACCCGGAGCTGCAAAAGTTCCATTTGATTGAAGAATCCTTCAAAGGACATCTCTGCCACCACATCCAACCACTGTTCCACGTGAGAGACGGTCCAGGGTTCCTATGTGCATAGGAGTGTCTGCCAGGGGGTACCCGCCACCAAAATCTGAATATGACTTCCTGAGGGTCTAGACTTGGTGAGGGTCTGCAGTCCAGTCAAGTGGTCGAGTCCAGGTCGCCAGAAGCCCTCCAGAGGTCTGTGCTGCAACTACATCACCAAAGAACTGAAAGCCAGTAAACCGCAAAATCCTGAAACCCGACACCTACTTTCGTGGGACATCCACAGCTAGAGTAACAACCTGCCAAGGGAGACCACAGTGAACACTGAAAGTGCTACCTATCAGACACTGCTTGGGTTCTTTTCTCTTGGCCTCGACATCCCAGCAAATCCTTCTTCCAAAGGGGGTCCATGCTTTAGGGGTCCCGTCGAGTAAAGCCAAGAATCTCCACCACTTTGCCTGTGAAGGCACTAAAGGTACTGTGACGAGGAATGCAATCTTCCAGCCTCAGGAATCATCCACGGGTCCCCGATTCGTCTTGGGTCCTGTTCTCATGTGGCATCTCGGGTACTTTGGGGTGGTGGGACTTGTGCAAGAAAAGCAGAGCATTATTGATCCTCTTTGGACTGGGTGGAATATACAAAAAAAGTACAATATAACCTTTCCCTTTCAGGTTGCCCAGGTGGGGGGATTCTCACACAGTATCACTATTTAAGTGTAAAGAAAGTGTACTGCCATGTTTCTAAACTAACCTGCCTTTCTACAGTGATCTTTAAAGTTATACCTTGCTTAGCAATTCTCATGCTTTTTAAAAACCTACAGCAGTTGGTGCATTGTTTTTTTTTTTTAAATGTCTTTATTTTTTTTTTTTTTTTTTTTGATGTTTTAGTTTTGTCTCAAACTTTTTCATCATTGTGATTCGTGCGAAATACGTGGTTAAAAGAAGAAAAAAAGGTGTAGTCTGCGGTGCTAGGAAAGCATTTTTCCTCCGTTGATCTCGAGAATGCTGTGAAGGTAAAGGACAGCTGTGAATATGTATTTGTTATTTTGTCCACTGAGAATCGCAGCCCATCTTTCATCTGTTGTCATTTGCTGCGAGGCAAGGTCAAAGTAGGCCCCAAACTGCTTGCGCTGGTTGGCGAGAGAGGGACATTCCATGACCAGATGGAATATGGTTTCTGGTGTTGTGATGATTTCACAAAATCGACAGTGGTTCTGGTTTTTTGGGATCTGTCTTGTTGATGCCAAGTAGTCATTAGTTGGTAAGGTGTTCAGCCGGATTTTTAAGAAGGTTGATCTGATAGTTGGATCAGGGAATGATAAGATGTATGGTTGTGGTTCATGTAGTTTTCTGTTGTCCTTATTGCACTGCAAAGTCAGTTTGTATGTGTTTTTCTTTTCAATGGTTTTGATCCAATCGTTTTGTAGCATTTTGATTTTGGCGTGTTGGGGGCGTTTCGTTAGAAGTTCTTCCGATATGTCTTCTTGCTCCATTTCTTTGGTTATTGTTTTTTTCCAGGTTTGTAGTATTATATTATTTAGAGCAGTTGAGTTGGTTTTCAGGATTTGGATTGCAGGGGTCTTGTCATCCGACAATATTTTGCGGTAGATATCTAGTCTTTTCCATCGTACCATGGAACCGATGGATTGGGTAGCTACTTCATAGCGAATTCTCGCCATGGGATATGATTGAGGAAGGGTTAAGATCTTGCGCCAGAATATTGCTTCAAATTTCGCCCAGTCTACATGGTCTGCATTCATCATTGTTTCAGTTCCATATGTTATGATAGGAATGTATTTTTGTCTGTAGAACATGATGATGGGCTTAAATGAGAATTTTCCGTATTTTCTGTGTAGAATACATCCCTGTCGTGCGAGCGCTTGAGCCTTTTGTTCTAGGTTGTCTAACCAGTCTGTTTCTGTCTTTGATTGATTGATGATAATGCCAAGGTATTTAAATGTTGTGACATTTTCCAGTCGTATTCCATTGATGTTGAAATCCGGTGTTTTTTTTGCTTTTGCTTTAGATTTCGTTAGAAACATGGTTTTTGTTTTTGTGCTGTTGATTGTTAGCTTGTTTTGTTTCATGTAGTCACTTAGTGCTGTAAGAGAAAGTTGGAGTCCAAATGGTGTTCTGTCGAGCAAGACGATGTCGTCTGCATAGGACATGATGGGGACCGGTAGGTGGATCATCTTAGGAATCTCTGAATGCAACATATTCACTGGAAAAGATCCTCCTGAGGGTCTTGGAGCTAATTCTACCAGGGGCATGGCTACTTCCTCTGCTTTAAAGATGGAAGTATGTGTGCAGTGGCCACATGGTACTCGCTCCACACATTCACCAAACATTATAGCCTGGACTCTTCCTCAGGCTGGGAAGGTGATTTTGGGAAGGCAGTGTTAAATTCTATACCCACAGACCAATAATGAATTCCTAAAATTATTTTTAAAGATTGAAAATTCTGACTTTCTCCTCCAGAAATAGTACTGCTCTGTGAGACTATCATAAAATGAGAAATACGTGGGAGGACACAATCCTTTCGAAGAACAAGTGACTTAATTGTGGTAACGTTCTTTCGATTTTCCTCCCACGTATTCCTCATCGCCCCTCCCAACCTACCCCACAGTAGAATTTCCTTGTTATTGCAGTTTACGCATTTTCAGGGTGAGTAGCTGTCAGGGGCGTAGGATAACCTAATACAAGTAAAAAACAGAAGTGAAGCCAACGGTCGCTGCGCACACTATATAGCATCGATGACATTGAGACTGGGGCCCTCAGGGGACATTGAGTCAACAGGCATCGGCATGCAGCGCCCCCTGCTGGAAAAGTTTTGTGAAGCAGCTAAATCTGGATATGGAGAAATCATAAGATGCGGAATACGTGCGAGAAGCATCCAATCGAAAGAACATTACCACATGTAAGTAACTTGTTCTTCTGTGTTGCCTTGCATTGATCTGTCCCGACCTTGTGATTTGGTGTTACAAGTGGGATCGATCGGGACTGTCATTGAAGATCCAACCCCGGTGTTAAATGTGGTTAATTTAACCAAAAGGGCCAAACTCCCCTTCATAACAACCTCCCAATCTGTTGAACTTGATCTACATAGTGTTTACAAAGTGGATATTCTCCCTGGGGGCTGGTCCCTGATCTCCTCCTGCCTTGTAATGCACCTACCCATTGGTACCATTTGGTGGTTAGCAGACAAATCGGGGCTGGGAGCAGAATATGGCAATGTTGAAGCTGGAGTAACTGATGAAGTTTTTAAGGGAGTATTCAAAGTCCTACTCTTTCATCTCATAGTCCTGGAATGGGAGCAGTTAGTTAAGCTGTTTTTTATTTATTTATTTTTAACCTTTTTTAATAGAGGGTCACTGAGCTGGGGGAGACCAATTGTGGGTTGTCGCATCCAGCCCCTGCACAGTCCCTCTCGAAAGGCTGCTGATTCCCTTCCTCTATGTTGAGACTTTTCCCTGGCCCAGATGAATGACCTATCCCTCCGGTCCGCTTTTGCCAGGTTTTCTTGGTAGATGAGGGTGGGAGTAAAACAAGCCTTATTTTTTTTCAAACAATGGGCACTACTCTCGAGGTGAGAACAATGTGAAGGGATGGGCAGACCCATGCCAACTGTTAGTCCACTGCCTTTAAGGAAGGTTGTGTTAGACTTGGCTCCTTCTCATCCAATGCCCGGACACAAGGGCATTGTAACTCACAGGGACACATCTGTTGTACTTTCTTATTGCTCTGCATTTATCAACACATCAATAACTTTTGCGAGGAATTTCCTATTTGTCAAAAAAACGTTCACTGATGTTAGTTGAGCCCCTTTACATCCCTATCCTATCGCCAGTATCCCATTCTCCTGAATTTGTATGGATATTATGTGTCCGCAAGGCCCTTTTAATGTTGGTGTGAGAGTCATATTATCCCAGTCTGAACAAACAGACTAAGGGGAATGATGTCAGAGACGACGAAATGGGAGAGAGCAAGTGGTGGAGCTGCGGCGCTCCCAGAATAGAAAACCTGTCCTCGTTCCCAGAAGGAAGGTCGCGTTTTGTGGAGGGTGAGAAACCCGGGCCCCTCGGGACGTGTTAGAAAGACACGTGTAGGACTGAAAACGGCAAACCCAGTGAATCATGGACCGCAAACGCTTCAGCAAACACAGAGAGCAGCAGCACGGTTCATCATAATTCTGCAAGCTTGTCAACGAAGAAAGAAAGCAGCAACCTCACTTTCAAAAGCCCTGCGATGTCACTAAAACACAAGGATGACCACATCGCAGCAGCTAGGCAGGTTTTTTGTACGGGGGAGGAGGGTGCAGAAAGCAACACTGGTTCACGGAACCGTGTCCATATAAGAGATACAAACACTACAGTAGCTTATAATACGGAAAACAGACTTATTACCAGACGTTTCCCAAAACTACAAGTCCGGGCGGCAGCACGTCCAAGAGGCATTATGGCTGCCTTCATGTCGGAAGGAAGGGGGCGGGGCTTGGAGGGGCTTATCAAGGCTTTCCAGTATACAGACTCCTGATTGGCCAGTGGCTCACTAGCCCCTATTTAAAGCAGCCAGGGAGAAAGGACTGACAGAATTTTCTCTGTTCTATTTCAGAATCGGCAGGAAGGCGAGGAGAGAGCTGCTGAGCACCTCTGGTCCTACGAGGACTAGGTCCAGACTGCATCCTTACTCTTTGAAGGGCTGTAGAGCCAGACTGCCCAAGACTGCTGAAAAGTCTCTTTGGACTCTTGAACAGGAAAGCTTTCCTGAAATCTGCTTATTATTTTATTTTTAATTGGTCAATAAAGACTATCTTTTGAACGCAACCATCCCTCCAGCGTGTTCTTACAAAGTTTGGTGGCAGCGGTGGGATCCAGAAACACGTCATGGAGGAGTTAGTCAAGGCTTTGTCGGATGGACAGCAATAGCTTCAACAATTGATGCAAGTCCAAACCCATCAAGCCCAGGCGGACAGACAAACATTGCAACAGGCCATTCATTTACAGTTGGCCAACCAGGACACGCCCAACAGATCACAGAAGCAATGACGGCCTCCCGAGGATTGAGCCTTGCTCCAACAAAGGTACTGCAGAAGTTCCAGCAAGGGGAACACCCATGATATTTCTTCACAAATTCTGAGAGACTAGCCCAAACTCTCAATGGCTATTGAGAAATGGGGGCATTTCATTACTCCATTACTAACAGGGCCCATGCAACGGGCATACCACGCTGCAAATCCGGCAGGTGACGCATTCTAAACGGACATCAAGAGAACCATTCTAGACAGAATGGGTGTTGACGAGGAAGCATACCGGATGAGGCTCAGAGAAGCCCAGGTGCGGAATGTGGAGACTCCACGACAACTTTATTATAGAATCCATGACTTAACAGACACATTTTTAGAACCGGCTAGAGGTTCTATACCGGAAATATTGGACAAGATCAAACTCAAACAGTTTGTGGAAGCACTTCTGACCGCCATGCAATGCTGGGTCCGCCAACACCACAGGCCTTCATTGGCGGAAGCAATTGACATAGCTTCTGCCTTTCAAAAGGCAAGGTCCACCAGGGCCGGTCTGCTGGAGATAACCAAGGCCATACCTCGAGGAACAACTATAGTGGACCCCAAACCTGTCTGACCAGAGCCAAAGGCGACTGTGTGTCCAGTCATCTGTCGACAACCCCAGTGCTTCGATTGTGGCGAGTGGCGCCACATTGCCTGGTTTTGCCCAAGAAAACCAAAAGTAGAACCTATGGAAATAGGGTACGTCCAATCAAGGGAGTTCCGAAGAAGAGAGCCCCATCTAGTAGAAATTTGGGATGATGGAATACCAAGACAAAGTCTACTCGACAGCGTACAGACGCCCATAAGACCGGAAGTAAGTGGGGCAGGGATGGTTGGGGAACCTCTCATACCTGTAAAATGCATTAATAGGGACACAAAAACATATCCCTCAAAGCAGGTCACCCTCGAAATTAACGGGGTGAGTTCCAAAATGAATGTTGCCATAATGCCTCACCTACCATCCTTTCCCCTCTCTCTCTCTGGCCGGCCTTGCTTGGCCCTCCTCCTATCCCCACCTGTGAGGCTAAGAACCTTGGGGTCATCTTTGACTCCACACTTTCCTTCTCCACCCACATCTCTGAGGTCTCTAAAAAAGTCAAACTTCCTACTGCACATCCTCAGAGGTACTCTTCCTTTCCTCTCCTTCCCCCAGAAGCTCACTGTCTCCCAAGCTCTGGTTCTCTCTAGGTTGGACTATTGTAACAGCCTCTTTCTAAATCTACCTGCCTCTACTCTTCGCCCTCAGCAACTAAGCCAGAACAGGACTGCGAGACTTATTCTTGGCCTCAAGCCCTGGGATCGTATCTCTTCAGCTCTGAAATCTCTCCATTGGCTCCCAGTGGATGCAAGGAATACATTTAAAACCCTCTGCAATGTCCACAAGGCTTTCTGGGGGCTGGGTCCAAAATACCTTCAGCTATCCCTCCGCAAATACCTCCCCCATCAAGCTCTCTGCTCCTCTACCTCTAGCTTCCTCAGGGTCAGTCGTTTCTCAAAGAAACGAGCCGAGGGTAGATCTATGTCTTCAGCTGGGGCCTCCCTCTGGAACAACCTCCCTTCCATTCTAATACTTGAGGAGAACCATCTCCGGTTCTGGAAACACCTCAAGACCTTCCTCTTTGCATCTGCCTTTGCTCCCCTCCTCCCTTGCTGATCTGCTCTCTCTTGGCATTGTACACCTGGCCACCATCTGTCTCCTTGGCCTAGGTACCTGCTCACCCTGCCACCTTTCTGCACTGTCTCGTGGCCACCACTTGCACTGGAGACTGTATCTGTACCCATACAGTCCCCCAGCCCCCCATTTTATTCTTCTTTTTATGCACTCATCAGACTTACCCAGTCTGCTGCCATAAACACAGCACTTGCCACTTGCTGGCTGCACTGCCCCTGCTTATTGCTCCATTATCTATTTTATTTTTGTATTTATTATTATTTATCTGTCTATCCTCTGCTCCGCACTTTCCACTCTCCCCCTTCCATGTACTTTTCCCCTTTTCCCTTCCCATGAACTTGCACGTTCTCAATGTCACTGGGCCTAGTAAGATCGTTGTTTTATTCTCGCCTGTTCCCCTCCCTTGCCTTGTCGCGCTCTGAAACACTTGTGTACGAGCGCAATACAAATAAAATATCAAATCATATCATACCCACCCCCGTTTTAGTAGGGACATACTTACCCACTTTTCAAGATTGTGTTACTGAGGCCTATTGGCTCAAAAACACCCCGTGTTTCCAGTCAGAGATTGTTACAAAGTGCGAAAAAACCCCAAGGAAGAGTAGAAGAGAAGTGAGAGAAGTTAAACGAAATTGGTCTAAAACCAACAAATTCAGTGGGCTTATAGAATGGCTACCAGATGATCGAAAGATGACGTTCCGAAATGAATTTCTTACAGACCCTACTTTAAGAAGCGCAAGGGAACAAGCACTCACCAGCCCAAGCCAGTGAATGGGGATCCCGTGGTTCAAAACACAGCGGGCCTGATGTATCAGGTCACAACTGACCAGAATAAAATAGAAATTGAACAGTTACTTGTGCCCTTAAGCTTCCGACCCATTGTCCTCAAATTGGCACACAACGAAGCATCCGGGGGACATCTGGGCTGTGAAAAAA
This sequence comes from Ambystoma mexicanum, assembly GCF_040938575.1. Taxonomy (NCBI): domain Eukaryota; kingdom Metazoa; phylum Chordata; class Amphibia; order Caudata; family Ambystomatidae; genus Ambystoma; species Ambystoma mexicanum. The sequence continues at coordinate 75,256,761 of NC_090940.1, read as the reverse complement.
CTCAAGAGAAACTACTAAAATGGTTCTACTGGCCAGGCGTGTATTGTGAAGTAGATAAGTACTGCGAGGAATGCCCTATCTGCCAAAATATCAACCCGAATAAACCTAATAGGGCTCCATTGCACCGCATGCCATTAATCAAGGAACCCTTCTTCTGGATCGGCATGGACATTGTTGGTCCACTTGAGCCCAACAGCCATGGGGACCAGTATCTGTTAGTCATAGTGGACTATGCCACCAGATACCCAGAGGCGTTTCCATGAGAGGTATTAATTCCACTCAAGTGTGCAACCAATTAGTTACATTTTTTCTAGGGTGGGGGTTACCAACAGAAATAGTAACCGACCAAGGAAGGAACTTTGTTTCGGGTGTGATGCGCAAGGTCTGCCAACAGCTACAGGTAAAACTAATACGCACTTCCGTTTATCATCCACAGACATATGGCTTGGTGGAGAGATCCAACAAAACAATCAAACTTATGCTAAAAAAAGTCACAGCCCCTTCAGGAAAGGATTGGGACAGGGTGTTACGGTGGGTGCTAATGGTGTTAAGGGACAACCCTCAATCATCCATAGGTTTCTCTCCTTTTGAGCTTTTGTTCGGACATAAACCAAAAACAATTCTAGCTACAGCAAAAGCCGGGTGGGAGGAACAGGAAGAAGAAACCCATCTCACAGACTATGTGATCAATCTAAAAACACACCTTACCAAACAGAGAGCTTGCACAAGATAATCTGGGGAGATCACAGTTGGCTCAGGAGAAATACTACAACAGAACCACACGAGTTTGCACTTTCCAAGTAGGGGATAAGGTACTTGTGTTACTACCTACAACTCATAATAAAATGCTGGCTCAGTGGAGAGGCTCCTATAGAATTACAGCTGTGTTGGGTCCAGTAAACTATCTTGTGAAACAGCCAGACAGAAAAGAGAAAACCCAAAATTACCATATGTTAAGGATTTCAATCAGGCGATGCACACCATAGCCTCGGCCCAGTATGCAGCGCGCGATTGAAATGCTTATGTTATTTGTATTAGATTCAACTTAGCAAGCCCAGCCAACCTGGTGCCTACCTGCTTGCCGCTCTTTTCCCTCCTTTTTTATTTTAACTCTCTTTTATTGATGGTCAAAACAGATTCAACATATTGCACATTGCATAACAAAGTACATATATTGCTCATATCGTTAAACACATGTTACATCAATTATATTTAAGTCATACAGCAGTTTCCTCCTCTGAGGCCATTTCGCATAGGTACATCCTGAATGAGGCCCATATGTCCTTGGGCGGTTGCTTGGTATCACAGTCGGCGTGTATTGTTGCTTGCATTGCATTCATTTACGTAAATCAGATCACGGAAAAAAGTTCGATCTTGGGTGGTGACGGGTTTGTCCAACATTTCAATATACATCTTTTGGCTACTGCACAGGAGTCATTGAACAGTCTCCTGGTCTTTTCAGCCTGTTTGCCTATGTCTCCTAGGTATTTTTGCAGAGAAAGGGTCGCTGGGAAATGTGGTGATTAGGGGGCATTCCCAATACATATGATATGACCTTGCCTGGGCTGCTTTGCATTTAGGGCATTCCCCCGAGTGACCCGTTGAGAATATAGTCATCTTAGCTGGGGTATAATGGAGCCTATTTAGGATCTTTTACTGTACCAGACGAAGCCTTGCGTTCAGTGACACCGACTTTGTGAGCATGCAACATTTGGTCCATTTTTCCTCTGGAATGTTTATATTTAGGTCTTCTTCCCATTTAGTTTTGGTGTTATTAATTGTGGGTATATGTGTTTGTACTAATGAATATAGTTTGGAGATTCCCAGTCCCGTACCTGACGTGGCCGCCTGTATGCATGGGTGCGAGGGTGGTTCATCTGGGAAAAGTGGCCAGCACGCTTTAAATGCAGATTTCATCCTGTGGTACTCAAGTCTTTTAAATGGTCCCCATCCTATCGCCCCTCCAAATTCCTCTCTGGTCACAAATTTCCCGTTCGGGAACATGTCACGCATTTTACCTTCCCTGTTCGGGTCCCAGTGGGGTTATTACGACCCTGGCGTTAAGGGTTTAACGGCGCCGTAAAAGGTGTCGGCGCCGTTAAACCCTTAACGCCTGATTACGAGGTCCCTTTGCGGGGCCCGACCTTAACGGCTGGTTTTACCAGCCGTTAAAGTAGGGTGCAGCAAAGGGAATTCAGTGCTAATTACGGTACCGCAATGAAAGACATATATGGGGTGATCGGTCCTCCAGGTCGTACCAGTGTTTTACAAATTGTGCTTGCGCCACAAGTTAGTATAATTAGAAATCCGGCGCCGCAAGTCCTCCCGTACTTTGAGTGTTTGTATAATTTGTTCATAGTCCGTATATAGTGTTTGCCTGTCTCGGGATATCATTATACCTAAGTACCGTATGTGTCCAGCTGACCATTTTAGATTCTCCGTTATCGTTGGACTTATGGTGTGTGGTGTCAGTGGGAATATTTTGTTATTTATTTTGTATCCTGAGTAGTCGGCAAATTTATGTATGTCTTGTATTAGTGGTGCTAGGTTGGTGGCAGGGTCCCGGACCTACAATAAAGTATCATCTGCATATAGTGAGATCGACTGGGGCGGGCTTGACATTCGTATTCCCCTATCTCCATGTTTTAGTCTGACCATTATGGCCATAGGTTTGATGGTTAATGCAAACAATATTGGTGAAAATGGGCAGCCCTGTCTGGTACCCCTACCCAGCATGAATAGATTAGAGATCGTATTGTTCGTGAGAACTCTTGCCCCCATTTTTGTATACAGTCATTTAACATATTTGATGAAATTGGGGCCTATTTCATATCTTCCGAGCACCTCGAGGAGATATACCCAGGGCACCGAGTCAAATGCCTTCTCTGCGTCAAGGGATATTGCCACAGCCTGCGCTTCTGGATTTATCTGCGCCATTATCGCGAACAGTCTGCGTAGGTTCAAAGCTGTGGATTTTGTGGGGATGAATCCATTTTGATCGGGATGGATCAGGGTCGGCATGTTTGGTACTAGCCTGTTCGCAAGGACCTTGGCGAACACCTTGGCGTCCACGTTTATGAGTGACAGTGGCCTATACGATGACATGTCTTGCGGAGGGCGGCAGGGTTTTGGCAATACTGTTATTATTGCTTCACGCATAGACTCCGGGAGTACACCTAACTCTAGTGCCTCTTCCCACACTTTCAGCATAATTGGGACCAGTTCTTTTCCAAATTCTTTATATAATTCCACCCCCAACCCACCAGATCCCGGGGCCTTCCCTGAACTCAGTGCTTTTATAGCTTCTGTGATTTCCTCCTCAGTAATCAGGCTTTCTAGGGCCATTTTAGTTACTAATGGGAGCGTCGGGAATTCTAGGTCATCTAGGTATGTTTGTATTTCTGGTATTGTTTTCTTATCATTATTTGAATATAGTCTTTGATAAAACTTCAAGAACTCATGGTTTATGGCTTGACCCCCGGTTACAAACCCACCCTCCCTATCTTGAATGCTTGTGATTGGAGTATGATGGCGATCAGCTCTTATGAGGTTGGCGAGGGCCCTTCCCGCCTTGTTCCCTTCCCCGTATCTGCGCGCCCTGGTTGGAGCTGCCATGTATTGTACTTCCCTCATGGCCAGCCTATCAAAATCTTTGAGGAGTTGGTTTATCTCTGCTAGGGTGTCTGTACATCGGGTTTCAGTATAGGACTTTTCCAAGTATCAGAGTTGTGTCTCTGTCTCAGCCAGTTCACGTCTTACCGCCCTCAGTAGTCCCGTAGTTTTGGAAATCAGCGCCCCCCTCACCCAGGCCTTGAACGTCTCCCAGATTGTTGAGTATCTATCTTTTCCCTACTTAAGGAGTCCTCCAGCCTCTTTTGCTTTGCAGCTGGGTACAGGTGTAAGTGGATCTAGGTCGCCCTGGCTAAGCCCCACCCACCTGGTGCCTTCCTGGTTGCCGCTCTTTTTCACCACTTAGCAAGCCCCACCCACCTGGTGCTTTCCTGCTTGCTGCTCTTTTCCCTACTTAAAGGAATGGTTCGCCCAAAAATTTTTATTTCAAAAATAGATAGGCAATATTACAAAAAAACAATTGGCTTTTTTTTTTGTTGAAGTCCCTATGTAAAATTTTGAGCAATTCAAGCTCAAAGATAGCACATGGGGGCATCCATTTTGTGAAATGGATGCCCGCCGTTGTGCTCGCTTTGGCTTTTGCAGCACTAATGAAGGAAAAGCCAGCCAGCTGTGGTAAACAAAAGCTACCACTGGGTGGCTTTTCCTTCATTGGTGCTGTACGCGCAGGACTGGGACCGGAGACTACAGGCAGAAAAGCTGCAGCTGCATCTCGGTAAGTGCTATTTTTTTAATAAAAATAAACACTAGCTGCGTTTTTTTTTCTAAGTTTTCCGGGCTGAAGGAGCCCCAAATGGGAAAGCAGATTTAGGCAGAAACACAACGCGGTTGTGTTTGAAAACGCTGCGCTTTTTCTTTCTAGGTTTCTCAGGCTCAGAGGAGCCTGAGAAACTTAGAAAGAAAAACCGCAGCGTTTTCAAACACAATAACGTTGTATTTATGTTTGCAGTCTCTTCAAAAGTGACCGCAAACATAAATACGTTTTTAATGCTGCGGTTTTATTTCTAAGTTTTCCGGGCTCCTCCAAAAAACCGCAGCTAGTGCTTATTTAAAAAAATAAATAAATAGCACTTACCGAGCAGCTTTTCTGCCTGTAGTCTCCGGTCTGCGTCCTCCGAGTCCCAGCACCAATGAAGGAAAAGCCACCCAGTGGTAGCTTTTGTTTACTACAGCTGGCTGGCTTTTCCTTCATTAGTGCCGCAAAAGCAAAAGCCAGCACAGGCGGACATCCATTTCACAAAATGGATGCGCCCATGTACTTGCTTTTGCAAATTTTGAGCTTGAATTGCTCAAAATTTTACATAGGGACTTTGAAAAAAAAAATGCCAATCGTTTTTTTTTAATATTGCCTATCTATTTTTGAAATAAAAAATGTAGGGCGAACCATTCCTTTAAGGAGCCCTCCAGGATCTTTTCCTTTGCCGCTGGGGAGCCGGTATAAGTGGATCTAGGTCACCTGGCCTAAGCCCCACCCATCTGGTGCCTGCCTGGTTGCCGCTCTTTTTCACCACTTAGCAATCTCCGCCCACCTGGTGCCTTCCTGCTTGCCGCTCTTTTCCCTAGTTAAGGAGCCCTCCAGCCTCTTTTCCTTTGCCGCTGGGGAGCAGGTATAAGTGGATCTAGGTCACCTGGTCAAAGCCCCGCCCACCTGGTGCCTCCCTGATAGCTGCTCTTTTTCACCACTTAGCAAGCCCCACCCACCTGGTGCCTTCTTGCTTGCCGCTCTTTTCCCGACTTAAGGAGTGCTCCAGCCTCTTTTCCTTTGCAGCTGGGGAGCAGGTGTAAGTGAGTTGCTACTGACTTCTGCAATTGTATTCGCTCTCAACATCTTGGTTCTCCACTCTTTTTGAATGCTTACTCTCTGTTCTCTCCTCCCCTCCCCTCCCCTCTCCTCTCTCCTATCTCCTCCCATCCTCCCCTTACTTTCTTCTATGCACTTACTCTATCAGAATTGTCCCTGGACCTAGTATGATAGCAACCTCATCTGTCGCTTCCCCATCCCCTTACTGTCTCCCCCCTCCCTCCAGCACTATCTGAAACGTTGTCAGGCCTAGTACGGTAATCGCTTGTTTTGTTCCTCCCCTACCTTTCTGCACCCCTCTCCCTCACCTTTTGTTTTTCTCCGGCTCTACCAGAAATGTCAGCAGGCCTAGTACAGAAGTCGCCTGTCAGTTTCCATTTCCTTCCCACTCTCTCCCTCCCTACCTTATCTATGTCTTAGCTCTTGCACTATCTGAAATGTCGTCAGGCCGAGTACGATAGTTAATTTCACATCCTTACTGTTCATGGCCTGTAAGAATGTCGTTGTATTTTCCCTTGTTCCCTCCCTTGCCTTGAAGCGCTTTAAAACACATTGTGTATAGGCGCTATATAAATAAACTATCATATCATATCAATATTGAGATGATACACCAGTCATATCACACCCCCTTTTCAAATACCCTGGATCACAATGGACCGTGAACCAGACTGGTTGATAAAATGTAATATTTGTTTATTTATTTGAAAATTAAAAGAAATCATACAATTTTTAATATGGGTCAGCAATCACAAATGGGGTGATGATAACAACAGGAATGTAACCAATGCACTTAGTTTAACCTTCTGTTGACACATCTACAAAACACTGGGGAATAGGAACACTTTTTTGATTTCAGGTAAGATAGCCCTTGAGTTTGAATTTCCCCCCTGCAAGGTTCCCTCAATCCACAAATAATCAATTCTAAATGGATAAACAGAATCAGCAGGTAATCAGGAATAACAAACAAGAAACAGAACTGAAATCTGACATTTCCTCCCCAAACAAGAGAGAAAAACGGATTTTAAACCCTGGCAATGCTAAAAATGACACTCGGAAATGGATGAATGAAATGTTGAATTTGTGTAAAAACCTTGAAGCAAATATTATTCCTCACTAGAACAACAATGTAAAGGTACAAACAATCACAAGCAATGGATCAGCAACAGCATACAGTTTGAAAATGAGTGGTAGGTTTTAAAGCAGTTTGCAATCAAAATGATATGTTGGAAACTTTACAAATATTTCCGTTTTCCGCCTGAAATTACTAAAACGGTTTTTAATGAAGATGGGTGAAATATTCTGTTGGGGTGTAGCTATAGATCATTAGTACAATATGGAAGTGAAATTAAGTCTCTAGCTGGAAAATTGAGTGAGTTATGCAGAGTATGGTTAGTTTTTAGGAAAATAGAGTAGTGAAAAACAGAAAAACGGCTTTAAAATGGATTGCAAATTTTACTTAAACTGGATTTAATTACTAAGAAAAAGAGAATGCCACTGTGAATCTCCACAGTTACGCAGCCGTTGTAACCCTTCACATGGTGTACCACGTTTCCTTTATGGAAAATTAATTTATTTAATCAAAATCGCTAATGGCTTATGTTCTAGCAAAACAAAAATGAAGAGAAAATCAGCGCTAACACTCGGAATCAAAGGCAGGGTTTCACATATAATGCCGACAATTTTAACAAGATATCGGGGTCAGAATAGGATAGCTTAGAGATAGAGATGGAACAAGGCAAGGCAAGGTATACTATGTATTTCGATGGTTCCTATTGATACTCATAGTCCACTTTTTAGTTTTTTGGATTTTGGACAGTCAGCGCTCTGGTTACCACACGGATCTGGTCTAACAAAGGATAGCCGGACAAAATTAGCGGGACAGGATCAGCTGGGCATGGACTGGATACCAGTTAGCAATTCTGGTTACTGGATAATATGGGGCATCAGGGTAGCAGGATGGCAGCTGCATGTAGTGAGTGGCAGCAAGCCAATCTGGATCAGGATACCAAAGGTACCACAGTTTTCCCCTTGTTAATGTGAAAATAGTGCGTTTTCAATATTGTAGGCCTTGCTGGAAATGGGATCAGCAATGCTTGGCCTTGTAGTTGGGATCTGGAGTCTGGATAGATGGCACAGGAACAAGACGCTGGAAGAGTGTGTGTCAGAGTCTTGTCAGGGACCCTTATTTATAATACCTAGTGACATCATCCAAGTATATTACTGGAGCAGGCTTAACTAAACACACCCCTAACAAAGGGATTTGACAAGTGTGCTAGTCCCTGCCTCGCTCTCAGTTGGTTGGATTTCAGGAAAATTATGTCATATCTATGAGGTTAGTTTTACAATGCATAACAACCCCGACAATTACATTGCTTAAAATCCGATTTTGCCAAAAACATACATTTATACAATTGTAATCTGTTGGCAAATTATACACAGGTTACATATGATGTGCAGCATATATCAGCATATATCAGTCCAATCCTAAAGTCTGTGGGACCTTGTTTCGGCCTTCTGAAACATTTTGGTAATTTTACACATGACCGATTTGGCCTAAAATTCCATAACTTTGTACATATATGGGGTTGATTGTAAGGTATGTAAGTATAAACATTTACATTTGAGACATGTATACTTTTCTGGTAATTTGTCATCTTTTGTAACTTCTGTTCCCCATGCGGCAATGAGTTGTACCAAGTCTTAAAAGAAAGGCCATAAAATTACTTCCAAACAGTGAAATATTTACATTTTTCCAAAGTCCTGCTGCCGAGATAAATGTCTTTAAAGTTTATTTATAAAATAGTCTTCATGAACAAATGGCAGTTCCTTTGTGCGTGCGTCCATTTCTTTTTTCTTTAACTTCAACTGCTGCCAACTGCCATTCAGCAGCGTGGAGGTTTCTCAGCTTAATTGAAGTTTTTATTGTCCCTTCACACTTCACAGGTTAGTGTTCCAGGACTTCTATTGTCAGGGTCCCAGCAGAGACAAAGGTCTGTTCAACCCCGTAATTATCAGGGGGTTGTCAGTATTTGCTGAGAGTTTTTATGATAGTGCCCTTCCCCTTGGGGAAAGTTTCAGAACTAGCACTTGAATAATTGTTTTTTTTGGGGGGATTACAAACTCAGCCCTTGTGTTTTAAACTCTTTAATTTCTTATTTTGGATCCTGAATTAAAACAAACCTGTGAAAGAAGATAGCCTATGTGTGTATTGTCACCACTAACATAATCCCTTTACATTGCTAAGTAAGCAGGATTTCATTCACAATTTATTTTTAAACAGGCCACATTTTCTTCAGTCAGCAAAGCCCATTTTTCCACATGTGTTAAAACGCCTACCGTTTTTTTTCTTTAAATTCGGTTTTGCAGCTGCCCACACTGTTTATGTAGCTGTAGTAATTTCCTTGAATGCAGGAGTTTTATCTAAAGCATAGATACATTTGCCACTGACCTGGCTGAGAGAGTTAAAGTCTCTTTGAACTGCTGAGCCTTGATACATTTGGAAAGAAATAAACATGTGTTCCTGTGCGAGTGAAAGTAAAGTTGCTTATTGATTTCTCTCAGAGTTGGTTGGACTGGGCCTGTCACTCGGGAATTATGCCTTGTTTTGGTAAAGCACAGTGAAATATCCTGGGCATGACAGGGCCTTTTGACTCACAGTGGTTTCAGTATGAACATATGGAAGTAGCGTCAAAACAGCATTTTTAAAGGGTGAAAAGGTTTCGTTTTGAAGGGGACTTTGGCTTTTGCAGCAAAGCAACGCTGCTTTTTCCCTTGATTCCATTGATAGGTTTCAGAACACACTGGCATACTTTTTCAGGGTGTCCTCTTGTTCCATTTTGCCTGAAGTGTGCTAAGCAGGATGAAGCGGCCAATTTTTTGTTGTGCCAAAATGCAGTTTTGAGGTCCTGGTGTGCACAGGAGCCAGCGCAGCCAGGTCGCTGTTTCTTGCGCAAATGCAGCTTAATGATGTGGGGCAATGCCGTTGAGTGGGTCAATATATCCCACACATCCCTCCCCCTGACTTCTCCTACACTTTCCAAGTTGAGGGAGAGTCGGGCAAATGGGATTTCTCCATGGACCACAGCAGGGTCCGGCAGGTATGAGTCCCTCTTCCATCAGAGTATGGTGCGTCCTGCTCCTCTTGTTGTCTCTGGTCAGACCGTGGAATGGCACCCCCTTCTTTCCCTGGGATCTTCCTTTCATCGTGTGGAGCGACACTTCCGGATCTCCTTTGGTTTCTCCCTTCCAGGTTGCCAAGGAGGTCCTCCTTGGTTGTTAGATAGGTGCAACCAGTATGAATCTATAAAAGAGAACACAAACCAGTTACAACCATTTCCCACTAACTGCCCACCAATTGGGCTGACAGCAGTAGGATACACAGGCATTCAATAATAACAATTGATAATGAAGGAAATACTCCCTTACATGATCACCCTTCTGGTTCTTCTTTTCCTTATTCTCAGGTTTCTGATGTCTCCTCTGTTTGATTCTCTCTGGGCTCCTCAATTTGTTGCAAAGTGTGCCTTGGGTGGCAACTCTTTAATTGATTAATATGGACCCATTTCTCTTCTGTCAATTCCCCTTTGGGGATGCAGATTCTGTAGGCGACAGGTGAGATTTTGTCTACAATTTCAAAAGGTCCTCGCCAGCTAGGCAAATATTTGCGCTCTTTGGTCTGGTTCCTTTGGAAATTGTACAAGTAGATCCTGTCTCTTACTTGGTATTACTTTTTGGTTGTTTTTAGATAATACTGAGTCTTCATCCCCTCTGCAGATCTTTCTAGTTTCCGCTGAGCATACACAAAAGCATGTTGAAGGTGTTTTCTTAGGTTCTCAACATACTCATGAGTTGTGGAGGCGTTAATCAGTGTCTGCTCCTGTGTTCTGTAGATCAGATGCTGAGGTAGTACCATCCTTCGTCCAGTCATCAGCTTGAATGGAGACATCTTAGTGTGAGTGAAGTTGGCTGAAATTGTGCACACACAAGACACCCCTTCAAGTATTGGTCGAGGTCCTGCCCCTTGTGTGTCCAGTATGCAACCTCTTGCAAGATTTCTAAAGTAGTGTGAAACCCCTGATGACCGGCTGTGGCCACATCGTGGGTGTGACTTAGCATCAGGCTTCGGAATGAGGTAAGGACCACCCACTGGTCACAGCCATATATGGATCTCCTTACCAACAAACCGTCTTGGATTCAGAAAATCTTTGGACATTTTATCAACACCCTGAGGTCCTCTTTCCCAATGTAATCGGTATCCGTCAGGGGACAGTTCTCAGGGTCCTAAATGTGTTGACAAAACTTACCAATAATCGGATCCCCTATTTGTGCCGTGATTAAATCAGCACCTGGGGTCTCCTTACTCCATTGGGCAGTTGAGAGTTCTTTGTGAGCATTTGTCTGGGACCTAGTGATAGTGACCTGGATTTCCCCCAGCAGAGACTCGATCAAAAGGAGCTCCCCCTGGATGGCTCCGGTTTTGGCCAGCTGATCAGCTATGTCGTTTCCAGTTTTGTCTGGCCCCTCTATTCTGGAATGACCCTTGATCTTCTTCCAATAGATGGTCATCCCACTAGAAGTGACCAGATCATCAATATTTTGGATGAGTTTTCCATGTTTAAGCGGTTTATTATTAGCACACAGCATGCCTCTGGTTTTCCAATTAACAAGGTGCTCCACTAACCCATTCTGGACATAATCCGAATCGGGGATTATGACCAGTTTGTGGAGTTTGAGTTGGACTGCAGTGAGGAATGCTTGATTAACTGCCATCAACTCTGCCATCTGACCTACTACAGGGACCGATTTTGTACCCAGCGAATGGTTGCAGGGGCATCATTCACCCAGGCAACATGGTAGGAGCACCCGTCCACATACACTGTGGGCATTCCCTCACACTTGTTTTCTTCATAGACTTTGTTCATGGAATTCAGGTGCTCCTCCATGTTGTCCTGGATTTTAAGACTTTTATCCTTGAGACAGTTTTCTCTGGCACAATCATACAAGTCAGCCAGACTTTGCGCGAAGGGACTCTTCTTGTTTTGGCCATATCTGACCTCCTCTGCAAAGCCTTGCATTGACAGAATCCAGGAAGTAATTCCGGAATTACTCACATTTCCGGCCCGGATTCTGTCACTTTGGAGATACTGGTGTGGAGTCTCCACTATGATGTGTTCCCCCTGGATGAATGGGCGGTAATTTTTCAATGCCCACCCCGTTGCCAGGAGTGCCTTCTCACAATCGTTTAATTTTTCCTCCACAGAGGATAAAGTCTTGCTTGCATAGGAGATGACCTTATTGACCTTGTAATGCTTTTGATATAATATTGCTGTCAAGCATGTATTCGAGAACCCTGTCTCCTAGAAGAACTCCTTGTTTTTGACAGGGTAAGCTAGACAAGGTGCTTGTGAGAGGCTTCTTTTGAGTTGCTTTACTGCCTCGGCTTGTTCTGGACTCCAATCCCACTTGACCCCCCCTTCAACATATGGATCAGGGGTCTTGTGATCCCTGCGTAATCCTCAATGAACTTCCTACTGTAATTAGTCAGTCCAAGGAGGCTTCTCATCTCACACAGAGTTGTGGATTCTCTCAGTGTTGTGAGTGCTTCTACTTTCTTTTCCTGGGAACAGAAACCCTCAGGAGTTATCTCATGCCCCAAGAAGTTGACATGGATCCGGCACCACTGCCTTTTGGAAGGAGATTTTGGCTCTGGCAACCCTCAACTGTGTCAGAACATAACAGATTACTGCTATGTGTTCCTCCACAGTTGAGCTTTTTATCAAGACATCCACATAGGCCAAGTTACCCATCTCACCCAAGTCAGGCATGGCCTTATGTAGGAAGATGTTGCATTTGTTGCCGGAGTTGATGTATCCGAAGGGAGTCCGGATCCAGGTGTACTGCTGCCCCCCGAAGGTAAAGGCCAGCTTGTATTGGTCCTCCCAACTGACAGGCATGGTCCAGTACCCATTGGTCAGGTCAATGGCAGTGTATACCTTTGACCTCTGGATCTGGGCCAGCACCTGGTCAATATAGGGGAGAGGCCATCGGGACGTAGGGACCCGTTTGTTTAGCTCCCTAAGGTCAGCACAAATTATCCCACGGCCTCATTTCATTGGGTTTTTCATGAAATTGGACCAACTGGTCCCTTGGAAAATAATATTTCGGTGGATCTAATTCCCTCACCCTCCCCTCATTGGAGACTTCCCGGTCAGAGACATCAGCCTGAATGTTTGGGTATCTATACAGGGACGCCCTTCCATCAATTTCTGTGGGGCACGGACCTGTCAGTTCCATCATGCTGGGTCTATTCAATTCTGCCGGCCTCATGGTTTCTGGCTCATGTGAACCAGTAGACATGAAGCTGGCAGTGTTCACAGTATTAATTGGGTTGGAGTCCCTTAGCATAGAGGTCCTTATACTATGATCCGAGGTTACCCTGTCTCTCTCTACCTGTTCAGGGTCCCTCCAGTTAGGATTATGTCTAGCACCCTCTTGCTCCAACTTTGCTAGTTTCTCCTTTTCAGCCCCTGCTTCTAGCTGAGAAGCAAAGATCTGAGATTTTTGTTCAGCTATCAAGGCTTTGCTGGCCTCTATGACCCGCTCTTGTGCTGCCACTTGTTTGTTGAGCCCATCATTCTTTTCACAGAGAGCTTCATTGTCTCTCTGCGCTTCCTGTATGGTCTGGAAATACTGGGATAATTTCTGCTGCAGGAAATTCACCTCCTGAATTTTAGCATCTTTGGTCTGGGTGTTCTCTTCCAGAGCACCCTCTACCCATCTGGCGTGCTCCAGTAGCTTCCCATACTCTGTTTTCAGTTCCTTTAGCTCCTGGAGGGCTAACTCTCTTCCCTCTAACTCAGTTTTTAACTTGCTTATTTCCTGCCCTAGGGCGTCTTTCTCTTGATTTAGGGTGTCCCTCTGTTCAGCCAGGTCCTCCCTTTGTTTTTTGATGCCATTGGATTTCTGCCGCTCCTCATTAAATTCTGCTTGAGAGTGGAGGTCTCTCATGATTAATTTATTAAGGTCGCTCATGATTAATTTATTATTTTCCTCTTTCAATTTGTCTATCTGGTCTTGTAGGGTAACCATCTGCTCTGTGCAGGCTCTATTAAAATGTATTTGTTGATTTAACTTCCGTTGACCCTCTTGCAGAGAGTCAACCTTTTCCTTACACTCCTCTTTCAATGCCGCCAATTGGGTCTCTTGATCTGTATTATTGTGCTGTTGGAGAGCAAAATCTGCTTTTAATTTTATGACATTATTTCTAGATTCTACCTCCAATTCTTGTCATTTTTGTTCTGCTAAATCTAAATCAGTCTGGATTTTGTTTAATAATTCAATTTGATTCTGCGCCAGAGCTGTGTTTTCAACATGCTTTTGCCACATCACTTCTATGTGGAGATACATGTAGGCCGTGATTCTGGCCATTTTGATTTGCTCCTCTTTAATTTTTGGGGCAATGTATAGCTCGCTCAGAGCTTGGTGTAACAGGCCACCGTCCTGCCATGTATCCAGGTTCATGGCAGTGACCTGTTGCGCTATTTCTTGCGGCTAGACTTTTTCATCCTGTTCTGGCCAGTCACCTCTGACAAATACCCTGTGCAGAAGGTGCTCCCTAGCCATATTGATCTCTACTGGACAGCCATTTTGGAAATGTTCTTTCTTTGTTAATTATTTTGGGGTTGATTTAATTTTACTTTTATAGACAGGCCTGGTGCTTAGAGTATTTGTTTTGGGAGGCGCTTGTACAGTGTAACACAGTATCTACACCACACAAAGTATTAATACCTTGCAGGTTAGTCTGCTGTGTTAGACTGTCTGGGGTGGTAACCAAATCAATCCCAGACGAGCCCCCAAATTTGTTTAGGATTTCAATCAGGCGACGCACACCTTATCTCGGCCCAGCATGCAGCGCGCAATTGAAATGCTTATGTTATTTGTATTAGATTCAATATTGAGATGATACACCACTCATATCACATACCCTTTTCAAATACCCTGGGTCACAATGGACCATGAACCAGGCTGGTTGATAAAATGTAATATTTATGTATTTATTTGAAAATTAAAAGAAATCATACAATTTTTAATATGGGTCAGCAATCACCAATGGGGTGATAACAACAATAGGAATGTAAGCAATGCGGTATTACCCATATTGTTTGTTTACAATTTTTCGAATTAACAATTGACCGAATTTAAAAACAAACTGCAATACTCCGCAGCTTCCACTAGATGTCGGCCTATGCACAGCATGTGAATCTAAGCAGATACAAGCATCAGAAATACGATTACGGTGAGTAATGTATCCCATATCGGTTTGGTTATATATATATATATAGGGTTTGGGGGTTTGGCGTTGGGTGGGGGTTGTGGGGGGTTTCCCCCCACATATATGTTACAATTGACCTTCACAATTCGGTCAATTGTGAAAAGGTCAATTGTAATTCTAACAGTTGTAAAACGAACAATTCGTATACAACCAAGCAATGCACTTAGTTTAACCTTCTATTGACACATCTACAAAACACCAGGGAATAGGAGCACTTTTTGATTTTAGGGAAGATAGCACTTGAGTTAGAGTTTCCCTCTGCAAGGTTCCCGCAATCCACAAATAATCAATTCTAAATGGATAAACAGAATCAGTAATCAGGAATGACAAACAGGAAACAGAACTGAAATCCGACCTTCTCTCCCCAAACAAGAGAGAAGAACGGGTTTTAAACCGTGGCAATGCTAAAAATGACACTTGGAAATGGATGAATGAAATACTGAATGTTTGTAAAAACCTTGAAGCAAATATATTATTCCTCACTAGAGCAACAAGGTAAAGGTACAAACAATCACAAGCAATGAATCAGCAAGAACATACAGTTTGAAAATGAGTGGCAGGTTTTAAAGCAGTTTGCAATCAAAATGACATTTTGGAAACTTTGCAAATATTTCCGTTTTCCGCCTGAAATTACTAAAACGGTTTTTAATAGAAACGGGTGAAATATTGTGTTGGGGTGTAGCTATAGATCATAGGTACAATATGGAACTAAAATTAAGTATCTAGCTGGAAAATTGAGTGAATTATGGAAGATAGAGTATGGTTCGTTTTTAGGAGAATAGAGTAGTGAAAAACAGAAAAACGACTCTAAAATGGATTGTAAGTTTTACTTAAACTGCATTTAATGACTAAGGAAAAGAGAATGCCACCCGTGAATCTCCAGTTACATGGCTGTTGTAATCCTTCATGTGGTATACCCCGTTTCCTTTATGGGAAATGAATTTATTTAATCAAAATCGCTAATGGCTTATGTTCTAGCAAAACAAAAATGAAGGGAAAATCGGCGCTAACACTAGGAATCAAAGGCAGGGTTTGACATATAATGCTGACAAATTTAACAAGATATCGGGATCAGAATAGGATAGCTTAGAGATTGGGATGGAACAAAGCAAGGCAAGGTATACTATGTATTTCGATGGTTTCTATTGATACTCAGGCCCCTTTTTAGTTTTTGGATTTTAGACAGTCAGCGCTCTGGTCACCACACAGATCTGGTCTAACAAAGGACAGTCGGACAAAATCAGCGGGACAGCATCAGCTGGGCATGGACTGGATACCGGGTAGCACTTCTGGACAGGCAATTCTGGTTACTGGATAATATGGGGCATCAGGGTAGCAGGATGGCAGCTGCATGCAGTGAGTGGCAGCAAGCCAATCTGGCTCAGGATACCAAAAGTACCACAGTTTCCCTTTGTTAATGGGGAAATTAGTGGGTTTTCAATTTTGTAGGCCTTGCTGGAAATGGGATCAGCAACGCTTGGCCTTGTAGTTGGGATCTGGAGTCTGGATAGATGACACAGGAACAAGACACGGGCGCAGGAAAATCAGGAAGAGTGTGTACCAGAGTCTTGTCAGGGACCCTTATTTATAATGCCTAGTTACATCATCCAAGTATGTGACTGGGGCAGGCTTAACTAAACACGCCCCTAACAAAAGGATTGGACAAGTGTGTTATTCCCCGCCTCACTCTCAGTTGGTTGGATTTCAGGGACATGATGTCATATTTATGAGGTGAGTTTTACAATGCCCACCAACACCCACATTTACTTTGCTTAAAATCCGATTTTGCCAAAAACATACATTTATACAATTGCAATCTGTTGCCAAATGATAAACACAGGTTACATATGATGTGCAGCATATTTCAGTCCAATCCTCATGTCTGTGGGACCTTGTTTCGCCCTTCTGATACATTTTGGTAATTTTACACATGACAGATTAGGCCTAAAATTCCATAACTTTGTACATATGTGGGGTTGATCATAACATATGTAAGTATAAAAATTTACATTTGGGACATAAATACTTTTCTGGTAATTTGTCATCTTTTGTAACTTCTATTCCCCATGTGGCAATGAGTTGTACGATGTCTTAAAAGAAAGGCAATAAAATGACTTCCAAACAGTGAAATATTTAAATGTTTCCAAAGTCCTGCTGCCGAGATAAATGTCTTTAAAGTTTATTTTTAAAATAGTCTTTATGAACAAATGGCAGTTCCTTTGTTCCTCCTGGGTCCATTTTTTTTCTTTAACTTCAACTGCTGCTAACTGCCATTTCCTTCAGCAGGCTGGAGGTTTCTCAGCTTAATAGTGTTCCAGGACTTCTATTGTCAGGGTCCCAGCATAGACAAAAGTCTGTTCAACTCCGTAATTATCAGGGGGTTGTCAGTATCTGCTGAGAGTTTTTATGATAGTTCCCTTCCCCTTGGGTGAAGTTTCAGGGCTGGCACTTGAGTAACTGTTTTTGGGGGGGGGGCTTGCAAACTCAGCCCATGTGCTTTAAACTCTTTGATTTCTTATCTTGGGTCCTGAATTAAAACAAACCTGTGAAAGAAGATGGCCTATGTGTGTATTATCACCACTAACATAATCCCTTTACATTGCTAAGTAAGCAGGATTTCATTCGCAATTTATTTTTAAACAGGCCAAATTTTCTTCAGTCAGCAAAGCCCATTTTTCCACATGTGTTAAAACTGCTAGCATTTTTTTTTGTTTCAGTTCGATTTTGCAGCTACCTTCACTGTTTTTGTAGCTGTTGTCATTTCCTTGAATGCAGGAGTTTTATCTAAAGCATAGATACATTTGCCACTGACCTAGCTCAGGGAATTAAAGTCTCTTTGAACTGCTGAGCCTGGATACATTTAAAAAGAAATAAACGCATGTTCCCGTGCGAGTGAAAGTGAAGTTTATTGATTTCTCTCAGAGTTGGTTGGACTGGGCCTGTCACTCAGGAATTATGCCTGGTTTTGGTAAAGCACAGTGAAATATCCTGGGCATGACAGGGCCTTTTGACTCACAGTGGTTTCAGTATAAACAGATG
This sequence comes from Ambystoma mexicanum, assembly GCF_040938575.1. Classification (NCBI taxonomy): domain Eukaryota; kingdom Metazoa; phylum Chordata; class Amphibia; order Caudata; family Ambystomatidae; genus Ambystoma; species Ambystoma mexicanum. The sequence continues at coordinate 75,238,960 of NC_090940.1, read as the reverse complement.
GAAATAGTGTCAAAACAGCATTTTTAAAGGGTGAAAAGGTTTACTTTTGAAGGGGATTTTGGCTTTTGCAGCAAAGCAACACTGCTTTTTTCTCCTTGATTCCATTGATAGGTTTCAGAACATACTGGCATACTTTTTCAGGGTGTCCCCTTGTTCCATTTTGCCTGAAGTGTGCTAAGCAGGATGGTGGGGCCATCTTTTTGTTGTGCCAAAATACAGTTTTGAGGTCCTGGTGCGCACAGGAGCCAGAGCAGCCAGGTTGCTGTTTCTTGCGCAAATGCCGCTTAGTGATGTGGGGCAATGCCGTTGAGTGGGTCAATATATCCCACACATACCAATCTATTAAAGGCATGGAGAGAACCCAATAAACCTTCCCAAGTCATGAGTGCTACCAACATGGGGAATTCAGCCTTCGCTTTCAATGCAGTACAGTGGGGAACCCAGCTTAGTCATGAAGAACGGAAAGAAATTGAAACCTATCTTAGCCACCTGAGACATGTATGTTCCATTTTTCCCAGAAGAACCACGTTGATGGAACACACCATAGACACGGTCCCAAACCGTAAGAGTGCGCCCTTACAGACTGCCAGAATCTAAAACAGAGGCCATCCAAGCGGGAGTGGAGGAAATGTTACGACTTGGCGTTATTTAGCCTTCCACCAGCCATTGGTCCTCCCCTGTAGTGTTAGTTCCTAAACCAGATGGATCCACCCGATTCTGTATGGATTATGGAAAGTTAAATGCCATTTCAACTTATCAAGCATACCCAATTCCATGCATTGACGAGTTACTGGAGCGGTTAGGGTCAGCGCAATTCCTCAGTACAATTGACCTCACTAAGGGGTATTGGCAAATACCTCTTAGACAAGAAGACAAGATAAAACGGCCTTTTCAACACCTACTGGACTGGACCAGTTTACCGCCCTGCCTTTTGGTCTACATGGGGCTCCGGCGACATTCCAGTCACTAATGAATAAAGTCTTAGCTCCTCACGGGCAGTACAGTTCAGCATATCTGGATGTTATTGACATCTTCAGCAGATCATGGGAGGAACACCTGCAACATCTTCAGCAAATGATATCGGCCTCTGAGGAAGCAGGACTTACTTTCAACCCTAAAAAAAGCATCTTGGCAGCGAAATTGACATGTTATCTGGGTTATATAATGGGTGGTGGTGTCATCAAACCACAACTGGACAAGTTGGAGGCAATCGGATGTTTACCTATGCCCATCAACAGGAAGCAAATACGTGCATTTTTAGGTTTTGTGGGCTACTACCGCCGGTTTATTCCAATGTTCTCTACCATTGCTAGTCCACTAACTGAAGCACTCAAGTCCACTTACAAGGGGGATATATTGCAAGACGTTCAGGCGTTATCAGCTTTTCAGCAGCTCAAGGACATCATCTCTGCCCTTCCGGTAACTACGGTGCCCACATTCCGAGAAGCCATTCTTTATAAAGACGCCTCGGGTACTGGACTAGGCGCTGTGATGTCACAAGGGCATGAAGAGGATTTATATCCAGTGGCATTCATTAGCCGCAAGTTGTTACCACATGAGGAGGCATACTCTACACTGGAAAAAGAGTGTCTGGCCATTAAGTGGGCCATTGAACCCTGCAGTATTATTTGTTGGGCCGTTCGTTCACAGTGTTTACCGATCATGCTCTGCTACAGTGGCTAGCGATTCATAAACACTCCAACCAGAGAGTTTTGAGGAGGTTCCTCACTCTGCAAGCATTTTGTTTCAGGACCGTTCACAAGCCTGCATCGTTCCAAATTGTCCTCGATTACCTTTCCCGGAGTTTGGATCTGCCCGACCGGCTCGATTTCTCAGGGGATGTATGTGAGGGTCATATTATCTCAGGACTGAACAAACAGACTAAGGGTAATGCTGTCAGAGATGACGAACTGGACAACGAAATGGGAGAGAGCAAGTGGTGAAGCTGCGGCGCTCCCAGAATAGAAAACCCGTCCTCGTTCCCAGAAAGAAGGTCGCTTGTGGTGGAGGGTGAGAACCCCGGGCCCCTTGAGATGTGTTGGAAAGACACATGTAGGACCGAAAACGCCAACCCCAGTGCTGGGGAGGAGGGTGCTGCAAGTAACACCAGTTCACGTAACTGAGTCCACATAAGAGATACAAACACTACAGTAGCTTATAATACGGAAAACATAGACTTATTACCAGACTTTTTCTCAAACTACAAGTCCGGGCGGCAGCACGTCCAAGAGGCATCATGGCTGCCTTCATGTCGGAATGAAGGGGGCGGGCCTTGGAGGGGCTTATCAAGGCTTTCCAGTATACAGACTCCTGATTGGAGTGGCTCACCAGCCCCTATTTAAAGCAGCCAGGGAGAAAGGACTGACAGAATTTTGTCTGTTCTGTTTCAGAACTGGCAGGAAGGCGAGGAGAGAGCCGCTGAGCACTGCTGGGCCTACGAGGATTAGGTCCAGACTGCATCCTTACTCTTTGAAGGGCTGTAGGGCTGTAGAGCCAGACTGCCCTAGACTGCTGAAAAGTCTCTTTGGACACTTGAACAGGAAACCTTTCCTGAAATCTGCTTATTATTTTATTTTTAATTAGTCAATAAAGACTATCTTTTGTTAACGCAACCATCCCTCCAGCATGTTCTTTCCTCTATGGATCAATAACACCCAACAAATCAAGCACTCAAGATGGCATTCAGCAGTCAATTTGGCAAGCAAAGTGCCGGTCGAGTGTGGTGTACCTCAGGGGTCTTCACTGTTGCCTTTATTTTTTTTTTTTATAACACATCTTATTATTTTCAAAAACAAGCCCTACAAACTTACATTCCCCTCTCTACAATCACATGTCCTGGCTGTTGTCAGACATACATAGCAAACATGTACATAATTACATTGAATCTTATCATTACCCCACCCAATCAACACGTGGCATCTAGAAGTTCCTCATTCTCCCCCTCCCCATTTCCCCCATATCTTGTTAGCTTTCACTGGACAACCCAACGCCATATATATTCTGTGTTCGGTTGCTGCACATACTTCCACATCAGCGACCCATTGAGCCAGGGTCAGGCATTCCAGTGCTCCCCAGCACTGGGCTATGTTATGCTTTATTAGCCCCACTGCAGTGGATAAGAACCGTTTTTCCCACCTGTTGTTGTTTTCATCGGGGGTACCTGGTAGTAGTATTTTAGGGTCCAGCGATATATTTCTTCCCAAGACCTCAGTCAATTTGCTGCCACATCATCGTCTCCAGAAGGTTTTGATCCGGGGGCATCCCACAGGATATGAATGAAGGTGCCCTCTCCCTCCCGACATTGCAGACATTTTGGGTCTGAGGCACTTTTCCAACTATATAGTGCAACCCTAGGGTAATAGACTCTGTGGAGAATCTTAAATTGTATCAAGCGAAGCCTGGAAGCAATCGCAATCTCTCGAGGGTACATTAGGACCTGTATCCAGTCTTCTGGCCCAATAGCACCCACATCCGCTTCCCATTTAGATTTGATGCTGGACAGCTCTGGGATGGCAAAGGCCGTTATGGCATTATGTAGAATGGAAGTGACTCTGGTGGGAATGTGTTCAATTAGGAGATTGCTTTCCAAGGGTGTGCATTCGGGCACCTCAGAAAGCGCTGGCAGGTGTCTCCTCAGGGCATGGGTTAATTGCATATAATTATAGTGCTCAGTCTCCGGGAGCCCGAATTTCTGTTGCAGCATCTCGAATGCAGCTATAATGCTCTCGCCAAGGATGTTGCCCACTTTGGTGATTCCAGCTTCCACCCACCTCTGCCACGCCATGAGTTTTCCTAATTCGGTGAGCTTGCAATTGTACCAGAAGGGTTGCATCAGTGCCATCCTTATCCCCCATCCAATGTATGTGTATGCCTGTCTCCAGACTATGCCGATGTGCGCTGTCAACGTCTGTGGGGCAGGCCTAGTGGGGGTCTGGTAAATCGTATCAAATGGCGAAGTGTTTTGGTTAATTCTCAGTTTGGCCCTGATATGTGGCAACTCCTGGTGACTGTGGAGCAAGTCATTGACCACCGCCATTTGGCCCGCCCAGTAATAGGATTGGAGGCTTGGCACCCCTATGCCCCCCTCCCAGACTGACCTTTGAAGCATAGCTAGAGCAATACGGGGTTGTCCTCCTCCCCATATACGTTTCCTGAGGAGACCCTTAACCCGATTATTCGGAATCGGGAATCCTGAGTGGGGCATTTTGTAGCACATATAGGAAACGTGGTAGTGCCATCATCTTGAAGAGTGCGGCCCTGCCCATCAGCGTGAGGGGGAGGAGCAACCAGTGTCGGACTTTGTTCGTGAGGCGGTCAGTGAGTGGATGTAGATTACGGGATACATAGTCCGAGTGGTCCCCGGAGATCTCTATCCCCAGGTAGCGAAAGCCCTCACGCTCCACCCGGTATGGGCAGTCCGCGGGAGTTTCATGTTCCCCGCCCTTTACCGGGAAGAGAACCGATTTTTCCCAATTGACCCTCAGTCCACTGAACTCGCAGAAGCTTGCCAGCATCCGCATAACCACCGGGCAAGATCGAGTTGGATCACTTAAATATATTAAAAGATTGTCAGCGTAGAGGGACACTTTGTCCTCCCCACCCTCTGGCCTTTTGAACCCCGTCCATGTGGTGACCTGCCGTAGCCATTGGGCCAATTGCCAGTGCGAAAAGGAGGTGGACAGGGGGAATCCCTGTCGCGTTCCCCTGCCCAGTGGAAACAACCTAGAGGGCCAACCATTCACTCTTACCTCCACGCGTGGTGTTACGCTCACCTGGCTCCCACAGGGGCGTCGGTCGGACCCGGACTGCTGCGGCCTCCACCCACGTGATGCGTAGTGCAGCGATGACTGAATGGATCTGCCCTCCTAATCTTGTCTGCTTGGCTCGTAGAAATATTCTCCTACAAGTGGAGAGATGGATTTAGCCACTTGTGGATTCAAGTGATAGCACCCCACTGTCCGCCCCACTAATGACCTCTGAAGCGCCCTCTCAGCAATCTCACCTTATATTCTTGAAGGATGAGCCCTCCATCCTGCGAAGCACGCAGGGGCGCGTTGATGACCAGTTACTTCACTGGCTTGAAGGTTTTGGAAGAGTTGTAGACGAATCCTGACTCCAAAAGATCCTGGCGAGGAGCCGTAAGTATATAGTTCGTAAGAGTTCAAAATGTCTGGAATTCACGCCTGTCCAATTCCTCTCTTATCTTGCAGCTTTGACCCAATAAGAAGATTGACAGCTGAAAGCGCTCCGGTAAAAGTCTGGTTTACCCAACACTGTCCAGTAAATAATGCCAAGGGTTAAACTTGCTGCTTTCTCCTTATTTTACAGGTGCGGCATAAGATGTGGCATGCTGATGAATTATACCTCTGGCGGTAAAATCAGGTAAGCATATGGCGGCTAAAGAGATTGGGCCTCATTACGACCCAGGCGGTCCGGAAATAACGGTGGCGGTAAACCCGCCGCCACTGTTGTTTCCGGACCGCCTGAGTCCGACCCCTGCAGGCGGGAGGTGATGTTCCCGCCAGGTCTGACCTGGCGGGTTTAACACCTCCCGCATGCAGGCGGACGAGGAAACACCGGCAGCATTACGAGATGCTGCCGGTGTTTCCATGATCCCCATTTCTATCGAGTCCCATAGGACTCAATGGGAATGGGGATTTACACCATTCCGCCTCCGTGATTCCCGGAAAACCGGGGTTGTAATGCCCCGGTAATTCCGGGAATCACAGAGGCGGAATGGTAATACGAGTCTGACGTTAACCAGGCGGTTTTACCGCCTCTGTTAACGCCGGACTCGTAATGAGGCCCATTGTCTCTGTCTGTTCTCTCAGCTCACCTTGTTGTTTCTTGTTCCTCTTAGGTGCCGGGATTCGGCGAAGTAAAGATGGAGACAGCGCCGGATCGAAGAGATGCTGCGTGGAACGGAGAGTTTGGCGCGGCGCTGCTGCTGGCGATGCGACGCGTTTAAAACAATGCCTTTCCTCTAGTTTGAAGATGCGATGAATCCGGAATCAGGTAAGAAATCAGGTAATACTCTTGTTCTAACCTTTGCTTCTTTCCTTCTTTCTAGGTGCTCCAGGTACGAGGCGGGCGTGGCAGAAGGCTGGATGCTGCTGCTGCCACGGTGAGCGTTACGCTGCTGGATGCAGAATAACGCGAAGCGTGTGCTGCTCTTCGGGTGTGGTTTAAATAGCCTCCAAAGTAGTCCCAGGTAGGTATTCCTCCCCGACCACACCCTAGGAACAAAATAATCCCTAAGGTAAAGTAGTCCCTTCCAGGCCTCACATGGTCTTGGATCTTCTTGCAGCATGGTCTGCATCAGGTAAGTGTGCACCTATGAGCCTGGCGCCAATGGCGCCAGGACTGATGTCCCAAATGAGCCTGGTGCCATAGGTGCCAGGACTGATCCCAGACAGCCCCTAGCAGGGGTTGCTGGGTTTTCTCAAGGCATCATGATGCCTGCTTCCGGGGCTGATGGACGTGGTCTGGATGCCCGGGGGTATGCATCATGACACGCGGGCCTCATATAGGAGCCTTACCTAGCCCAGACAGGTCTCACCGAATCCCATGCGCCTCATTGTTTCCCAGAGACCTTCCTATATCACCGAGCCAAACGCTTTTTCAAAATCAATTGCTAGTAAAGCAAGTGGCATATCAAGAATAGGAGCTTGCTTCATAAGTAATTGAAGACGGCGTATATACATTTGCGTTGATTTGTGTGGCATAAAGCCACATTGATCAGAGTGAACTATGGAGGAGATAACTGTCTGCATTCTGTTAGCTAAAAGCTTGGCAAGGATCTTGGCCTCCCCGTTGATCAACGATATATGCCTCTACGAGGCACATAATTCGGAGGTTTGCCCGGCTTAGGAATAACTATAATGCTGGCCTTAAACAGGTCAGGAGGGAGGGCACCCTGTTCCCTAACCTGGAGGAACATCTTGTGGAGGGGAGCTGCCATCTTATCTCCACCCAGTTTTTTTCAGGTCTCTACCGGGAAAACATTGGGACCCGCCGTTTTCCCGGATTGCAACTGGGTGTTGGCTTCAGCAATTTCGGTTTCGGCAAGGTCAATCTCTAATTGTGCCCTCTGCTGCTCGGACAGTTGTGGGAGGGCAATATCATCTTAGAAGGAGGGGTTCACCGGGGATGTCGGACCACGATAGAGAGTAGCTTAGAAGCCAGCAAAGGTCTCTGTGATGTCGGGGTCCGATTGGGGCCGTCCATTATGCTCATCTATATCTTCTCTGACGTGTCGGTGCCCCTCCTCCCTCTTCTCCAGCCAGGCCAGCATCTTGCCAGCTTTATCCCTGTGTTCGTAGACCCGAGCCCTCAACTCCCTGTGTGCATACTTGGCATTATCTAATGTAATATTACAAAGGCACTCTCTGGCTTTGAGAAGGGACCGGTGTATTTCAGGGGTAATATCTAGGATATATTTAGCCTCCCATTCCTCTGCCTCTCTTTCAGCCTCCATCACCTTCCGCAGCTTTTACATCTTTTTATTAGACATCCAGGAGATTATCTCTCCTCTAAGCACTGCCTTATCAGCCTCCCACAGTGTGACTGGGCTGTCGACTCTGGTAGAATTTATTTCAAAGTATTCATTAGATTTTTCCATAATATGTTTGATGAGTTTAGGGAAGCCCAAATAATAACTGTTTAGGCTCCACGTCCTGGGGCGGGGGGGGGGGGCGGTTTGTCCATAACACAACGCCATCGCCAAAGGCGAGTGATCTGTGATGCCTCGAGGAAGTATTTCTACAGTGGTCACCCTATATACTTCTGGGGTTGAGAGAAGGAAATAATCCAGTCTGGACAGGGAGGCGTGGGCTCCCGAGTGGAATGAGTAGCCTCTGTCCACAGAACGGAGTTCTCTCCATACATCGCTAAAGCCAAGTGCTGATGCAAATGTTGCCAGCCTTGTGGGGACGTTCGGGTTTCTGCCGTGGATGTGGGTGTGGTCTAAAGTGTTATCCATTACGTCGTTGAAGTCACCCACTAGGATCCACACATCCGGATCATACTTTGCCACCACGGAGGTTATTTTGTCTGCAGGGGAGCAGCCCCGGCGGGGCATATATGGCTAGGATGGCCAGTGTCTCCCCCCATAGTGTGCCCTGTACCACCACAAACCCGCCCCGGGGGTCCTGCTCCACCGAGAGCAGCGCAAACGGAAGGCGCTTGTGTATTAGAACTAGCACTCCCCGGGATCCCGTAGTATACCCTGCGTGAAGCACAGAGCGATAGTTCGTTCTACGGAAAAGGGTGCAGGTCGACCCCGCCAGATGTGTCTCAGTAAGCAGGGCAACGTCTGGGGAGTGCCTAGTGATGAGACATTCCTTAATTCCAGAGCCCATAGTATTCACATTCCAGGTGAGAAGTTTGAGAGACTAGCGGTCATTAACAGAGCATGTGCGCTCGCCATGAGTGGGATGTGGTACCGGGGTTGTAGAAGTTATATTAGGTGGGCGTGTGAATTGTGCATGGCAGGTGACTGTACTGGGCTTTCCACACAAACACATAACAAATCTGAACAATAAACAATACTTTGCAATCTGCCCCGTCCCTATACTCCGCCCCAAAATGAAATATCTGTCGCCCGAACATTACTGGCGGTTGAGAACGACACCGTCAGCACAAATCTAAGGCATAAGCTGTCCTAACCGAACCTTGTCGATAGACGAACCAGTCCGCTATCAACCTCAAAAACAAAGTGCGCTGCCAACATCGCATGGACAGTCACGTATTGGGGGTGGTGGGCCCTCGCATTCTGGCCTGCTCAGCGTCAATTGAGGAAGTGGGGGTCGACACTGCGCTTCAGTAGCAAGTTGTACCTTTGTACTAGTCGACCAGTTTCAGTCCGGGTGATGGCCATGGCTCATCATGATGTTACCCCTGTGCATTCAGTCGTTGTCAATGAGTGGTTCCGATGCTTGTTCCGGACCCTGTAGTGGGTGTACTAGTGGTACTGTCCTTTCGGGCACACCGAGAATGCAAATGTTATTGCGTCTCGATCTACCCTTTCTTTCCTCCACCCGATCTTCAAGTGTTTTAAGACGCCCCATCACTCCGGTTAGTTGTTGGCCCACATTGCAGAGTCCAGCCTGGGTTTCAGATATGCAGTTCTCGGATTCCCCGGTGCAAGAAGCCAGTTTCTGCAAGTCGTGACGTAGGAGGGACACCTCTGCAGTTATCCCATCCATTTTTTTCTCCATAGAGGCTCACAAATTAGCGATAGCGTTCATCACATCCCTCAGGGAGATGTTGTTTTCCGTGTTTGCCATGTCTCCTGACTTTGTTTGCTCGACCGGGGGGGGGGGGGGTCGACATGGTTGTTGTATATTGCTCTATTGTACTTTGGGTACTGACTTTCTTGGTCTTGTCCTTGCCCATGACGAGATGTCTGCCTGTCTTCACGTGGCCGACTCTCTCTGTCTAGGATTGATGCCTGTATAGCCTGGCCGGAGATCGGTCAGGCTCTCTGAGGGGTTTTATCTGTGTCCAGTCGGTTGTACGCTCTGTGGTGTCCCGCTGACCGACATGGTGTTGTTTCAGCTGGATTTTAACGATCAGTGGTTCCACTCCCCGGCCTCTCGTGATGTTCCCGCCACCTGCAGCATGCCTTAAGCGTCTTAGTAGGTATCGATCGACTCTTCTCTTGTGGTGGTCTACAGCATACGTGGACTGAACGCCGGTACGACCGAGTCGAAAGGCGATCAGGTTCTCGGAGGGTGGGGGGGCAGCAGCTGCGTTCAGCTGTCTTGTTTTCTTTGGTTTCTTCCTGACAATTGTAATGATACTTTTAGCTGAGATTCACCAGTTTAGTACTCATGTGCTACAGTTTCCCCCAGTGTCCTGCCAGGCATAGCGTGCTTCAAACGACCAGACAGGCAATAGAGTTATCACCCTGGTTACCCTAGATTCTCGGTATGCTTTGCTTACTCAGAGTCTTATTCTCTTCCTTTGTAGCAGTATCTCTTACAGGGGCTTATACAGGTTCCTGGTTATGCGTCTACACTATTGATCACAGAAAGCTGCTCCTTTGTGTTGCTCGCAGCACACTCTGCCCTCTTATTGCACCATGTTTTGTCGTAGCAAGAGGGGTCAGCCCTGGTACGAATCAGTGTAGTGGGCTAATTGCGTGTATAATATACTGTTGGTCACAAACGGCAGCCAATGGCCGACACAGCTGCCACTGCCTGAATGTCCACAGGGGTAGTAGTTGTTGTGTTTACCTTCTTGGTGTCTTCCCGCCCTTACAACATCGCAAGGGCAGTGTAGGCTTGAGCCGGTGCGTAGCGCCTTGCAATTTGTGGTGGTAAAATGAAGGTAGCCAGGTATGGCGTGAAAATAATCTGCCCGTGACCCTATTGCAGCATCAGACTGTTGGTCAGAGTCAGAATGTGTGCTTTGACTTTTCACGTTGCTATCCTGACGTGCTCCCCTCCGGCGTCACTTTCTCCCCTTGGGTGTCGGTCTCGGGCCGTAGCCCGTCCCACGTCGCAGCGGTGTTCTGATTCTCAGTTAGACAGGGGGACAGGGTACACTGCAGCCCCGGGCTCTTGTTGCCATGTCACTCCTCAGTCACTGTGTCGCTCTCTCGCCCCCACTACCAACCCGGCTCGCAGGGGGGAGGTTTCTCTTCAGGGGGTCATGCTGCTTTGGCAGGGTGCCAGGATCGTGGCCTCCCAGGCACCAGGCCAGCCCTCCTACTGTGCGTCGCTTTCCGTTATATCAGGGTGTCGGCCAGCACCCCCTATATTGCCCTTGTGGGTGGTATCAGATGCAACATACAATCATGATGGCCTAGGGGACATGTTGCGGGATGCGCTGCCTCAGCCACAGTGTCTGCAGGGGAGCAAGCAATCATTGCCGCCCACTGTGTCTGCTCTCTAACACTAGGCTGGGCATCTCCACTTTGTGGGCTAGGCTCTCCCCACGTAGATACAGCCGGTGGAGGTCATCGGGCACTCTGCGGCTGTGGATCGGCCTCTTACCGTAGCTCTGGTGCTGGCAGGCGATCCGATTGCATCGCGGCAATGTCTTCTACGGCTGCAAGCTGCACATGTCTCTGCTCAGGGGGAGGGGAGGCTGTGGATGTGCCCTTGCAGTGCTGTATGTTGTTATAGCCCCCTACATAGTTTGTCTTCCGAGGGCCAACTGTGAGCAGCAGCACATATACATGGGACCATGCATTTATCCTGGTTTGGGCAGTGAGTAGCAGAACATGTGGGCCAGGCTATGTGGACTCAGCAGGTCACTGGAGACGGCCTGGGTGGGTCGGCCTCTCCTTCCCTCCAGCACACGACTCAATTATACTAGCTGTTCCGGTGGGAAACCGCGGGGTCTCATAAATTCATATTAAGTGGCGGTGTTCCGCCACCACTCTCCCCCATCGTCCGGTTGCAGGAGACGAAGCCAGGCTGGACTACTGCAATGCTCTTCTCATAGGGGTGCAAACATTTCAAATAGAGACTCCAGCTTGCTCCAAATTCAGCTATTAGGTTGATTTTCTCATTGAGTAGAAGAACTGCAATCTCTCAGTTTAGAAGACAGATACATTGGTTCCCAGTACCTCAGAGGATTCTCTTCAAGGTACTCTGCATGGTATTCAGGTGCATCCATGGGATGGCACCAGTCCTCAGAGACAGCTGCACTCCCTGGATCAGCCACTTTTGCAGATCCCAAGGGTTAGAAGGGCCACATGGGGTGAACAACAGTTTTCCGTCCTTGGTCCTCGAATGTGGAATGCTCTTTCACAGAACCTTCGACTCCTTTAATCTCTAGCTTTTTTCAGGAAACAACTGAAAACGTACTTGTTTGCCACTAGTATAGATCCCATGGGTAGCTCAATTCCTTGTGAAACTGCGACAAATTATATAAGAACATCTTTGCGCCTAGATGCATTCGTGCTCGTCCCCTCAGGGGTATGCACGGCATAAATTCTCAAATCAAAGTCTTCTGTGTTTTTTTTGGTGCCATTTGAGAGACTCGCAGTTGGCCCCTTCACACCTTTTCCTGCCTACTCTTTCCTACCATAATCTCCATCCTTTGTATCAACCACAACGCCTACACCAAACCATCCTCCTTCTGCCATGATGACCTGCGCCCCTCTTTGCTACCACGTCTCCCATTCCTCATCTACTCACTGCTTTTCCAGTTCCCCTGAACTTGACCTTTCACTCGTGCACCCCCCAAACCTATACCTACCCCACTTTTTGGGCCCTTCATTCAACATCTGAGTCTACTGTAGCCTCCTCAACACACTTTCCCAGTCCTTACCCATCCTCATTCGCACTCCTTTAGATCACCCCACTACAAAATCGTGGTGGTACTGCTACTTACCTAACTTAAATGAGTGCTATCATGCATAATATTTTACCTAAAACATGTACGTATTTGGTATTGGTACCCTGAACCATAGCATTAACTATGTAAATCTGCTCCCAAAATGAACATGCAACTGTATACCTGTTAGGATCCATATTTGATTATCAAGCACAACATCTACGCCACCACCATTAATTCGTTCACATTTAAACCATCTCGGGAAAATTGGGCAGGTGAGCAAGGGATGGCTAATTTTAATTTATTAGCAATTTACCATGAATTAAGTAATTAATTAACTTAATATGCTTAGTCACATTATCGGTGTCCACCCACCATCTATAACCCAGGATTTTTCACGTGAACAAGCCGATTCAGTCATTGAGGTCGTTCATGTGTTACTGTGAGTAATGTTTCTTTCCGTGTGATGCAATCGAATATCTAGGGGGGCAAGCCAGAGGAAAGGTGTACACTCATTGATGAATGACGCAGAAAGAAAACATATTGATGAATTATACGCACATTGCTTCCTTTGATCATGTGTGCAGGCAATACAAATATACATATGCTGTGTGGGTTGAGTGATGTGGGTACTTTTTTTATGGGACCGTTTCTTTTTAGGCAATAGGAGGAGATCCAGTTTGGTCACTTAGAGAGCTGAATTTTACCTGCAAACTTGCGATTAACATTCGTGGAGCATCGTTTTTCCGGAATTATTCATTTTTGGCATGGTGACTACTTTTAAAGAATTGTTTCAAACAAATAATAACACCAGCCTTTGAAAATACTCGTTGAGTGTACAGAAAAAAAAATACATTTTGTCGGTGCTGTTCTCGCAGCAAGCAATGACTTCGTAGAGACAGACTGTGTGTTTTAACGTTTTCCACTGAAGCGTTCTGGCTATTCTTTCACGGTGCGAGTGAAACGTGACGTTAGCCTACACATTTCTCGCTCCGAATTGTATCGTTTCAATCAAAAGTGCGTAATCAAACTGTGTGGGATTACACTGTGGCCTTAGTGAGATTGCGTAGGAAAGGCCATTTTGTGCTTACAGAAATACCCTTCTGCATACCATGAAAGACTCATCGGCAGTGGTGACTACGTTCCGCCACATCCATATCAACACAAAGGCAGCATCCAAGCCTCGGTCCTTGTCAATTTCTTAAATTAACCTCGCATCCCATTTCGATGCATCAACTACTGTTTGTTGCCTGCTTCCAGCAGTGGCTTTTGAATGCACTGCTATTGGATTTCTTTGCCTTTATGTTCCCCAGTTGACTGGGACTGCCACCGAATTGTCGTTTTCAGTGGGAAACTGTCCAATTCATTATTTTAATATGCCCTATACGGTAGCAGATCAAAAGCGAGATGCTGCCCCTGCCTTCCGACGCTGCCTAGGCGTTCTCGCCGCAGCCATTAACATTTGAGAACCCCTGTCAGTAATTTCTTTAATGAGATTGTTGTGTCTTTCTGTTTGGAAATGTAACTGTCAGGCCTCTTCTATTTGTTCTCCCCAATAATTCCCCAGGCTTCTATTAAAGAAGACTACAGATTTTTAAAATGTACATCTCCTCCCATCCCGGCTCCTTCCCCAAGCTTTCTCTTCTCCACGCACTGCATTTTTCAATTTAATGAAAAATGTGCCGGGAGAAGCTACTCTACGCATTTGTGTGCATGTAAAAATGTCGTCTGCTTAGCCTTTATCTAAACACACACTTTGTATTTCTAGCATGAATGGGGATACAGCAATACATTGTTGTTTACACATATTGTGCAAATTAACAAAATGGTACACTAATGATCGCGAAAAATAGCTGCTAGTACCAATGTGTTCATGGGCCGTATATTTAACAATGCTAAAGGCAGCTGCAGTTTTGGGAAATAGTTTCACTATCTCGTAGCATTGAAATGAAATGACCTCTCCCTTTTTGTCATAGCAAACATTCCTTCCAATGAACTATAACTTTTCAATTGGAAAAAAGGCTACTTGCAAATGGATCTTTTTTTACGGGATGCGTGTGGCATAGTGGGATAACAGTTCGTACAAGTCATCCTTATTTTCCAGACGAACTTGTCACTGCTAGATATGGTTAGAAGAAATGTACGAAATTGCAGGGATTCAGTTCTGAGAGGGGTTATGTGTTCAGCATCTCCTTGACAGTTTAAACAGTCTCCAAATAGTCCCCTTGCCCAAATTACAACATGGCACTGATCAAAGCATATTTTATATGTAGTCTTCTTCTAAAGTAAATACTGCATTGCCTAGTTAAATGAAAACTGTCGCAGGCACCAACTGTTAAAATAACGCGTTTCCTGCTCATTAAGGAAAACGTCGTACGTCATGCAAAATCTAACCAAGGTAGACTTGTGAAAAGGGCTGAATCTGATTTAGAACAGTCATTTTGTGACTAGAGGGCCCTAGAAGCAAAGAAAGAAGTTTTACAATCGGTGCTTTAAAGGGCTTGTTTGATTTAATAGTAAATGCACAGGTCAGCCCAAGACATTAAACCTGTGATTCTGGGTCTGGGTCCGAGACGCCGGGAAATGGCTGCACTGTTCTGATGAGGTTCAAAGAGACTAATCTAAAGGCTGCATACATCCGTATTTGAAAATCATTTTGAATATTCAATTGCTTATATTCCTTTGGAACGACCAGAACTGAAAGGTTTACTTTCTTCCCTTCAAGTCCATTGATCATAGACTTAAGAGCTATAGAGATGGAAGACTATCCTTATATATATATATATATATATCTCCCATCCCCACGTTTTGAGCATGTACCATCACCATATTTAATCTATTCCTGATAAGAGTTTTCAGTTTTTTCAAAATAACTTCCTTATCAAACTGTTTATGTTACTAAGTAATTCCTTTCCTCTTGATTTTTTTGTAACATTTACATATAGAGCAATGTAGCACCCTGTACAGTCTCCCTTTTTGAATACAAAACCATTTCAGCTCTTTCAGTCTTTCCCCATGTCTTGAACTCTCCATTTGATACAAATATATATATATATATATATATATATATATATATATATATATATATATATATACATTTACAGACCACTTTGTCGAGTTAAAAAAAAGATCCTTATAAAGAAATCCAGTCTTTTGGTATGAAGGGACAACAGCTCAATGACACGCTGGTGTCTGAACTATTAACATTTTCCTTATCATCCACTGGTTCTGATTACATTTTCAGCCTTGAACTTGTTAAAAAAAATCCTGTTTCCTAAAACTGTATTCCAATAGAGAGGATGAAGCATGTGAGCAATAAAGTTACAATATGAGATGGCAAAACATTGATGTGAATAAACCCACATCGAAAGATGGCAGGAGACGCTGGGGAATTTATTTCATAAGGTGTAGAAAGAGAGACACGAGTTGGGGGAATTCTTTCCTTTCCTTTCCTTTGCAAGAGTGCTTGAGAATATAAAAGAAGTACATGTCCTTAAGAATGTGTACTTTAAAGGTTGCCTCAAAACCTTGTATTTCAGCAAAGTTATAGTTTTGAGGGCATGCATTGTTTTTGGTGAAGGTTCGATGATAGTGATACAAAGTTTTTCACATCATTATGGATTTTACGGCAATGTAGTATGTTTTTGAGAAACTCCATGTGTAACTCGTTTTCATCAGTAATGAGCAATTCATCTATTCTGAACCCTATTGAATAAAAAATGCAGCTCTATAAATAATTTTGCCTCTTACAGCATGTGTAATATGCCAACGTTTTTCAAATGTCCTAGATTTTATTTATCTTGAGAAGTAATTGAGTACCCACAAGTGCAGCCCCTGGCTAAAAGTAAACTTGCGTATATGTATTTGTTTCATGTATATTTTTCTGTACACATCTTTTTGTTCTTTCCTTTTGATAGCAGTCACGCAGTGCTGTTTTAGCATTTATGCTCTCAAAACTAAATATATGATTGATTCTTGTAAGTTGAGGTGTCTGAAATACGATGGATGATTTATTACAGTAACCTTTTTGATATATATAGAGCTCGCTGCCACGTTTTTGGCTTAGTAGTGCACATTTAACGAGTTTTGCGGCACTGAAATATACGTTGAGGGAATTTTTTTTAGTAAGGAAATCCCAATCATGTTTTTCAAATAAATACTTGGTTTCACAACCAAATATTAACTTTTATGTGTTTTACATAAGGTCGGTAATTCATGTTTTGCCACGTCAGACCATTTTGCGGCACCACTAGCAGGGGTGTTGCTAGGTCTGTAAAAGATCTGGGGCTACGCTAATGTTGGGATTGAGGGCTAGCTAGCCTTTTGGTTGTAGCCCCTGAGATTCTATTCGGGGCTACAACCAAAAGACCAAAGGCTACAGCCCCTTCATCCCCCCCCCAGCAATGCCTCTGGCCACAAGCATGGAAAACTGCAAAAGTGTTTGCAGAAGTCAGAAAATACATGGAGCTGCAGCAAGGTTGTTTACTGGGCTGGGAGCCGAGTCCTGAAGTGACATTCTGTTGAGGTGCATGATAGCCTGATTTGAATACAGTGATAGCAGAGACATTTATGATCAGGACCATCTATTGAGCTACCTATTTTAGTGCAGACCCAGCACTTAGTACGCTTTGGGAAACCTGAGAGTTTTGAAATGGGTTTTCTGCTACCAATCACCATCTTCTCAAGTAATTACTGTTGACTAAACTACAACAGCAAAACTCTTCAATGTTTTATAGCAGACCACATTGATGATCTGCTTAATACATCTTTATTTGCCACAATAATACTCATTGGATTCTCAAATTGGCTGTTATTTAAATCAAACATGTATAAAATGGTATTTTAAGGGAGGCAGACTGGTCATTCATGCTCCACTTTTCAGAAGCATTTAACCACTTGATTAGAGGATATCTTGTATCTATGGCATTGTTGACATTTTTTAATTGCATTATTTGGTTAGCAGTTATACATATTTTTCAAGCTTTCAAATCGTACTCTTGCCTTTGCTTATAATATTAGGAGATACACACATAAGATACGAGCACCACACACCGTGGGTAATAATAAGCAGCGCTCAGATACCTGAGGGTTCGTAGCGCTATATAAATGCTAAATTATTATTATTATTATTATAAGGGCAGTTAAAAAAAATACAAATTGCATGCAGGGGATTGTGCATTTACGTGTTTGGTCCCATGTATGCAATTTCCATAATTTACAAAGCAGAGTGTAAGCCTGAAGAGTAAATCAAAGCAAAAAAACACGTTTACCCTCCACTTTTACGCTCCTTGTTTTAATTAATAAAACGCTGCCTGTAAAGGATGCTTTGCAGGCAACTTTTTTTAATGGCTCGCTATGGAACCCATCTGCTTTTTACCAGGTTTAAATGCAAAGCATGTTACATAACCATCCACAGTTTACTTTTATACTTGCATGAGCATCTCATGCTGAGGTAAAACCAGGTGCTTGTCCACGAAGAGAACAAAGTAGGGATGGAAACTCTGCTTTGTTCCCCCGCTACGGTTTGCAAGGACAAAAATACCCCAGAGGGGAAATAATATGGCATGAATGGCTATCTCCTTGCTTTTGCGCCTTACTTATGCGTTGCAAGGCTTTTAAAATTACCCTCATAATGTGCTTTGACGAACTGTAGTCAAGCTGTGTGACTTAAAAACTGGATTTGAATGATTGAAATATGATAAAAATAAATGCTTCAAAAAATCGTAGGAAATGTAAGCTTTCAGTTAAAAGGATTAGGTGCCGTGGTGCATGTGTTACATATATTTCTAACTCGTGTGCAGAACATCACGTCCCATGTCATGGCTCAAATTAATTTAATATCACTACATCCAGCAGCGTGATACTGAAAATTAAACTGCACACTTTTTTTCTCTTCTGTTTTCTTGTTTCTCCTGATTTCCTCCTTGTTATAATCATTTGTTTGTACCCTGTTCACATCACTATTAAAGCAAATGTGCAGTTTGTTTTGCCGCCTTTTATTTCGTGTTGATTTTTACTTTTGTTTTCTCACCCATTCCATTTCTCTATTTCCTAACATATGTTATTTTTTTTTACATATTTTTTTGTTTCACAGATTTATTAATTCTATAATTGTTTCTTTTACCCGAATCTTCATTTCTTTGTTTTCTTCATTTATTTTTTCGTCCTTGATCTAACCTTTTAGGTTTACAAACAAAAAGATGTTTTTCTCCTCTCACAAGTAGCGCTGTCATTTATAATGGTACCCATAATATGTTGCCATCATATTTTAGGCAATTTCGCAC
The DNA here is from genome assembly GCF_040938575.1 of Ambystoma mexicanum. NCBI lineage: Eukaryota > Metazoa > Chordata > Amphibia > Caudata > Ambystomatidae > Ambystoma > Ambystoma mexicanum. The sequence goes on along the minus strand of NC_090940.1, from coordinate 75,220,385 downwards.
TTTAGTGTTTCGCCCAGAGCACTTTGTCAGGGCATATTTTGCCATTAGTCTAATTGAATTAAACAATTATCCATTTAGTGATGATACATCCTAATGAAATATATGAAGTTCACTTTGGTGGAGCAAAGTTGTGAAGTGTGCAAGGTTGGAATGGTGTAAATGACTCTGTTCTATTGTCCAATGACAATACATTATTGAAGACAGTAGTATAACATTTGAATTATAATATGAGAATCATGGAAAATAATGGTTCAATATTTAATGCACTGCTGTTTTACAATGACCCAAAATGGCAACAACTATTGACATTGAGGCTATTCAGAATGACAGTAAAACGATTATGGATATAATTAGTACTAAATGGTGTTGCTTTTGTGAGGCACAGAATTTATCTTCAACAAAGGTAGCAGGCGCCCCTCTCTCGGAAGAAGAAGGCATGATAACCTGTTCAGTGGTTGTTAACCACATTGAGAGTTTGCAGCCATATGTTTTTTGCTCACTGTACCTTTCACAGATGGGAAATATGCATTTGCATATCAGTCTTTGTCCTGTCCACATGGGCAGTCCAGCACCGAAATGCTATGGCAATTCATCTCTAAACAAGAGTACCAACAGCAACCCCATACACGTGTTTAAGCCTTGTTGGGCATCATCAGTGAGGTGAAGCTGAGCCTCTCTAAGCACAGTGAGCAGGGAGTCCACGTCTGGTTGCCCCCAGGTAACCTAGGGTGACCAACCTCAAGTTCCTTCAAAGAATTCAACAAAGGTAGCAGGCGCCCCTCTCTCGGAAGAACAAGGCATGATAACCTGTTCAATGGTTGTTAACCACATTGAGAGTTCGCAGCCATATGCTTTTTGCTCACTGTACCTTTCACAGATGGGAAATATCCATTTGCATATCAGTCTTTGTCCCGCCCACATGGGCAGTCCAGCACCGAAATGCAATGGCAATTCCTCTCTGAACAAGAGTACCAACAGCAACTCCATAAACATGTTTATCTTGTGAATCACATCACTGCATCTCCCCCCCCTAATCTACACATTACACACCCGTTCTCGCTCATAGGAACACTGCAGCTCCCAACAAAACCACCATCATTAGGCAGCAGTACATTTAAGAAAAATGGGGCTTGGTAAATGTAATTAATTTTATACATAATGCTGCAAAAGTCGTTTTATGTAGTATAACCACCAATGCACCCTTCACCATAGGGCGTGGGGGCTGTTTTGTTGGTTTTCATTTTACATTTCTGTTTTTGATATTGTTAGTTATTGAGCAGGAGCATGTTGATTGTGACTGAATAACCCAACAAAATCACTGCGTCTTACTGCTGCTGATACAGAGATAAATGTACAGCAAAATAATCTATGATGTTACTACTAAGGCGTGCATGTTTTGTCTGTTAAGAAGAAGTTAAAGATGTCCTCTGTTGTATTTGTGCAGGATGAGAAGATATTCTGGTTGCTGAATTGCACACTAGGCAATCTTTCAAGCACCTAGAGGTAGGTTTTCCCTACAGTTTTTCCAGGCTACGATGCAAACCTTACGGACTCACTTGTTGAGTACATTATTTGGACGTGTATTAATCAAACAACCTGTACATAAATCTATCTGTGACGGTTGAGCAATATGTATCTTTTTACTGTTGATCACAATTGAACATGACATAATGCATAAAAGCACAGTGATGTACAATCAGCAAACCTAGCAGGAGACACCAGAGAGTATAAAAACCTTTGCCATCGCCAAACTACACCAACGAGATCACTCATTGTTATTATATGTATACATTGTGAAAACATTTTTTAAAAGACCAGTGTTACTAAACTAAATATAAAATAAAACCAACATCGTTTGAACCTTAATTCATCCTCTTATTTTGGATTGTTGGTGTGTTAATCTTTTGAATAATTTTTTGTGTTTTGTCTGTACATTGCTGTTGTGTGTGTGTGTGTGTGTGTGTATATTTGTTATATATATATACATGTTTACTTTGTGTGGGTGTAGGTTTTGGTGTGATTTTGATTTAAGGTGTATATCGTTACTATTTATTTACATGGTAATATGTGTTTTCAGAATGTATTGTAAGTTTGCAATGTCTCTTGGTTTGTTCGTGTATTTAAGAAATGCACATGTGCTCATGCTACTTTTACTTGTTACTTGGAAGGTTGAGTTAAGATTCAACAATGTTGGTGTAATTTATATGTTATGTTTAGTGATATTTCCAATGTTTATTGATTTGAACTTTTGATAGGTAGTAACCTTACAATTCTTAAATTTTCTTTTTCTCCACTGATCTCCTCGTTTTTTTATTAGAGGATCAATTACATTTCCATAAGCATGTCTTTGCACATACAGGTTTCCTGTTTGTGAACTGACCGGTGTAAATTGATTTGCTGTTTGTTTTATTTCATACTATCCACAGAACATATTGAACATATATCATATAACATGTTGCTAATCTGGATTGTTTTGATGTCCCTAGTTATAATAACTCTTCAATGCGCAATGTTTTCTTTTATTCTACGAGTGAGGATCATCTTAAATGTGCTTTATTTTTTATTTCACCACTACGAGAATGTATTTACGCATGAAATTTGTCAATTTTTGTAGAACAGTTTGTCCTACATGACCCCTTTAGGTGACTGCAAACATTCTTTTTTTGCTACTTGTATGTTACATTAATGTTTGCAGAGTTAATATTATTGTACAGTTTTGTTGTTCTAAGTTGGTGGAACTGAAAATGAAATAACATCCTGTGTGATCATTTTATATCCAGATTGTATTCTTTTTGGTCAAATATTTTAATAGAATTATTGATGTCTACTATTAGTGAGCGTGTTTATTTGAACCATAGGTTTCCTGAAATGTAGCCCCATCTTCAGCAGTGTCAGATCTTTTCTGTTTGTGATTTGCAACAGAAAGAGGGAGGATTTGGTTTCTGCGTTGCAACAGGAATGTGTTATCTGACGTGTGATCAATCATGATTGTGTTTTTATGTTTTCAAAAGGTGTGCATGTGCTTGGGTGGTTGATTGGGTTGTTCTAGAAGTGTGTGATGCAATGATATGTTGCCTCCTATTCTGTGCTTGTTTTTAATTGTTGCAGTGTCATTTGTGTTTCTGAGAGGTTAGAAGTGTGCCTCCACTGTGGTGTCACACATGCATGGTAAAGGGCATGTATATTGTCCATGTGCCTCTGTTTGCTTTGCTTTGTAATGGTTGCATTTTGTGATTGTGTGAATTGTGAGGGCTCAGAAATGAAAGACGGACACAGAGTTGTAATTTTCTTAACATTTCTCATGTTTAAAAAAAATAACAGGGGTTGGGGTAAAGGCCTATCTGTCCCCATCCTAACAAGAATGTCCCTGCCTGGCAAACTAAAATTAAAGAAAGTTAACCTTGTGTCCAAATATATCTGACCCTCACACCAACATATACAACCAAAATGTGTAAGATAAATGTGTCTGCTTCTAGTTCAACAAAAAGATGCAAGGTTCACAAGCCTGACTCCAACAAAGGAATCCTTGTGGCCAGGGTTCAACACCCTTCCCCGGAATCAATTCAGGAAGTCTTTTGAAATAGTTCTGTTCTAACAATATTCTCTTCAGTTCTATGATAAATGTCTTTTTCACCCAACACTTCCCTCAAACTTCCAAATTAAATGTCTCTTCCATAGAACACGTGTTCAGAACCGAAGAAATTGTTTCTCTTATGAAATGTTCTTCCCAAGATGCCAAAATAATAATGTAACAGGATTTAAGTCTTTTCCATATAATACTTTTCTTAAGAGTTTGGCACACGTGTTTATTTCATAGAAGATTTTTCTTAGGTGGTCAAAGTAAGTGTTGCCCTTCTGTTTTACTGGATCAGTATTCATATTTCGAAGGGATTGTGTCCTCCAACGTATTCCTTATCTTTGATAATACGTTTGCATCTTGCTGGCCTCGGAAATTTTTTCTGTAGAGGGCGCTGCGCGTCGACGTCCGCCGAGTCGATGTCCCTCGAAGGCCACCGTATCGGCGCCGACGTCACCATGCCCATAAATAGCCACGCGCTGCGTCCGTTGCTCAGTTCCGTTTTTCCGCGCTTCTTGAGGCCTCGGAACGTCGTTGCTCAGTTCAGTCAGGATAACTCTATCTACTCGAATAATACTTACTCGTTCTCGATGGCATCTTCATCGGAACCGACGACGCCGCGATCCGGCTTCAAGAAATGTCGAGACTGCGGTAAAAAAATGTCGATAACAGATCCACAGAGGGTCTGCTTGTGGTGCTTGGGATCCGAGCACCATTGTTTGGAGTGTGAGGACTGCATGTCCATGACGGCGAAAGCCTTGAAGGAGCGCAAGGGGAAGCTCGAGAGAGGTAAGTCAGTCAAAACCTCCTCAAAGGTTTCTTCGGCTGAGTCGAGGCATTCGTCTCCTCGCCGTCGAAAACATTCCCATTCTAGATCTCGAAGTAGCTCCCACCATTCGTCGAGATCAAGACACTCAAAAAAGAGACGTCGAAGATCCCCTTCCTCGTCGTCTTCTGTGTCCCCAGAAAGGGTCTCCTGTCCCACAAAACACAGCTCTCAAGCTGAGTGGGAGGAATTCAGAAAGAAAATGTTAAGCGTCTTCGAGAACGCGGGCTCGACCCCCTCGAAGACAGCTGAGGGTGATACCCCGGGTGAAAAACCCAAAAAATCAAAACGCAGCGAGTCGCAGCACCCGGCGAAACATTCTACCCGAGAGCACCACGAGCCATCGGGTAAGAAGGCACCATCTTCGACGCCGTCGTCGAAGATTCCTTCGACGCATGGATCGGCGCCATCAACGCCTTTGTCGAAGGGTTCCTCGACGCATCGGTCGATCGTCTCGACGCCATCGTCGACGCCGACATCGACGCCGATGAAAGAGAAGACCAAGGCTACTCCACAGCCAACGGTGATTCCAAGGGCCTCCGGCACGACGCAGAGACCGTCGTCGATGTCCTCGAGTAGGATCCCGATCCTCTCGAGTTCTTCGAGTCCCCTTCCAGTCTTTTCGACGCCGTTCTCAGCGCCTTCGAAGCCTGTCATATCGGCGTCGACGACATCGACGTTTTCTCGCCCAATAATGACGAGTTTGGCTCCTTCTGCCTTAGAGATGGGTTTTACACCATTTCAGAGGTCAGAGTACCCTGGACTATCTTCAATTTATGAAGAGGGGGAAGATTCTGACCAGGAAACATTTGGGTTACAGAGGACCACACTGCCTATTTCAGAGGATTTCACCTCTGAGGAAAGAAGGCTGAAGGACCTACAGGAGTCACTACATGAGGCAAGTGGGCTGGACACTTCCCCAGAAGTGGAATTTGTTAAGCCAGACCCTGGGGAACATGCCGAAACACCCTATAGAACCCTTATGGCAAGAATTATTGACATGGGTTGGTCTGCGCCTTCCCCTGTTTTTCAACAGGATGACCTAACAGACATATTAGACAAAGGTCCACAGTAGGACCCTGTGGTCCCCTTGCATGCAGCCTTACAAAGCAAAATTACATCTAATTGGGAAACTCCTGAAGTTATCCCTGCGGTCAGTAAAAGATTGTCAGCCAAGTATAGGGTAGCGGCTGCTGACCCTGAATACTTATCAAAACACCCGACTCCAGAGAGCCTGGTGGTTCAAGCGGCAACTCCATCTAGCAGTAGGACCGCTTACCCTACTGTTCCTCAGGATAGAGATGACAAGAGGTACGATTCTATGGCGAAGAAAGTCTTCTCTGCTTGTAGTATGGCGTTGAAGTCCATCAACGCCACCTGTACGCTCGCCAGGTTCAGTCACACACTATGGGAGTGTGCTTTATCAGCGGCTGACTGCATACCCGAAGGAGAGGAAAAGGAAGCCTTCCTTAACATTATTAAAGATGGCAAAGATGCCATGTGCGAATCACTTCAAACTGGCATCGATTCCGCTGACAGTATCAGCAGGGCCATGGCGGCAAGTACAACAATCCGCAGGCATGCGTGGTTGCGAAAGTCTGGCTTTGCTCCAGATGTACAGGCCCGACTTTTGAATATGCCCTATGACGGCTCTTCACTATTCGGAAAAAAGGCTGATGACAGTCTGGAAAAGTTGCAAACCTCTAAAGCAGCAGCAAAATCTTTAGGAGCCGCTATCCGCCAAACTCCTTTTCGACCCTCAGGAACCTCTGGGAGAGGAAAGTCCTTTCGATATTATTCCGCATTCGGGAAAGGCAGAGGACAGCCGGCTCAAAGAGGCCAAAGGAGATCCACCCGAGGTGGACGGGTCAAAGGTACTAAGGCCGCAGCAGCAGCAGGTGCCTCTTTACCCTCGGCATCTGCATCAGCCGCCCCCAAACCACTCTGAGGCCTTTCCACACAATACACCTGTAGGGGGCAGGTTAACTCACCATCTGACGGAATGGCAGGCTATAACGTCAGATGCTTGGGCATTGGAGACAGTTGCCCAGGGTTACTGCCTACCCTTTCTACAGATCCCTCAGAGTCATCCACCAGGGAACAGCTCTCTAAAAGTTCCAGATCCACTCCTCTTGCAGGAAATTATAGACCTGCTAGAGAAAGGTGCCATAGAACCGGTACCTGTAGCGGACAGGAACAAGGGCTGGTACTCCCCCTACTTTCTCATACCAAAGAAGGACAGAGGACTGAGACCCATCCTGGACTTACGAGAATTGAACAAGTTCCTCAGGAAGGACAAGTTCAAGATGGTAACTCTCTCTCAGATCCTTCAGGCTCTCCAGCTCCAGGACTGGCTGGTATCTCTGGACCTTCAGGATGCTTATTTCCATGTGCCAATCCATCTCAAACACAGGAAATACCTGAGGTTCGCAATTGGCGACTCTCATTATCAATTTCGAGTTCTGCCATTTGGGCTGACCTCCGCCCCGAGGGTCTTCACCAAGCTGATGTCGGTAGTGGCAGCGAGTCTAAGGAGGGAAGGGATCCACGTCTACCCCTACCTGGACGATTGGCTGATCAGGGCGGTATCTCCGAAACAGGCCCAGGCCCAGCTAGATTATGTCTGCCACTTCCTTCTCAAACTGGGCTTTTCCCTCAATTTAAAGAAGTCACAGATGATACCATCACAGAGACTCCAGTTCATTGGAGCGGTCCTGGACACTTCCCTGGGAAAAGCCTCGCCACCAGAGGTGAGGGCTCAAGATATTCTACAGATGGTCACCAAGTTTCAAAATGCCCAACGTCTCCCAGCCTTTGACTTTTTGAGGTTGCTAGGCCTCATGGCATCCTGCATCTTCCTTGTGCCAGAGGCTCGCCTGAGAATGAGATCTCTTCAGTGGGCACTGAGAAGTCAGTGGTCGCAATTCTCTGGGAGAATGACAGATCTCCTCCGAATTCCGGACAAGGTAGCCCACGACCTTCAATGGTGGGCCTATCCAGAGAACATCTTGAAAGGAGAACTGTTTTGGCAACCATGGCGGGAGATAACAATAGTCACAGACGCCTCATTCACGGGGTGGGGAGCCCATGCCAACGACTTGACCATCAGCGGTCGTTGGTCTCCATCGGAGTCCAGACTACACATCAACCTATTGGAGCTGAGAGCGATCAGACTAGCGCTGAAAGCTTTCCTGCCATCAGTACAGGGGAGAAATGTCCTGATAATGACGGACAACACGGTGGCCAGGCACTACCTCAACAAAAGAGGAGGCGTAGGATCACTGCCACTGTGCAGAGAGGCAATGCAGCTCTGGTTTTGGGAAATCCAAGAAGGAATCTCTCTATCAGCAGTCCACCTAGCCGGAGAGAAGAACTTGACAGCGGACGCTCTGAGCAGGCAGAGCAGTCTCCCACGAGTGGGAGCTAGCTCAGGAAGTCCTTCAAGAGATCTTCGCCCTTTGGGGAACCCCTCAGGTGGATCTGTTCGCCACAAGCACCAACTGGAAGTGCGATCTGTTCTGTTTAAGGGAATTTCCCCCGAGAGGAGCTCTAGGAGACGCGTTCGTAGTGGACTGGGAGTTTCCACTCCTTTACGCGTTCCCACCAGTCCCTGTTATTCCTCAAATGATCAGGAGGTTGAGAAGATTCCGGAAAACCATGATCCTAATTGCCCTGGATTGGGCCAGGAGAACGTGGTACCCGGACCTTCTGGATATGTCCATCTGTCCTCCAATCTGTCTTCCACTCAAAGAGAATCTTCTCTCGCAGAAGGGAGGTCAGGTTCTCCATCCAGACACCAGAACCCTCAACCTTCACGCTTGGCTTCTGAAAGGGTGAGGTACAAGGATTGGGATCTCCCTGATGATGTCATGGAGGTGTTGCTTTCGGCCATAAGGCCAGCAACAAAGTCTTTATACCGCTGCCGTTGGAACAAATTTTGCAGCTGGTGTAGGGAAGAGAATATCGACGCTTTTTCATGTGGTACACCAACGGTGTTATCGTTTCTACTCTACTTGGCAAACTCAGGCCTTCAAGTTGGCACTGTAAAAGGCTATCTCGCAGCGCTTTCTATATTCAAGCGCACTGCGGAGGAACCATCGTATTTCAAACTTCCTCTAGCGGTACAATTTCTCAAGGGATTAACTAATATTTATCCTCCAAAACCATTCCAGGTTCCCTTATGGGACTTAAATTTAGTCTTAAACTTCCTAATGGGCACTCCATTCGAACCACTTCACTCTTGTTCGCTGAGATTTCTCACGCTTAAAACTGTCCTATTGGTAGCACTAACATCTGCTAGGAGGGTGAGCGAGCTACAAGCTCTCTCCTGTAAACCCCCACATACAATTTTCCACAAGGACAAAGTTGTCCTACAGGTGAAGCCTAATTTCCTCCCAAAGGTGGTTTCTGAATTTCATATTACTCAGAAAATTACTTTACCTTCGTTCTACCCTCCTCCCTATCCGGGGAAAGAGGAGGAAAGGCTACATAGGCTCGACCCAAGGCGAGCTCTCAGCTTTTAAATCAGCAGAATGGCTAGGATCAGGCAAGCAGACCAACTGTTTGTAGGATACTCAGGTCACAAGTTGGGACTACCCATAACAAAACAAACCATCTCCAGGTGGATTATTTTGGCCATTCTGGAATGTTACAAACTGGCAGGGAAAGAGCCACCCCAAAATCTCAGGGCTCATTCAACCAGGGATATCGCAGCCTCTTCGGCTCTCCAAAGAAGGGTACCGGTCCGAGACATATGTGCGACTGCCACATGGTCGTCCGCACATACATTCACAAAATTTTACAACCTGGATTCCTCCACTACTCAAGAGACCAGATTTGGCAAGGCCGTATTACATTCGGTCCATCCCTAAAGGGATACATAACATTCTCACTCCCACCTCCAATTGCATGCCACTGCTATGGGAGTCTATCAAAGATAAGGAATACGTCGGAGGACACAATCCCTTCGAAGAACAAGTTACTTCTTACCTTGTAACGTTCTTTCGACAGGATGTTCCTCCGACGTATTCCTTATCGCCCTCCCATCCATCCCCGCAGTGATACTTCCCTTGTGGTTGCAGCTTACGCTCCTTCAAGGTCAATAACCAATTCAGGCATGACTTTCTTATGCTACAAAACGGAACTGAGCAACGGACGCAGCGCGTTGCTATTTATGGGCATGGTGGCCTCGGTGCTGATACAGTGGCCGTCGAAGGACATCGACTCGGCGGACGTCTACACGCAGCGCCCTCTACAGAAAAAATTTCCGAGGCCAGCAAGCTGGAAACGTATTAGCAAAGATAAGGAATGCGTCGGAGGAACATCCCGTCGAAAGAAAGTTACAAGGTAAGAAGTAACTTGTTCTGCTTGCTCAAGTGTCCTTTTACTTTGTAACAAGTCCCGGAGTCCCCAACTCTTTTTGGCTGACACACTGGCTTAACTTGTGTCTTCAAATAAGAACCGTTGTCGGGCCAGCTTCTCAGTTCACCCAGAATCTCTTTTGGCTCCTGTTAAGATGAATTTCTGAACTCTGACCTGGTTGGCAGAGGTTCAGAAGGCCATCCTAGTTTCTTGGAACAGGGTAACCTTCTGGACAAGCCAGACCAATCAAGGTAGCTTGGCGGCGGTCAAGACTAGGTCTCAGGAGGGGTGACGGTGACTGAAAGACCTCAGTGAGCACACAGAGTAAAGGACACTTACACATCACTCCCAGTCAGGTGTGTGTATATATATTACAAAATAAAAACAAATACATTTATTTCAAGGCCTTAGAGTTTCAACACACAAATTACTCCCCCCCACTTTCTCCACTGTGGGATTGGGTGTGAGCTTTTTCCTTGTTAAACCTGATGACTACATCTACCAGAAGCCCTTGCAGCAGAAATCATCATTGATTATCATCACCTGCACTTGCTGTGAGCTGCAAGTTAAGACAGCCTCCCTGATGACGTGTAAGAGCACAGAAACCGTTCGGAGGAGAACACTAATGGCTGAGAAGGTTGTGCAGGGAACTGGAGTGCGCCCCTCTCCTCGTTTTACCATATTTCCAGGATTTTGAAGGGTGGAATCTTCAAGACCTGATAGGGTGCTGCACCGGGGTGATATATGCCCTGCTTTGGAGTGCCTCACTGCAGGCTACTCCCCCCCTTTCTCCTCTGTGGGATTGGGCGTGAGCTTTTTCCTTTTTAAACCTGATGACTACATCTACCAGAAGCCCTTGCAACAGAAATCATCATTGATTATCATCACCTGCACTTGCTGTGAGCTGCAGGTTAAGACAGCCTCCTTGATGACGTGTAAGAGCACAGAAACCGGTCGGAGGAGAACACTAATGCCTGAGAAGGTTGTGCAGGGAACCGGAGTGCGCCTCTCTTCGTTTTACCATATATATGTATTAAAAATACAAATACAGTTATTTCAAGGCCTTAGAGTTTCAACACACAAATTAAATCACAGTAATACTAGTAAGCCAACACAATCCTATCTAAATACATATATACAAGACCAATAACACAACCCAAAAGGGGATGAAAATAGGCAGTGCAAATGGTCTTAAGTCCCTTCTGCATCCAACACACTCCTAACTAAGAGGCACTCCAATCCCTAAGAAGCGTGGAGCCTATTGCTGAAATGTACTTGCACTGCTGGCGCACGCAGTAGCACACATGGGCAAAACTGGGTCTCTTCAGGGGTCTGTAACAGCCCAGGAAGATGGGTGAGGTGATGAAGAATAGGTTTCCACTATTCGAGGAGGGCCTCCACTTGAGGGTAGAGTCGATTCCAAGAGTTGGGAATAGTTTGCACTAGCAGTGGTAAGGAGAGGGGCCCTTCGGGGCCACTCGTGCGTAAAAAGGGATGGAGGCACTAGGGGCCACCAGTTAGGGTTGCGATTACTCACCTACCCCCGGCGCACTCTGGACCAAACTTGGGCAGTTGAGTCCACTTTGGTTGCAGGTTCAAGTGCAGCAAATTTGGCGGCTCTGCGGCTTTCAGCGACGAAGATACAGCGATGATTCCAAAATGGGACAGTGGCGATTCCCATGCTCCTGGTGGATGGATCAGGCCAGTTTCACTGCAGCAGACTTCAGGGGCAAGAGGGGCACAAATGCAGCACAGCTGCAAAGTTCGTCACCGCGGCTGGGTGACATAGTAACCGCATATACTCCAGTCCAGGCACACTCACTTTACTCCAGAACTGGGAATACCAAGTGTACGAAATCCAGTGTGAGAGTGCTGTGAACACAGAGCTAGCGACGTACCAAGTTTCAGGGGCCTTCTCGAAACGGCAGCGGTATCGGGGCAAAGAGCCTACGAAAGCTGGTTAGCCCACTGGTTGGCCCAGGGTCATTTCTGAGAGAGCTTATTTGCAGGGTTTCATGAAGGTGCAGAGAATAGTTGGTCCCATTATTCCAATGGGTCGAAGCGTCTTCGCAGACCTTTTAGGAGGACCAGATGCAGAGGGGTCCCATGGGACGACAGCGGGCTCTGGGTGCCAAACCTTCCAGCGGGTCACCAGCGGTTCCTCGACTCAGCTTCTTAGTTTCAGGATACTTGGATACTCTCCTTCATTCAGTGAGAACTCCAGAGATCGACATGGTATGGGTGTTTGGGGCCTTCTCTTATCCAGAATCTCCTTCACGCCAAAATGAAGAGGACCCAATGGGAAATCTGCTCACATACAGGCATCCCATTAGTGGACCAATGACAGATCACGGTGGTCCCAGGCATTCACAGCACTCCAGACTCTCTGGCACCCAGGATGTGTATTGGAACCAGACGTTCCAGCCCACATCCTGGAGGCACACACACAAGGCATGCAGAAGCCTGCCAAAGCTTGGTGCTTCGTGGAAAATGCATGCCCAAATAAGGACTGACCCGGGTCGACTCGACCTGGGGAAGGTGAAGGGGAAAGATGGCTAAAGGACAGGGCAAAGAACCTTGTGGCATGGCCCTTTTGGAGCCAGGCCACCTATTTGTGGCAAACACGGTAATCACGGTTTGTCTGGCAGGAAAGGGTTACAAATATAAGAAATAATAAGCTGCCACCAGCCCTGTCCAAGGCACACCTGCACTTCTCCTAGAAAATCCTTCGAGAGTATCTAGGGCCTTTGGAAATGACTAACAGACCCAATTGCACTGGACTGGAAGGTACATTGTACAATTGTGACGTTGCAGAAAAGTTGCAACATTGGAAAGGACTAAGGGAAACAAAGTCTCCCAGTACTGACTGTTTTAAGGGCATGTCAGTTTCTCCATAAAAAGTGAGCGAAAAAGCCCAGAGGAGTGCAGCAGAAGGCTGGGCTCTATTGGTAAAGTCAGACTATGGTGTTTAACATCAGCAAAAAGTTGGGGGTTACACAACTGGAGGGAAAATTACACATGGAATGGAAATATTTCCTAACAGTTCCCGCATCAGTCTCTCGTGCCTCTGCCAGTGGAGCCCTTGCTGTTCTGCTAGAACACCTCTCACCCGGTCCTGCAGCTGCTGGCTTTCCCCAGAGTTCTTCTCAGGTGTGTGACACCTCCAGTCAAGTGCCCGTGAGCATCCTCCTTCTCCAGCACGGCTGACCGCTGCAATTCTGCTTTTGAGCTCATCTCCCGCTTTGCGTCCTTCATGGCGTTCTGCTTACTCTGTTTCCTCCGAACTGCGACCACCTCCTCTCCTGCTTCACCACAGTGCGTAGCCAGAAGCAGCATTTTTAAATCTCCCACAAAGCTGATGATTTCTTGAACTAGTCTTTCTTTGCTTTAGTGTGGTTCCTATTGCACATTAACTCTTTACTGCTTCTTTGTCCCAGCATAATAGGCATTATGGGAATGGAGATCCATATTGGTTTTAAGATTTCCAAAGCTATATTGTTTCAAATTCTTCTTGGAATTGAGGTGTATGTAGTGATACTGTGTTCAGCACTCTTACCCAGGATAGAACCATGATAATCAAAGGATGTTAAATGTATTTCTCTAGTGTTAAACTGATTCTGTTGATGGGGCCTTTCATATAAGGTTCGTTTAATTTTAATACGGGAGGGACTTGTGCAGTGACAGCACGACATCAGATATCTAGGGATTACGGGATCTTCATCTTCAAAGCAGGAAGGATACTGCATCTATTCTAAGGGGGACACCACTTCTCCCTGACCGCCATCTATTCCCATGTGATCCTCCCGCATGATACCACCCCCAAGGTCAGGAGGTAGCGGCTGCCTTCCCCTGGCCACATGGGAGGAAGCTTCAAGCTGGGGATCAGTGATGACTCTGCAGGATTCATCACAGAATTCTCTGTGTGGTGTAATATTTCCATAGAATTAATTTAGCTTCCATATTGTGTACATGTTCTTGTGGATTGTTTTTTTAGTTGCACTGTATAGTCCGCATTTCATTGTGGCCCTCTGACGGAATCTTGAACAGTAGATTTTCAATTTATTTGATCCCTGCTACCATGTTGCTTTGAGTTGTATGATTTGTGGTGGTATATGTAATTTGACTAACACTGTTTATGTGGTTTAAAGCCCTGTTTGCATTTGGAGATGGTGTGCTGTTGTGTTGTGGTGGATGCTTTTCTTTGTTGCATGGTGTACTCCTGATTTCCATGCAGTAATGGTATGGTGCACTTTATTATTGGATGTTTTGTGGCAGATCCCTTTTATTTTATTGCACAGTATATTTCTTCTTAGTTCTGGCTTTTGCTCTTAAAACCAACCTATAAACCAAAACTATTGTGTTAAAGTAGAGCTAGGAGAAAGATGACATGTGAGGAGGGAGGTGATGTTTGGTTATTTACCCACTCAGAGTGCCCATGCCCATGGTAATTCCAATTGCCATTCCAACCCACTACTTGCCCATCCCAAAACGCATACTTTGAATGGATTGTGTCCTCCCACATATTCCTCATCTTACGATATTCGTATCCCAGCTCTGCTGCTTCGGAAAACATTTTCACCAGAGGGTGCTGTGTTTGAGGCCGTGGAGTCATAGTCCCTCGAGAGCCACCGTCGAGCTTCGACGTTATCCGCTGTATAAAGGGCTCGAGCAGCGCCCGTTACCTCAGTTCCGTTTTTCCGACGCAACTGCTTCGTGTTACGAACGGCGCATCAGATTTTTCCTCGACGATGTCCTCGCCATCTACTCCCACCACACCCAAGACAGGGTTAAAAAAATGTCGGAAGTGTGGTAGGAAAATATCAATAACCGACCCCCATCAGAATTGCCTCTGGTGCCTCAGCCCAGACCTTCGGCTTGACGAGTGCGGTTCCTGCCAGGCCATGTCCAATAAGCTCTTAGGGAATGTAGAGGTAAGCTGGCGGTGGGGGAGGAAACCTATAAGTCTTCAAAAAAAGACAAAAAGATTCAGATGAATCAAGTCGAAAATCTCGACATGAGTCGAGGAGGTCGAGATCAAAGAGTCGGTCGGGGAAATCCTCTTCTTTGACTAAAAAGTCAAGAAAGCGACACAGGTCTTCTTCCTCCTCTTCCTCTTCTGAGAGGCGAGTAACTTATCCATCAAAGCACGATTCCCCAGAAAAATGGGAGGCCTTTAGGGCTTCGATGCTTAAAATATTCAAGAAAGCAGCCCAGACCCCCTCGAAGTTGCTGCGTGGTGATCATGCCTCTACTCACTCTAAAAGTGACAGGGGGAAATCAAAATCTACACACACGAGAACCTGAAAAAGAGTCGAGAGTGTCATCAAGGGAAAGTTCACTGACGCCTTGTACTAAGTCAAAACCTCCTGTGCATAAATCGGTGGTAGCGGAATCGACATCGGCGTCGAAGTCGAAACTTGAATCGACACAGTTGACGACTACTGTGTTGAAGCCGTCGATGAAAATGGCGGCGATGCCTTTAACTATATCGAAGCCTTCTTCGATAGTATCGAAGCCGCCTTTGAAAACGACGAAGCCAGCGTCTTCTTTATCAACGCCTTTATCGAGGCATTCATTAATCCCGATACCCAAGTCGACGCCGTTACCCATGCCTAAGTCGATACCACCCTCTACCTGAAAAAGCTTTCCATCCTTAACCCAGACAGGAATTTTTCAGATCGATGTCATCCATTTTTGAAGAACACTCCTCTGAAGAGGATGTCACTTCAGCTGGAGTTAGGTTTGGAACCAGGGAGGTCCCTGAAGAGCTAGTGGACCCGAATTCCAAAATAACAGATCTTTATGACTGTCTCCAAAATGCCAGTGGCCTAGACACTTCACCTGAAGTGGATTTTGAAAGACCAGACGCCACAGATCATGCTGATCCTAGTTATAGGAATCTTATGGGAAGGGTCATTGATTTTATGGGTTGGAAGGCAGTTTCCCCAGATTTCATCCAGGATGACATGACGGACATCTTGAGTGAAGGTCCTCTAAAAGATCCTGTTCTTCCATTCCATAAAGCACTTCAGAAGAGGGTGATGGTAAATTGGAATATTCCTGATTCTATTTTAGCAGTAAACAAGAAATTTGTACCAAAATACAGGCTATCTTTATCAGATCCGGAATATCTAAATAAACATCCCTGCCCTGACTGAAAGTCTAGTGTTTCAAGCTGCAACCTCTACTAGGCAATCAGCTTACCCATCAGTACCACCAGACAGGGATGATAAAAAAAGTTGATGCTTGGGCCTGGAAAAGTTTTACTTTGTGCAGCATGGCCCTTAAATCGACTAATGTCACTTGCACTTTAGCAAGATTTACATATACCCTGTGGGACTGCATGACATCAGCGGCTGACTGCTTCCTGGAAGGTGAGGATCAGGATGGTTTCCTGGCTAGAGTAAAGGATGGTAAAGAGGCTATGGAGAAATGCCTTCAGTCAGGACTGGACACGGCGGATAGTGTAAGCAGGTCCATGGCATCTAGCACGGTCCTACGCAGGTTTGCATGGCTAAGGAAATCTGGCTTTGCACCTGATGTGCAGTCTACATTACTTAATATGCCCTTTGACGGCTTGAGGTTGTTTGGCAGCAAGGTGGACGAGAGCATGGAGAAGCTGCAGACCTCAAAAGCAGCAGCAAAATCACTTAGCGCCGCTATAAGACAGTCTCAACAGTACTCTTATGCAGGCTCATCTTCCTGGAAGAGTCGCCCCTTTCGCTTCTACTCCTCTTTTGGAAGAGAGAGGGGGCAGGCCAGTCAGAGAGGCCAACTGTCATGATGCCTACACCCCGGGACCCAGACCAAGTCCAGCAACCCTGGAAGCAGGCATCAAGTTATCCCAAGCAAGCCCAACAACCCCTGCTAGGGGCTATTTGGGTCCAGTCCTGGCGCCTATGGCGCCAGGCTCATATGGAGAGTCAGTCCTGGCGCCATAGGCGCCAGGCTCATAGATTAAAACTTACCTGATGCAGACCATGCTGCAAACTTACCTGATGCAGACCATGCTGCAAGAGCTCCAAGCCAAAAGAGGCTTGGAAGGTACTACTTTACTTAGGGACTATTTTTTTACTCGGGCTGGGCTGGGGAGGAATACTTACCTGGGACTACTTTGGAGCCTATTTAAACCACGCCCGAAGAGCAGCACACGCTTCGTGTTATACTGCATCCAGCAGCGTAACGCTCACTGTGCCTGCAAGTCTGCATCCAGCCTTCTGCCACGCCCGCCTCGAGTTTGGAGCTCCTAGAAAAAGGGAGAAAGCAGGAGAAAAGGTTAGAACAAGAGCAATACCTTTGATCCTTACCTGAATTCCCGATCCATCGCGCCTTCGAGCTGGAAGAAAGAAGCTATTTATGCGCGTCGCCTCGCCAGCTGCAGCACCGTGCTGAACTCACCGGCCTTTGCAGCATCTTCACATTCCACCGCATCCTCCTGCATGTTCCCGTCGCACTCCGGCACCTAAAGAGAAGACAAGAACAGCAAGGTGAGCCAAGGGAATACACAGAGGAATATTAGTTACCCCCCCATAGACTTACCTGATTTTACCACCGGGGGTACTATTCCTCTTCACGGGTCGGCGCAGCTTCCACTGCATCTTCGCCGAACCCCGGCCCCTAAGGGGAAACAAAAGGACAGCAAGGTGAAACAAAGGGACTAACAAGGGGAACCCTCCTCACCACAATAGACTTACCTGATTTTACCGCCCAAGGTATTATTCCCCGAGACTTCATACTTTCTCTCAGCGCCTGAATAAGGGAGAAAGCAACAGGTTACATATTGACATTATTTTATCGAACTGTGTTCCACGAGGAACTCCTCATTATGGTCCAGCTGCAACCTGCAAGGAATCGGACAAGAGTGAAAGTCAGGCATTTGAACTCTTGCGAACTTTATACTTACGGCGTCTTGCCGGGAATCTCGGAGTCAATATTGTTCTGGAACTCACCAATTCCTTCGAGCCAGTGAAGCAACTGGTTATCAACGCACCGCTGCGCTCAATGCAGGATGGAGAGCTCATCTTTTCAAACCATCAGGTGAGACTATAAGAGGGGACATCAAAGGTGATCTGTGGGGAGAACAGCGGGGGGGGGGATTTATGCTCAACTCCACGGGTGGTTAATTCCCTTTCTCCATTTGCAGAAGAATATTCCTACAGGCCAAGCAAACAAAGCTAGGTGGGCGAGTCCAGTCCGTCATCTCGGCCCTACGCGTCACATTGGTGGAGACCGCAGCTGTCCAGTTCCAATCGACGCCTCTGTGGGAGCCAGGTGAGCGTAACACCAACAGGGAAAACACTTTTGTGGTGGAAAAGGGAAAGATGCTAGATCAGCCACAGCAATGGCTACTACCTCCTCAGCCGCTGCAAAGCCACAAAACCCTGGTGGGAGGCAGAATCACTCAGTATCTGGACGAATGGCGGGGCATTACGTCAGATGCCTGGGCAATAGAGATAGTGACCCATGGTTACTGCCTTCCTTTTCATCAAAGACCTCAATATCATCCACCGGGAGCCAACTCTGTAAAAATTCCAGACCCGCTCCTTGTGCAGGAGATTTTAACCTTGCTAGACAAAGGTGCAATAGAACATGTACCTGTAGCGGAGAGGAACAAGGGTTGGTACTCGCTTTATTTTCTCATCTCCAAAAAGGACAGAGGATTGAGACCCATCTTGGACTTAAGAAACTTGAACAAGTTCCTCAGGAAGGACAAGTTCAAGATGTTGACCCTTTCTCAGATCCTTCAGGCTCTTCAGCTTCAGGACTGGCTGGTTCCATTGGACGTTTAGGATGCTTACTTTCATGTGCCAATCCATCTCAAGCACAGAAAATACCTGAGGTTCGCAATTGGTGGTTCTCATTATCAGTTTTGGGTTCTACCATTTGGGCTGACCTACGTCCCGAGGGTTTTCACCAAACTGATGGCGGTGGTGGCAGCGAGTATCAGAAGAAGGAGGATTCACGTCTACTATTATCTGGACTATTGGCTAATCGGGGCGAGTTCATCCGAACGAGCCCAGGAACATCTGGCCTTGACTTGCCACTTCTTACACAGACCGGGCTTCTCTCTCAATTACAAGAAGTCACAACTGATTCCAAGCCAAAGACTCCAATTCATCGGAGCAGTCCTGGACACTCCCTCAGGGAAAGCCTCGCCTCCCGAGGAGAGAGCTCACCACATTCTGCAGATGGTAACGAAGTTTCAAAATGCCCAACATCTACCAGCATTCGACTTTCTAAGGTTGCTAGGCCTCATGGCATCCTGCATTTTTCTGGTGGCAGAGGCCAGATTGAGGATGAGATTCCTTCAATGGGCCCTCAGGACTCAATGGTCCCAATTTTCGAGGGAGATGTCAGATCTTCTGCAAGTCTCTACCAAAGTGGCTCATGATCTCCTATGGTGGGCTTGCAAGGAGAATATCCTCAAGGGGGAACCTTTTTGGCATCCATGGCCGGAGATAACGTTAGTGAGGGATGCCTCACTCACGGGGTGGGGAGCCCACACCAACGATCTGACAATCAGCGGTCGTTGGTCTCCAGCGGAGTCCAAACTACACATCAACCTTTTGGAGCTGAGGGCAACCAGACTAGCGCTGAAGGCCTTTCTGCCCTCTGTACAGGGAAAGAATGTCTTGATAATGATAGACAACACAGTGGCCATGTACTACCTCAACAAGAAGGGAGGAGTAGGGTCACTACCGCTGTGCAGAGAGGCAATTCACCTCTGGTTCTGGGCAATACGAGAAGGAATCTCTCTGTTGGCAGTTTACCTACCCGGAGAGCAGAACACGGCGGCAGACGCTTTGAACAGGCAGAGCACAGTGTCCCACGAGTGGGAACTAGCTCAGGAAGTCCTTCAAGAAATCTTCACCCTTTGGGGAACCCCTCAAGTGGATCGGTTCACGACCAGTGTCAACAGGAAGTGCAAATAGTACTGCTCAAGGGAATTTCCCCCATGAGGAGCTCTAGGAGACACATTCATGGTGGACTGGGAGTTTCCACTTCTGTACGCGTTTCCGCCAGTCTCCGTGATTCCTCACGTAATCAGGAGGTCGCGGTACCCGGACCTTCTGGACATTTCCATCTGACCTGCAATACTTCTTCCACAAAGAGAGGATCTTCTCTCGCAAGAATAAGGTTGGGTTCTCCATCCAGAGGTCAAGACACTCAGCCTTCAGGCGTGGTTTCTGAGAGGCTGAGATATAAGGATTGAGACCTCCCGGATAAAGTAATGGAGATTTTGCTTTCGTCCAGAAGGCCAGCAAATGGAGATTTTGCTTTCGGCCAGAAGGCCAGCAACAAAATCTTTGTACCTGTGTCATTGGAACAAGTTCAGTAACTGGTGCAGGGATAAGGATGTGGACCCTTTTCAATGTGGCACCCCAATGCTGCTTTCTTTTTTATTGCATCAGGCCAATCTGGGGCTCCAGATCGGAACAATTAAAGGATATCTGGCTGCGCTGTCCATTTTTAAGAGCTCCTCAGAAGAGGTATCTTACCTTAAAATTCCACTGATTGTTTAATTCTTAAAGGGTCTCTCTAACATGTACTCTCCAGTCCCTTTTCAAGTCCCTGTTTGGGATCTAAATTTAGTACTTACATTTCTTACATGCATTCCTTTCCAGCCTTTGCATTCTTGTCCACTAAGGCTTCTCACTTTGAAGACAATCCTACTAGTGGCTATTACATCAGCCCACAGGATGAGTGAGTTACAGGCTCTCTCTTGTAAGCCTCCTCACACCATCTTTCATAAAGACAAAGTTATACTTATAGTCAAACCTTCATTTCTACCAAAAATAATCTCTGGCTTTCACTTGTCTCAGAAGATCACTTTGCCATCTTTCTATCCTCCCCCCTCATGCAAGTAAGGAGGAAGAAAGACTTCACAGACTCTCAGTTTTTACATTTCTAGACTCGCAAAATGTAGGCAAAGTGACCAACTTTTCATTCGATACACCGGCCATAAATTGGGCCTGGCGGTAACGAAACAGACCTTATCCAGATGGATCATTCTAGCAATTGGCTAGTGTTACAGAATGGCGAGTAAAGAACCTCCAGATGGGCTAAGAGCTCATTCTACTAGGGGCATGGCGACTTCAACAGCTCTTCAGAGGGGTGTCCCGGTGCAAGATATTTGTGCAGCGGCCACCTGGTCGTCAATGTACACTTTTGTGAAACACTATTGTTTAGATTCCACCTCATCCTTGGGGGGTCTTTTTGCTAAGGCCGCTCTACACACGGTCCATGAGTAAAATTAATTAGTACTCCCTCCTCCAAATTTTCACTGCTTTGGGAGTCTATCTAAGATGAGGAATACGTGGGAGGACACAATCCATTCGAAGAACAAGTTACTTACCAACTGTAACGTTCTTTTGATTGGATGTTCCTCCCACGTATTCCTCATGGACCCTCCCAGGCTATCCCGCCGTACAGTTTACGTATTTTACACTCAATGTTCCTTGAGCGCTTACGGTCTAAGGGGACACCCTGTCAACTCATCAGTTAAGAATATCAAAAAACAGAACTGAAGCCAACGTGCGCGGCTCAAGCCATTTATACTATGGATGACGTTGACACTCTGCGGCAGCCCTCGAGGGACGTCGACGCCATGACATCGAGCACAGCTCCCTCTGGTGTGGAAACGTTTTTTTCGAAGCAGCAAAGCTGACGATACGAATATCTAAGATGAGTAATACGTCGGAGGTACATCCAATCGAAAGAACGGTACAGTTGTTATGTAACTTGTTCTTCTCTCTTTATTGTAGTTACAATGATGCTTCCCTGTCAACACTTAATTTATCTCATCCTGATGAGGCTGGTCCAATTGGCATCTTGTGGACCACGATAGCCGAAACTCGAGTCGACGACATGACATGCAAACATCTTTCCATCTGAGTTTGTTTGGTTAGGTGATGACTGATGACATCACGGCCAACCTGAGTATTAGCTAACTTGTTATGCTACAGGTTTAATCCAGAATAAGAGGTGTAGTTACGTCCACAAAGCTGTTACACACCAGGTCCCTATCGAGACCTAAATTATAACAACTGGCACTAGGCCATTGTTTGGCTTTGTTTTTGATAATTGTTACGTATGAATGGTATGAAAGTGGCAAATGTGAGTATGATAGGAATGTTTGAAGGTTATGCAACGACACCCATGAGTGGCTGGAGCAGTGTTTGCTCCAGATTATTAATGTTTTGTTATGTGATTGGGAAATACTGACAATGAATTTAATGAAAATAATATATGAACAAATATTCAATAAAAAGTACTATCTTTTGTTTAAATGAACTGTCTCACTTTTGACTGCTAGAGGGTATTTTCTTCAGTGTGTTGGATTTCTTATATCCTGCATTCAACTCCTTGTGCTCTCTTGGCTTTGCTAGCACTTGTTTTCAGTTAATGCAGTTCATTATATTCACATGATTCAAAACCCTTGTTTCAGTAAAGTTCACAATTCCATCTTTCATCCCTTTCAAAATGCCAAGGGTTTCTAACTTGTTTTCTATTCGAGTGGTAATTAAAATGTGCATTTACTTGCTTTCAATTTGTTCAGTAGTCAAAAGGTAATGTATTCAGCGCCTAGATGCCTTTGGGTTTTGTGTGCTGTACAAATGACAAAGTAAATAAATAAAGTAACTTGCTCTCAATTTGTTCGGCATTCAAAAGGAACTTTATCTTCATTCAGCAGCACTGCCTACCAGCCAGGTGTTATCCCTCTCTCTGGTTTCACTCACCGGTCGGTCTTATGGCTCCTTGTGAGTCCTTCTGCTGCCACGGGTACCTGGTTCTCCGTGCGGTCGATTGCGTCTTCTCACGGCAGCTTCCCTGTGGCTAGCGCACACCCAGAAATGCTTCCACAGCGGGGCAGGATACTTTGGACCACTTCCTTCGGTCCAGCCGTCGTCCTTCTCACGGCTTGCCACCAGCCTCCAGCTTCTTAATCTGCTGCTTCCTGCTGCATAAACTATGCACTGCTTCCTGGGCCTCCAGCGCTCCTCCTGCCACGCCGCTTCACTGTAGAGGTCTCCCTGCATGCACCTTTCCCTTTTTAAAGTTCCCGCCTCCATTGCTATTACACAAAATACTAGACCGCTCACCAGCAAAACAGCAGTCCCTTGTTACTCTTGTTGGCCTCCTCCTTGTCCCAGTATTTGGTTGGAGCTGATGTTCGTTCATTTTCAGAAAATGAGGATGTGTTGATCTAGTTGTCCACTTCTTCGTCCCACTATCCGATTGATGCCATTTGGGGGATGTTATAGGGGAGTCATAATAAAATGGCTGACAAAAACCTATGAAGGTTTGTGGGATGGAGGGTTTGTGGGGAAAGGGAAATGGGGGATACCATGTCTCGTCGAGGATGCCCACTCCCCAAGTCTCCTCCACCATGGTGATCCTCCCTCACATATCCACAACCAGGGTTGGTATCCAAAAGCGGTGGCCATTTTCTGGCCAATTGAGCAGAGGATACCGGTGGAGAATAAGTAAGGACGCCTTCAGGTTCCTCACATAACCTTCCCCCATGCGGATTAGACCTCAATGTTTCACAGGGAAATCGGGAGCGAGAGTTGACGTTCACTTGGTCTTAATCCTTCCTGTGTTCCATTGTGAAACAGTAGGGCTGGAGGCCTAGAAATCATTGCTTAATCGCTGAGTTTGATTCTTTCTGCTGACTGATCCATACTAAAGGGGAATGATCAGTAATCAATTTGAACTTGCGCCCCAATAAGTAATGCTTCAGATGTAATATGGCCCACTTAATGGCTAGGATCTCTAGCTCAATGACTGAGTAGTTCCTTTCTTGGGGGAATAACTTCCTACTAATGTAGAGTATGGGGTGTTCCAGTCCATCATGATTTTGTGAGAGGACTGCTCCTAATCCCATCAAAGAGGCATCCGTTTGTAGGATGAAATCTTTCGCAAGGTTTGCTACTTTTAAAATAGGGCTCTGATAAGGGGTTTCTTTGAAGGTGTCATGGATTTTCCTCATCCTACTCGATCTTTTGGGGCTCTGCATTTTTCTATTTAACTGTAAGTTTGGCCGTCCTGCTTGAAGAATTTGGGATGAATCAGCGATAATAAACAATGAAACCTAAAAAGGCTTGGAGGTCTTTATTTGTTCATGGTATGGGGTTGTCAAGAACTGCCTTCATCTTTTCATGTTGTGGCAGTACAGACCCATTACCCACAAAGAAGCCTAAATACTTAACTGCTGACTGAGCCAATTTACATTTTTTGGGATTCGTTGTTAAACCTGCCTTTCTCAGTGTTCTCATGACTGTGTAGAGATGATAGACGTGATCTTCCCAAGTCTTGCTATGTATGATGATATCATCTATATATGTTCCACAAAAATCAGAGTACGGTTGTAATATTTTGTCCATCAACTGTTGGAATGTGGTTGGGCTCCATGTAGCCCGAACGGGAGGACTTTGAACTGAAATAGACCCATGGGTGGTGCATAGACAGTTTTTTCCTTGTCAGGAACGTATAATGGAACCTGCCAGTAACCTTTTGTACGGTCAATCGTGGAAAGGTAGACTGTATTACCCAGTTGATCAATGAAGTCATCAATGTGAGGCATTGGGTATGCATCAAAAGCCGAGGTGAAGTTAACTTTTCTGAAATAAATACAAAACCTGCAGCTTCAATCGGGTTTTGCCACCAACACGATGGGGGAAAACCAGTGGCTAGTAGATGGTTCGATGATGTTTGCCTCAAGTATTTGTTTGACTTCTTGGATGATGGTTGCCTTTCTAGCTTTGGGTAATCTGTAAGGTTTCAAATGTACCACTTTGCCTTTAGGATTGCGGATATGATAGAAAATACCCTTCACTCTGTCTGGTTCCTCTCTAAATTCATCAGGGAACTGAGATATAAGGTCAAAGAGGTCTTGCTTTTGGTTATTACTGATTTTTTCTGGGGGGGGGGGATCATGACCTTATTAGAGTCTTCAGGGAATAAACAGTATAGAATAGTGGGATTCTTCTTCCCTTCTTTTAATATGTTCACATGGTATACTTGGGTTTTTAATCGTATGCCAGGTTGGGAAATGTTATAGTTACAAGGGCCCATTTGTTCTAATATCTCATATGGCCCGTGCCGCTTGGAGATCAACTTATTTTCTGAAGTGGGTAACAGTACTAAGAACTTTGGGCCAATTGAAAAGGATTTTAGGGCAACCTTTCTATCATATGAGGTTTTCTGCTGTTCTTGGGATTTGGTCATTTGGATTTGAACTAAGGTCCTGACTACCTACATGTGTCCTTTCAGTTGATTGGCAGTTTGGGAGAGTGGAATTGGGGCTTCTTCCCTTTCCTCCCAGGTTTTCCTTAACATATCTAAGATGTTGTGGAGCACCCGCCCATAAAGTAATTTGAACGCAGAGAAAACTATAGAAGCCTCGGGAGCCTTTCTTACTGCAAAGAGAGCCCAAGGTATCATTTGATCCCAATTTCTGACATCCTGTTCTTCTAGTTTGCGTAATATGGATTTCATGGTTTTGTTTAACCTTTCTACAAGGCCATCTGTTTGATGGTGATGGATTGATGTCCTTGGAGTAGTGATGTGTAGCAATTATATCACTACCCCATGAGTCTGCTCGTGTAGAGTACTGGTCTGCTAAAATGTCTTTGGGAGACCTGACTCATGAAAAGAAAGGGAGTAGGGGTTTCAGAATCTGCTGAGTGGTGTTAGCTCTAAGGGGAAAGGCCTCTGGGTTGCATAATCGACTATCACCAAGATGTACTTGTTCCCTACCTTTGTTTCCAAGAGGGACCCACAATATCCATACCAATCCTTGAGAAAGGAACTTCAATGATTGGAAGTGATTGCAAGGGGACTGGTAATGGAATATGTGTACTGTCTATTGACAGCTTTCGCATGACTGAACAAAGACCTTAATGTAAGCATGGATTCCAGGTCAATAGAACTTATTCAGAATCTGGGTTTCAGTTTTGGCCTGCCCGAGGTGACCTGCTGTTAGATGGGAATGGGCTATTTCCAGGACCACTTGTTTGTGACTTTTAGGAATGACCAACTGGGTTTTTACTATTCCCTCTGACGTGGTGTCTCCCCTATACAGTAACCCATGTTTCAAGAGGAAAAAGGTCCTTCTTTCTTACAACCTTCTTGTTCACACTGGATCGTTCCTTTTGGTAAAGGCTGGGTCGGGAAGAGTTTCTATTTCTTCTTCTTGGACCTTTCTGGGCTCAGGGTTGGGAGGGTTGTCAGGTGTTTTATCAGCCTCCACAAAGCCTCAGATACCTTGTTATGTTAGCTCTTTCCCAGCCTCTTCCTTTACCCTAGAGAGCACTGCCCTCTCGAGCATCCCTTGTACAATTGTATCCCCTGGTGGATTTGGAAGGGATCCTTTCTATGATTTTGCAAAAGCACCTTAATGTCACCCCTGAAGTCTGGATCTATAACCCCTGTTAATACATTGATCCTGAAGCTTCATGCAAGTCCTGATTTGGGACCTAATCTGATGTAAGTATTTGGAAGTGGAATCAAAATCAGATCAGTGGGTATTAGTCTTCTTTCACCTGGGGGAATAATCTCTTCCCTACTACTGCAAATATGAAACCCAATGGAGCCCTTTGTGGCTACTGAAGTGTCTAATGCTCTGGGACTCCATTTTTCAATCTTTAGGGTCCCCCAACTTGTATCGGTTGAGCCTCATCCCACTCTAACACCATTTGTGAAGGTATCATGAGTTGGACACAGACAACAGGTTCAAGTTTTCTTAAAACCTTTATTCAACTGAGATGGCAGGGTGGATGAATGCCTAAGGTGGGATTTCCCTACCTAAAGAAAACAAAGAATAGTCTACGTCGGGAGGTCCAAAGAAAAACATCTGTCTCTTTCCAAAACAAATGCTTGCCCTCACAACTAACTGCACACAATGTGTAGGGTTGTCAGCCAGCATCAAAGAAAAGGAATAGTGTTTGAAGTAAAGTTTAGAGCTCCTTGTAGCTCTCTGGCTTGTAATCAGCTCCCCTTGCCCAAGTTCGAGGTAATTCACCAAATGCTGGGGTTTTCCTTTCCAAGTTCAAGAAAGTTCATCAAATGCCGGTGTTCCCTTACCCAACAGTTCAAATCTTTTGATTCTCAAACAGAGTTAAATTCTTCCAGTTTACACCAGAACACTTGTTTACAGTATCACAACACTGTCTTTTCTCAACACAAGTTTATTTATGGGTGCTTTTAATGTCTTTTCCATTTTACGCCACCTAGTCTAGGCGCAGTTGTCAGACCAAACTGACCACCCATTACAAGTCACGCAACTGGTACGCTTTGTCGACTGCTTTTCCTGTAGCACCAGTCCAATGCTTCTCCTCAGCAGCAAGTTTTGCCTCAGACACATGTCACACTCTCCTGACACAATGTTGTGGCATGGTTAGCCACCCTGCAGGGGTTACACCTCCTTCTATTTCTTTGGCACTTTCCATTGCTTGTTTGCACAGTTCTTTGCACCAGTTTTAAATTTCTTATATCCTGCATTCAACGCCTTTTGCTCGCTTGGCTTTGCTAGCACTTGTTATCAGTTAATGCAGTTCCATATATTCACATGATTCAAAACTTTCCTTTCAGTAAAGTTCACAATCCCATCTTTCATCCCTTTCACACGGTGTTCTCCCTCTCTCTGGTTTCACTCACTGGTCGTTCTTTCGGCTCATCGCGAGTCCTTCCGCCACCATGGTGGGGTGTTCTAGTGTCCACACATTGAGGACATTTTATTCCTTCATTAATGCTATCAGCACCTTATGGTTTTTCTGTTTGCATTACATTACATCATATTGTTGCTGCAATAAAACTTTGGAATCCATCATCTCATTAAAATCTCACAGTAGAAGTGCGTCACCATGTTATCGTGTCGGTGCTGTGGCACATTTGGGGGAAAACCGGGGATCTTCCACGTTCGGGCCCTGGATATTCCACAGTGTCCGTAATAATATGTCTTGAATTTCCAATAGAACTGTCACTATGCATTCTTCCTTATCTACTTTGTGTCAGATGACTTTGATTGGTCGTTTTTGCATACCACGATTTAACACTATTAGATTTTGAGTTGTATGATGTGAAAAGACTTGGCCAATCGACCCCTAACATAGTTTTGTGGCTTTTTCTTCTGCCGGGAGGGTGATATCATGGTGCACTTATTGAGTAGCAAAATATTGGTTCCAAGTGTCTTCCTAGCCATATTCACTCTGCATCATTGTCTACCCTAGCAGGGCAAGCAGTGTAACCTTGAACAGAGTCCAAGAACAAGCAGTGAACGCCCCAGGCCCTATCTTTCAATGACTGCAATTAAGTTTTATGGACTGTAACTACTCTATATTTGATCCCCTATTTAGAACAAGTAAACTCATATTTCAATCCTTATAAAGCTATATGGTGTCCTAGATACTGGTGCCTATACAGCATCCAATCTACAGACTAACAATATGCCTACATGACGTTGCTCCTCCAAAGGATTGGTATCCCCTGTGCATTCTTGACCATTCTACAAATTTTGCCCTCTCCCCAATCTACTGCTTCCACTCCCAACCCCCTGCTCAGCGACAAACAGTAGGTACTATAATTCTTGAAGCTCCGGTATTGACAAATTGTAGTTTGAGAGGTATGCCATTCTAGTGATTCTATTCATCTTTTTTTCAGGGTCCATCTTCTTTTCAGGGTTATCCAACTTAGTCTCACTGACATAACAAGTTTTAATAGATCATTTCTCTGTGCCATATGGACATACTGGGTTAGATTTATTTTTTTCATTGTTATGCTTCTAGCTCCCATCATGCACCAGGGACAGCGTGTGCCATGTATCGGGACTTTCCCCTACACCCATTCCAATCCTATTATTGCTTTGTCTGTACTTAAGTTCTACTCTTCCTCTTAACTCTGGTGGTATAGTTATAGAAATAAACTATAAAATCACATCCTCAGGCTATACATTCCATGTGCAATATTGTAGCCCCACCTGTCCAAGAACCAACAAGGTGTACCATCATCGCTTTGCAGTCTGTTTGATATGGCATGCTCATGTACATGTGGATGCTTGGCTCAGCCTGCCCTCTGTTATTTCAAGACTGGCGTGCCACTCATGCTGTCTATCCTGCTTTGCTTCAGGCCACAGCTGCTTCATTCTGTGTCCTTTCCTCCGGGTCTTCTTGCCTCCAGTCGGCATTGTCTCGATACTGGTCCATTATTGTGTTTGTGGAAAGACCCTTCTCCCTGGAGCTCCCAGCCCGCTGTGTACTGGTCATCCTTATTGGTTTGTAGTGCCGCCATGTGGGAAGCATGTCCTCGTGCATGTGAGTTGTTAACTGCTGTTGCTATTTTTTCACAAGTCAAATGCCATAAAGTTACTGCCATATGACCCCAGTTATTGATGTTTTAAAAGCACCATGTTATAAACATCAGGAGACAAAGGTAGGGGTGCGGGTGAGGGTACAGGCCATGCCGCCTCTCCATCGGGGACTCTCCTCCAGATCAAGTTGCTCCCTGTTCAACTGGGGTCCTTTCTATCCACCACCTCTCTCTCCACATGTGGTGTTCCGCAGGGCTCTAACCTCTCACCATGGGTTTTCAACCTTGACTTGGCACCTCTGGCCCATCTCATCTGTACCTTCTCTTCTAAGTTTCAGTGTTATGCAGATGACACTCACCCCTCCTTCATGCTCCCCTCTGCCTCATCTCCTCTCTTGCTCATTCCAATTGTCTATCCGTAATTCAAGAATTGTGTGCCTCTAACGATCTCTACCTGAATGCCAATAAAACTGAGATCCTTCTCATTGCGACCCCTGCTCCCACTTTCCGTTTTTCACACTGGCTGTCCTCGTTGGACCCCTACCTGCGCCTTCCCACGAGGCGGAAAACCTTGGTGTCATCTTCGATTCCTTCTCTCCTCACATCACGAACTTCTCTAAGAAGTCCCACTACCAGCTGCTCCTCCTCAGGGGTATTCTTCTTTTTCTCACTTTCCCCCAGAGGCTCCTTGTCTCCAGAGCCCTGGTTCTCTCTAGGCTGAACTATTGCAACAGCCTCTTTCTTAATCTACCTTCCTCTACTCTTCTCCCTCTGCAGCTAATCCAGAACAGCACTGCAAGACTTGTCCTTTGCCTCAAGCCCAGGGATCGTATCTCTCCAGCCTTGAAATCTCTCCACTGGCTCCGAGTGCCTGCAAGGATCAAGTTCAAGACCCTCTGCATTGTCCACAAGGCTTTCTGGGGCCGCAGACCACACTACATCTAACTCTCTCTTCCTAAGCACTTCCCTTCTCGAGCCCTCTGCTCCTCCGCCTGCAACTCTGAGGGTCAGACGCTTCTCTAGGCAGAGAGTGGGGGGGGGGTAGATCACTCTCCTCATCTGGTACCTCCCTCTGGAACAGCCTCCCTCCCTCTCTCAAACTTGAGCAGGACCACCCAGGTTCCAAAAGCAACTCAAGACCTTCCTTTTTGCTTCTGCTTTTTCTCGCTCTCCCAAGGCTGATGTTCCTTTCTACTGCACTAACTGGTTACCTGGCCTCCCTCTGAACCTTTCTGGTACCAGGCTCTTTCACGACCAGTAGCCTCATGCATTGCCTCCGGAACTACTGCACACTAGGGGCTGTATTTGCAACCCTACAGTCCCCTGCCTCCGTGCACTTACTTAGAACCGGCCACCCCGGCGGAACTTACTTGAGCTTTGCTTTGCTCTCTTCCTTCCCATCTGCACTTCCCCTCTCCATTCCCCTTGCATGATCTGAATGACACAACGCCTAGTAAGATCGTTTTTTTGTTACCCTTTGTCTTCCGCTTCCTTGTCTTGTTGCACCTAGAAACATTGGTGTACAGGTGTGTTATAAATGGCTTATATCATACTATGAAGGCCCCGGCCTGCTGCTCCTTAGCCAGATTATTACCTAGGTGTGCAACAGTAGTGCTTACGCCTGCTGGTAGAAAAATCATGAAAATGGCTAGCTTTGTCAACATGGTCTTAATGTTCATTGCCCTTGCCAGTGCCTTCTCCCCGAATGCTTTTTTTCCCTACTGCTTCCTTTGGGAAGTCTGGGGAGATGAGGATGGGTGCACCCATTCAGTTCATCTTCCCATTCTCTCTTTCAGCCCTCAATAGGTTTTCCTTGGCATTGTTCTTTATTAAAGTTCCTATTTGATGTGATCTCTCTAGTGTAAGTTTCCCAGTTCCATAGGCAAGTCCCAAAATCTATATATCAAAGGAAGACAGACTCCCCTCTCACTCACTTGATACCAGGACCCGCTTTTTATATCTAAATCACTGCATGCACCACTTGGACACTTCATCTTCTACTTTATTGTACGCTCTTTAACTCCCAGCCATCTATCTTATGAGGTCCTCTGTTGTTCTCTCCACTTTTCCAGACAGGCCAGCTGGTGTGATCTTCTTTCTCCCCTGAAAATCATGAGAGCTTAAGGAAGCGGGTGTAGATGTCTTTGAAGTAAGGCATGTCGTCTTGCATTTCTGCTTCAGGTCTAGTGGTTCCACTTGTTAGGAATAGGGCTTTTTGTCGGTTCTCTCTTCTTGTTGGGGTTCACAGCAGTCCTTTGACAATCTAAATGCTATGGGGAGCAGTAGCTTCCAGCTCAAGCTGCTGCCTTGTTGGCTGACATTCCTAAATCTGTACATTGTGCTTAACACTATTTAGATAGGCTATTGGCGAACACGCACACAATTACATTTTCTGTAGTGTTCAATTGATGGCATTATGGTTTGGGTTTTTGTTTTGGCCACAGAATTCGAGCCACAAACGTGCATGCATTCTGTGTTTGGATTGTATACATCATGACATTTCTGCAACATTTTATATCTTTTTATCCTCTAATATCCAAAAGGCTTTTGATGTTTCAATTCCTTTTCATGGATTAAAGTGATACATTATCTATATTTGAGAGACTGTGGTCTTTTGGGTATAGTAGTGTAAAGGGAAGCTGGGTCTGCTGGGGTAACATGCAGCCCTAATAAAGTGTGTGGTGCCCTTTGAGAAACAGTAACAGGACACTGACATATCCTAGTTTTACAATGATGTATAAGAAAATAAAGGACATTCTGCACCTGCACCAGTGACTCCATGAGCTATGTAATCATAATGTGTGACCGCAGAACTTCTGGGGGTCCTTTATTGGATTTATGTTGAATATCTCCAACAAAATGTCTGCCCCTGTCTCCTGTTCTCCCACTCCCCCTCCCCGTTGTTCTCCTCCTGAGCTCTCATCCCGAGTTCATTGTCCCATAGCTTTACTCACTTGCCTCTCGCTGTCTTGACTGTCTACCCTATGGCCCCCCCTCTCCTCTCCCACCTACTCTATGGTGCTCTCTGTCCTATCTTTTCAAACTGCTTCTCTGTTGACTATCCTGTTCTCTCCACTAAGTCTGGTAGGAAGAAGTTTAAAAAGGACCTCCTTGTCTCCAACCCAGGCATCCCTATCGCTGACACCTACACCAGTGCCACCTCCAAGAAAACTCTCACCGACATCCTCTTTGTCGTTCCTTCACCAGACCTATGGACCCTCATATGGTCTCTCTGCTCTCTCCTTTCTCTTCTTCTCCCATTAATGGTGGCACCCGTTGGGACGCCCTCCTGGCCTCCTTCCATTCCTCTAAGGTCATCATTAATGTCTACTCTAATGGGACCGTCTTGGTCCAAGTCCCCCAGGCCAACCTTCATCTCTTTGATAGACGCTTCCCTCACCTCATCAACTTCCTTTCTTCTCCTACTGTCCCCTCCCACCTTTCCCCGACTACCTCACCTCCCCCTTCTGCCTCCTCCTTGGCTACCTTGCCTCCTCCTTCCCTCTCTGGCACCCCTCGGGCTCCTGCTACACCTCCGAAGGGCGTACCTATGATCTGTACCCCTCCCCGGAAGTCCTTCAAGGATGGCAACCTTCTCCATATTGCCACTCTTAACTCTCGCTCTGCTGTCAAACACAACTCAGATATCTGCCGCCTTCTGGAAGAACTTGACCTTGATGTCCTCGGTCTCATCGAGACATGTTTCACGGCCGGCTCTGTCACTGGCTTCGACACTCTCCTCCCTGACGGCTACAAGATCCTCTGCGTGCCCAGGTCCAACCGCTCTGGTGGTGGCTTATCCCTGATCTTCCCAGAGTGGATTCCTGCCACTGTCACTCCTACGCAGGTCTACTCTTCATTTGAATGCCTCATCTGCAGGCTCTCTCTCTCTCCTAGCCACTCCCTTACTGAGGCCACTATCTATCGGCCACCTGTTCAGATTTCTTCCTTCCTCTCCGAGTGGGAGGACCTCGACCCCTTACCCCTGGACTCCACCACTCACTTCCTCCTTCTTGGAGACTTCCACCTGGATGCCTCCTGTCCTCCCTCTGGACTCTTTCGTGACCTCTGTGACTCTCTCTCACTCACTATTCTCCCCTCTGACTCACTCTGCAGGGCACACTCTTGATGTTCTGATCTCCTCAGACCTTCCACTCTCTATCCCTCTCCCCACTCCTCTCTCCTGGAGTGATCACTTTCACCTATCCTTCCACCTCACCCTCCCTATCCCTCAGGCCAAGCCACTTCCATCACTGCCACCCACCTTCTCGGTCATCCGACCCATGAAGCGCGTGTCAATTTTGGCTTTCGCCGCCACCTTCTCACCCCCTCGTCCCCCTTTGGCTGACTCTCACCCTGACACAGCCCTCTCCATGCTCCAGTCTTCTATATCTGATACTCTTGATATCCTTGCCCCTGTCATGGGAATCTGCCTGAAGCCCAAAGCCAAGTGTAACTCCTGGTATGACTCAGACCTCGTCACCCTAAAACGCAAGTGCAGGGTGGCCGAGAGGAAATGGCGTGCTTCATGTTCATCCTCTGACAAACTGGCCTGCCGCCTGCTGCAACGGCAATACCGACTCTCCATCCTAACCAAGAAGAGAGCTCTTATCCAAGCCCGCGTCTCTGTGGCATCTAACAACCCGGCTGAACTCTTTAAAATCTGCAAGGAACTTGCCAATCCTGCCGCAGACTCTACCTCTCCTGTCCCTTCCCAGGCCCTCTGCACGGCACTGGCTTCTCACTTAATTTCTAAAACTCAAGACATCCTGTCCTCACTCTTCTCCTATCGCCTCCCTCCCTCTATTCCCAGCTCTTCCGCTGGCCCTTCTGCAGCCACCCCCCATTCCCTCCTTCTCTGCCTTTCCCCTTTTCTCTGCAGACAAGGTTTCTAGACAAGTCCGATCTATGAAAGTCTCCTCAAAACAGGTTCACCCCTGTTCCTCCAAAACTATCAAGGACCACATCGAACCCCTGGCTCCTGCCCTGGCTACTTTCTGCAATCACTCGTTCATCCCCTGGAGTCTTCCGATCTCCCCTGAAGCACATCTTGTGCACCCTCTTCTTAAGAAACCCTCTTCCGACCCCTCCTGCCCAGCTAACTATTGCCCAATCTCCATCACTCCCTTTCTGGGCAAGCTCATGGAGAAACTGGGAATCTCCCAGCTTAATCTCCACACTGAATCTGTTGGTTGTCTTCATGACCATCAGGCTGGCTTCAGAGCTGCCAGAAGCACAGAAACTGCTCTCCTGAACATCCGTGAAGACCTGCTCTCCAACCTTGACTCCAACACCCCATGTGTCCTCATCTTGCTTGATCTCTCTTCTGCCTTCGACACTGTCAATCATGCCATCTTGCTCAACCATCTCTGTGATAACCTGGGCATCACTGGTCAGGCTCTGGCGTGGCTGACTTCTTTCCTCTCCGACCGACCCTCCCAGGTCCAACTTGGGTCCTTCCTCTCCGACATCTTTATCTCTACCTGTGGTATCCCCCAGGGGTCTAACCTCTCTCCCTGGCTTTTCAACCAATACCTGGCACTCCTTGCCCACTGCATCGCCACTCTTTGCCCCAACTTTCAGTGCTATGCGTATGATACCCAGCTCATTTTCAGGCTACTTTCGGCCTCCTCCTCTCCTTCCCTCATCTCTGATTGTCTGTCTGCCATCCATGAGTGTTGTGCCGCCAATGACCTCTGCCTTAATGCCAGTAAGACTGAGATTCTACTCATCAGCACACCCGCTTCCTCCTTCTTTGCAGCTCTCTTGCCGGCTTCTCTTGGCCCTCTTCCTGCTCCCACCTGCAAGGCTAAAAACCTCAGAGTGATCTTTGACTCCACACTCTCCTTCTCTCCTCACATCTCTGACGTCTCTAAGAAGTCAGACTACCAGCTGCACCTCCTCAGAGGTATCCTTCCTTTCCTTTCCTTCCCCCAGTAGCTCACTGTCTCCAGAGCCCTGGTTCTCTCTAGGCTGGACTATTGTAACAGCCTCTATCTAGATCTGCCTGCCTCTACTCTCCGCCCTCTGCAACTGATCCAGAACAGGACTGCGAGACTTGTCCTTGGCCTCAAGCCCAGGGATCGTATCTCTCCAGGACTGAAATCTCTTCACTGGCTCCCAGCAGCTGAGAGGATTAAGTTCAAAACCCTCTGCATTGTCCTCAAGGCCTTCTCGGGCCGCAATACCTTCAACTCTCTCTTCCTAAATATCTTCCTTCTCGGGTTCTTCGCTCATACGCATCCAACTCCCTCAGGGCCAGTTGCTTCTCCAAGCAACAAGTTGGTGGTAGATCTCTCTCTTTGGCAGGGGCCTCCTTCTGGAACAGCCTTCTTGACTCCCTGAAACTTGAGGAGAACCATCTCCGGTTCCGGAAGCACCTCAAAACCTTCCTCTTTGCCTCTGCTTTCTCTCCACCTCTCCCTGTTGAATTCCTGGCTGAAACGGCACTGGTGACCTGGCCACCCTCTCTGATTCTCCGGCCCAGGCCCTGCCAATTGCCCACCTGCACTGCCTCCCTGGCAACCCCTGCACCTGGGGACTGTTTTCTGTATCCCTACTGTCCCCCCTTCCAGCACCTACGTCTGCACTTACCTTGCACTTGCCACCAGTGGCTGTTTTATTTATATTATTTTTTCTACTATCCCATGTACTGCCCTTTCCCCTCTCCCTTCCCCATGCACTGTTCTCTTTCCCCATCCTCATGCACTTGCGCGATCTGAATGATATCTGGCCTAGTAGGATCGTTTTTCTGTCTTCCCTTTTTTCCCCCTCCCCTGCCTTGTCGCGCCTTGAAACACTTGTGTATAGGCGCGTTATAAATGCGATATCATGTCATATCAAAATGCACCATTTCTCAAAAAGGCACAGAACAGAACGAAGGTAAGCATACGTCTTAGACATTGTGGGACCTTTGGTTCTGCTGCTTTTGCACTAACCCATGACACAAAAGTCCTGTATGGAGGTTTTAATGAAAAGTGTGACTTTGGAAGATCAGCCACAGGTGAAACAGAGGCCCAAACACATTTTTTAGAAAGAAAGGTGCAGATCGGTTCAGGGGGAAAAAATATGCACCTTGAGTAATTGCTTTTTTTCTATAGAAGTTAGATTTTAACAATTGCCATGGGGTACTGTTGCACTCTTTATTTATAGTGTTAGTTTAAGGGGCTGGATTGAGAATTCAAACGAGCTGATGGATTGTTCCGTTGTTTCTCAGGCATCATGAAGCAGTCTTTGTAACCCTGTATACAAGCAATACAGTGTTATTTCCAAGCTAGGCTCTGTTTTTACTTTGTTTTGCTGCATGACATAAAAAGATGATGCTTAAGAAACATCCTTTTGTTATGCAGCATAGTGCAAAAAAACAGTCTGCTTCATTTTTGCCCTCGTGAAAACATTTTACATACTGGAGATTGTGGCATACATGTTTTTGCTCCTTTTACTGCTATAAAAAACTAACATTGGTGTTAAATTAATTTGCTCCATTTTTTTGCACAAGGGCAATGTTTATATAATCTGGCACTAGGTTGCAGTGAGTAAGATAAACAGCTTTTGAAATTGCACCAGTTAGTCAGCTGGTGCAAGTGGATCTAGGTCGCATGACTGTTGCCCCACAAACCGTTTTTGTCTCTTTTTCTTAGCCGCACCCCTTTGTTTTGTATCTCGCCCTGATAACCAAAGAGAAGGGTGTAGGAAATGGGCTGTTTCGGTTAGCCGAACCCTTGTTCCATGCTTCCCATGTAAGCCAAGCATCACACCCTATTCACCCTTCATCATCCCCACCCACACATGCAACCATCCAGTTTGCACCTTGCCCCCATGAAACACAGAGCCTCATTCACATCCCCCGCCTCACCGCCCACACTCCACCTCCAAAACATAATGCTCATCAGTGCTCATTAAGCAGTACCACATGTAGCAGACATGATGCCATCGCCACTCACAAACTCAACATACTCATTATCGTAGAGATATCGAGCACTGCCACAAACCCTAGATCTCCTCATTCCCACAGGTTACAGTATCTGACCCAAGGACAGTCCAATGCCTTGCTAGTATCCCCAAGCCCTCGTAGAGCCCTTGTAGAGATGCATCCTCCAGGAGAACACCGCACATGCTTCCTTGGAACTCCTCACTTGCCACTCCCTGCTTACACCTCTGCACTGCTGCCATACACCTGATCTAAGAACCACCCCAAACCAAAAAGGCCTTTCAAATGGATTGTGTCCTCCCATGTATTCCTCATCTTTGATAGTCGTATCTCCAGCTTTGCTGCTTCAGAAATAAAATGTCCACACCAAAGGGCGCTGTGCTCGATGTCATGGCGTTGATGTCCCTCGAGGGCTGCGGTAGAGCGTGATGTCCTCATCAGTACAAATATCTCTAGCCCCGCCCGTTGGCTTAAGTCCCGTTTTTCCAAAAGCTTTCGCTTCAAGTATTGAACAGCGCGCTTCAGTTTTTGTCAAAATGTCTTCTTCTTCAAACCCTTCAACCCCAAAATCTGGCTTTAAAAAATGTCATGACTGCAGGAAGAAAATGTCCATCACTCATCCCCACTGCGTCTGCCTGTGGTGCCTGGGTTCCGAACATCGGACCGATGACTGCGGGTCCTGTCAAGCCATGATGGGAAAAACTCTCAGGGAGCGCCGAGGGAAACTTCGAAGACTTCTTCAAAGAGGGACAAGAAGTCCGGGGAGTCTAGGGACTCGTCCCGGCACAAAAAGTTGAAGACGTCTTGATTGAGAAGTCGGTCGAGACAATCTTCGTCTTCTTCGTCGAAGGCAAAGAAAATACATCATAGGTCTCCCTCTTCTTCCTCTGATACCTCTACAGGGGTTATCAGATGCCCAACTGAAAATGATTCCCCCAGAAAATGGGATGCTTTTAAAAATTCTATGGTGCATATCTTCGAGAATGCGGCCCAACCCCCTCGAAGGAGTCACGCAAAGACCATGCCCCGGTCCATCCTTCAGATGACAGAGGAAGGTCAACGACTGTCAAGTGCTCTAAATCTGGCGAGAAATCGTCGAGGCTATCGTCTAGAGAACCTTCTCCGATACCTCAGAAATAGAGCTATTTGACACGCCTATCGGTGTTTAAATCGAAGGCAACGCCGGACAAAACAGCGTTAGAGTCTGAACCTTCATTGACAACATTGTCGAAGGTTTTGTCAATACTATTGTCGAAGGCCTCATCGACACCATTGTCCAAGAGGCCATCGACGACTTTGTTCTAAACTAGCATCAACGACATCAACGCCATCAGCGCCATTGTCGAAGACAAGGTCAATTCCATTAACGTCATCGATGCCATTGTCGAAGCGAGTGTCATTACCTTCATGGCCTCTACCAACTCCGGGTAAGATGTATACACATTTGCCAAAGAAAGACTTTTTTCAAGTCAATAGCCCCCATGTATGAGGAGGAGCAAACCTCTGAGGGAGATTCTCCCACCTTTGGATTTAGTTATGATACAAAAAATGCTCCTGAGGAGCTTATTGACCCAGCTTCTAAGATGTCTGATCTTTGATTGCCTTCATTCAGCTAGTGGCATAGACACTTCATCAGAGCTGGAGTTTGACAGGCCTGATCCAACTGAACATGCGGTTTCAGCTTACAGAGATATCATGAACAAAGTTATTGAATTCATGGGCTGGAGCAGAAATTTTCCTGCCTATGAACAAGATGACATGACGGATATCCTGAGCCAAGGCCCTCAGAAGGACCTAGTATTGCCGTTTCATATGGCCCTTCAAAGGAAGGTCATGGCAAACTGGGAAACTCCAGAATCCGGACCAGCTCTTAACAAAAACTTTACCAGAAAATATAGAACCTCTAGCATTGATCCGGACTATTTGACTAAGCACCCTACACCTGAAAGCTTAGTGATCCAAGCAGCTACTTCGACTAGACTGTCCGATTACCCCTCTATTCCCCCGGATAGGGACGATAAGAGGGTTGATGCCTGGGCTCGCAAGATTATTTTCTTCAGTTAGCATAGCCTTGAAGTCAACGAATGTTACTTGTACCCTTTCGAGGTTTACTTACACCCTTTGGGACTGTGTTACCATGGCAGCTCAACACATTCCGGAAGGCGAGGAAAGAGACGGCTTCCTGGCTTTAGTGAAAGATGGAAAGGAGGCAATGGGAGAGTGTCTCCAGGCAGGACTGGACACTGCTGACAGTATCAGCAGGTCCATGGCTTCTAGCACCATACTACGCAGGTTTGCGTGGTTGAGGAAGTCAGGCTTTGCCCCGGATGTGCAGGGCATACTACTCAATATGCCCTTTGACAGCTTGAGGTTGTTCGGCAGAAAGGCGGATGAGACTCTGGAGAAGCTGCAGACATCTAAAACAGCGGCTAAATCACTTAGCGCCTCCATATGCCAACCTCCGCAACATACCTATTCAGGCTCATCTTCCTGGAGAGGTCGTCCTTTTTGTTTCTATTCCTCATTTGAAAACGGAAGAGGACAGGCTGGACAAAGGGGGAAAAAAAGATTCCCTCGTGGTGGACGAGGAAGAGTTACTAGATCAGCCCCATTAGCAGCAATTGTACGCTCGGCCGCTGCTGCAGCCGCCTCTAAGCCACTCAGGGACCTTGACCCACAAGACGCCGGTGGGAGGCAGAATCTCTCAGTATCTGAATGAATGGCGGGGCATTACTTCAGATGCTTGGGCACTGGAAACAGTAGCCCTGGGTTACTGCCTTCCTTTTCAGAAAAGATCTCAGGATCCACCGGAATACAACTCTGTCAAAATTCCGGACACGCTCCTGTTGCAGGAAATTTTAACCCTGATAGAGAAAGGTGCATTAGAACATGTACCTGTAGCAGAGAGGAACAAGGGTTGGTATTCTCCCTACTTTCTCATTCCCAAGAAGGATGAAGTATTGAGACCCATCTTGGACTTAAGAAATTTGAACAAATTCCTCAGGAAGGACAGGTTCAAGATGGTAACCCTTTCTCAGATCCTTCAGGCTCTCCAACTCCAGACTTGATGGTATCATTGGACCTTCAGGATGCTTACTTTCATCTGCCAATCCATCTCAAGCCCAGAAAGTACCTGAGGTTTGCGGTTGACAGTTCTCAATATCAGTTTTCGAGTTCTGCAATTTGGGCTGACCTCCGCCCCGAGGCTTTTCACCAAGCTGATGGGGTAGTGGGAGCAAGTCTCAGGAGAGGGGGAATCACGTCTACCCCTACCTGGACGACTGGTTGATCAGGGCTCGTTCACCTGAGCAATCCCAGGAACATCTCAGTATCACCTGCCACTCCCTACACAGACTGGGCTTCTCCCTCAATTACAAGAAGCCCCATATGATACCATTCCAAAGACTCCAGTTCATCAGAGCGATCTTGGATACTTCCTCGGGCAAAGCCTCGCCGCCTGAGGTGAGAGCTCAACACATTCAGCAGATGGTAACACAATTCTAGAATGCCCAACATCCTGCGGTCTTCGATTTGATTTTCTGAGGTTGCTCGTTCTCATGGCATCCTGCATTTTCCTGGTGCCAGAGGCCCGATTCAGAATGAGATCCCTTCAATGGGCTCTCAGGACTCAGTGGTCCCAATTTTCAGGGACTATGTTGGATCACCTGCAAGTACCAAGCAGAGTTGCTCAAGACCTACCTTGGTGGGCTTGCAAAGACAACATTCTCAAGGGAGAATCTTTTTGGCAACCATGGCCGGAGATAACAGTAGTGACAGATGCCTCACTCACGGGGTGGGGAGCC
Source organism: Ambystoma mexicanum (assembly GCF_040938575.1). Taxonomy (NCBI): domain Eukaryota; kingdom Metazoa; phylum Chordata; class Amphibia; order Caudata; family Ambystomatidae; genus Ambystoma; species Ambystoma mexicanum. Next base: position 75,179,580 of record NC_090940.1, on the reverse strand, counting down.
CACACCAATGATCTGACAATCGGCAGACGTAGGGCCTCATTACGACCCAGGCGGTAAGTTACCGCCTGGGCCGTGACTTTACCACCATGGCGTAAACTACGTTTACGCCATGGTGGTTGGCGGACTTACCGCCCCATTCCGACCTTGGCTGGGCGGTAAGTCCCCAATCCCCATTTACCCTTCCCCATTCCCATTTTTGCCCCATAGGGCATAATGGGAGTGGGGAAGGCGTTAATTACGCCACCGTAAATTACGGTGGCGTAATTAACTCCATGGTCCCTTAGCGCCATGGATTTTAACACCTGCTAAAAGCAGGTGTTAAAAGCGCCATGGCGCTAAGGGACCTCGTACTCAGGCGGTAAGGGTCGGCGCTGTTAACGCTGCCGTAAACCCCTTACCGCCTGGGTCGTAATGAGGCCCGTAGTCTCCATCGGAGTCCAAACTGCACATCAACCTTTTGGAGCTGAGGGCAATCAGACTAGCGCTCAAGGCCTTTCTGTCCTCTGTACGGGGAAAGGATGTCCTGATAATGACGGACAACACAGTGGCCATGTACTGCCTCAACAAGAGAGGAGGTGTAGGGTCCCTACCACTGTGCAGAGAGGCAATGCAGCTCTGGTTCTGGGCAATACAAGAAGGAATCTCTCTGTCGGCAGTGCACCTAGCCGAAGAGCAGAACACGGCAGCGGACGCTCTAGAGCACAGTATCCCACGAGTGGGAACTAGCTCAGGAAGTCCTTTAAGAGATCTTCACCCTTTGGGGAACCCCTCAAGTGGATCTGTTCGCAACTGGTGTCAACTGGGAATTTCCATTCATGTATGCGTTTCCTCCAGTCCTTGTGATCCCTCACATAATCTTGAGATTGAGGAAGTTCAGGAAAACCATGATCCTAATTGCTCTGGATTGGACCAGGAGGATGTGGTACCCGGACCTTCTGGACATGTCCATCTGCCCTCCAATACGTCTTCCACAATGAGAGGATCTTCTCTCGCAAGAGGAAGGTCGGGTTCTCCATCCAGAGGTCAAGATACTCGGCCTTCATGCATGGTTTCTGAGAGGCTGAGATCTAAGGATTGGGACCTCCCGGAAGACATAATAGAGATTTTGCTTTCAGCCAGAAGGCCAGCATCCAAATCCATGTACCGATGTCGTTGGAATAAATTCAGTAATTGGTGCAAGGATAAGAATGTGGACCCTTTTCAATGTGGCACTCCTGTGGTGCTTTCTTTTCTGTTGCATTTGGCCAATCTGGGGCTCCAGATTTGAACCATAAAAGGATACCTGGCAGCGCTTTCCATTTTTAAGCGCCACTCTGAAGATGTCTCATATTTCAGAATACCTTCAATTGGTGCATTTCTGAAGGGACTTACTAATGTGTACCCTCCAGTCCCATTTCATGTCCATGCTTGGAATTTAAACCTTGTGCTAAAGTTTCTAACTTGTATACCCTTTGAGCCATTACATTCCTGCCCATTAAGGCTCTTAACTCTGAAAACTGCTCTTCTTGTGGCATTATCATCAGCCTACAGGGTAAGTGAGTTGCAGGCTCTTTCATGCAAGCCTTCTCATACTACATTTGGATAAAGTAGTCCTTAGGGTTAAACTATCATTTCTGCCAAAGGTAATCTCTGACTTTCATCTATTGCAAAAGATAACACTCCCAACTTTCTACCTTCCTCCTCATTTGGATAAAGAGGAAGAGAGGCTGCATAGGTTGGACCCAAAAAGGGCTCTGAGTTTTTATATTGCAAGAATGGCAAAACTTTGCCATGATGATCAACTTTTTGCAGGATATACCAGTCCTAAATTGGGACTAGCAGTTAATAAACAAGCCATATACCGGTGGATTACACTGGCTATTGGAGAGTGCTACAGACATGCTGGTAAAGACCCGTCGGGAGGGCTTCAAGCTCATTCCACAAGGGGCATGACTACTTCTGCGGCTCTTCAAAGGGGTGTCCCTATAATTGACATCTGCTCAGCGGCAACTTGGCCGTCAATTCATACCTTTGTTAAGAATTATTGCTTAGACTCCGCTTCTTCTCAAAAATGTCCTTTTGCTAAGGCAGTCCTTCATTCCATTCACGATAAATCTAAGTAGTACACCCTCCTCCAAATTGTCACTGCTTTGGGAGTTTATCAAAGATGAGTAATACGTGGGAGGACACAATCCATTCGTAGAACAAGTTACTTACCAACTGGTAACGTTCGTTCGACTGGATGTTCCTCCCATGTATTCCTTATCGACACTCCCAGCCTACCCCGCTGTACAATTTACGTGCTTTACACTCTGGGCTTTCTGAGAGCTTGCGGTCTTGGGGTACGCCTGATCAATCCCTCGATTGGTGGGAACAAAAATAAAAATGTAACTGTAACCAACGGGCGTGGATCGAGCTATTTGTATTGCTGATGACGTTGCCGCTGTAGGGCAGCCCTCGAAGGACATTGATGCCATGACATCGAGCACAGTGCCCTCTGGTTTGGAATTATTTTTTCCAAAGCAGCAAAGCTAAAAATACAAATAACAAAGATGAGGAATACATGGGAGGAACATGTTAGGGAGAATTCTCTGTTTAGGCTGAATTTCCTAACCTAGTGAGTCCCCCCCAGCAGCTTTGCTGGATTTCTGGAGTTTGTTTTTTTCTCTTGCCAAGAGTGAGACTCTTTTTCTCCCACTCTTGGACATGATTTATGGTGTTCCTTTGACTGTTAATGTGTTTTATGGGCTATGGGGTCCTTTACTCCATAGGGTCTCACGTGTTTTTACTATGTGTGTTACACAGCACCCTCCGTGCAGTGACACAGGAGTGTCATAGTGACACCCCACCATAGACTCCATACCCTGGGACTGACTACTGTCTCCCAGGGCATGTAAAGTCACCATTGGCTTTACTGGTCCCAAATTATGAACAGAAACCAGTACAAACCATCATATTGTGGACGTACTGGCCGGGGCAATTCGATTGCCCCGGGGTCTGTTAGTCGAGGGGGCACGTCTCCGTCCCCCCTGATCGAGTTTTGGCTGGTGCCAGTGGACACTACTTTTTATATTCGACCGTGAATATATCCCTATGGGATTTTCCCATTGTTCGAGACTACCAACTTTAATTATTTAATTCTCATAGCCTCGAACATACCTCCGGTTTATTTATTTAATATTAATTCGCCGGTTGGTATTTTTTGCCAGGACTCGATTCTAAAATGGCGTTTGTGTTCTCTTCTGTGACTCCAACCCAAGTTGAGCCCTTTGTTCCACTTTTGGTGGGCTTCTCCACAGAAGCATCCAAAAGTGGTGCCACTCTGTCTGGGTAGCACAGGGGGTGTGGAAGGGGGTTTAGGCACCCTGGACTGAGTTACCTTGGTAACTCAAGTCGCACTCTTGTGTGATTGGCCCAAGTGGTGAGCCGGCCGGCTCACCACTTAGCATGTTTGATTGACAGCTAGGCTGAGTGAATGGGGGTGTGCTGCATAAAAGCAGGGCTTTGGGGACTGGAACTTCAGAAGTCGCCACAGGACCTGAGAATCCGACGAGGGAGAAGCTGAGCCGACCTGCTACGACGACACCACCGGTGGAGCCCTGCGGAACCGACTCACCACTTCCCGACGACAGAGAAGATCTCCCGGCTGGAGAGTCTTCTTCCCCTGACTGGTGGGCACAACCAGTTTACCTTTTCCCCGCATCCCAGGACGTCTTGTGGTCGAATTGCCCGTGCCAAGCACCCCGGCAACCGGATAGCCACTTACCACTGGACCGCGAACAAAAGGACCGCTCCTTTTTACTGAGAACTCCGCGGCTGGTTTCTTCCCTGGCAGTGCAACGGACTCCTGTCTTCCTCCCCGACGAGATCCTCTCTTCCCCCGGACGAAGCACCGACTTGCATCCGCTGCCAGGAACAACTGCCCCCGCTGGAGTATTCTCACCACTTTAAGGTACCGTGTCCGCCAGGCCTCCCTTTCTAAAGATTGCTACAAGGTAATAATAATCCCTTAACCTTCTGGACTGGGCTGGCCGCCTTGACCATCTAACTGGTCCCTTTCTTTTGGTCCAACTCTTTCTGAACCTTTTCGAGACTTTTGTGCACTTTTCAACCGTGTGACTTTGGACACATTTCGTTCTGATCCTCTTAAAGTGGATCCGGCTTTCTGAACTCTAACTTCACGGTTTGATTCTGCCTTCCTCTCTTGCTGTGTTCTTGTGAAAGTGTAGGGATCTGTTTCAATTTATACTCTGCCTTTCTCTCCCTTTTAAACCGAATTATTAGAGTGCCATCTGCGTTAAGCGCTCACCGCTGTCTGAAAATAAGTGGGGCTTTACTTAAGACGTGTCTAGTATTCTTTTAAGGGAGTGTCTATCTTTTAGTGACCGTGTTTTTGAACTGCTTAATATTAGTGCCTGTGTGTTTTATTAGATGTGGTTTTAAATAAGTAATTATATCTCTTTTACACCAAGCTCTGGTCAGTGTTTGCTTGTTCTACTGTGTTCTTTTGACCTATTGTGAATACTCTGTATACTGCCTAACTCTTCTTGAGGAAAGTCTGACTGCTCAGCCACAGCTACCAAGTGAATCTGCGTGGTACAGACTGCTACCAAATGGGTTTACTGCCAAACACCTGCAGTCTTAAATCTTTTGCAGTGGTCCCAGAGGGAACTGCACAGGTTTCTGCCTAACAGAACATCCAGTCTAAAGAACATTACCAGTTGGTAAGTGACGAAATCAGACCTCATCACAACACTATCCATAACAAAATAACTAACTAGCATATACCAAGGGCACCTCAACTTGCATGGGACCAAAGCCACACAGAAAACTAGAGAGACTCTAACTGCTAGACACCATGAACATCAAGCAACTTGTTGCAAAACCAATCCACAACAATGGAAATGCACTGAACCTGACATCCACCACCTCTCCAGCCATTGTATGTCTTCTCCCTACCTTTGGACTGGACCGACCATGTAGCCATACTCATCCTTCACCACCACATGTCTCCCTCATCAGGGCAACCCTAACTGACCAAGACACCCCACTGCTGTTTCAAAACATGCTCATGGACACACTGCAAGGGAATCTCATCCCCTTAATGTCTATTCCGACCCCTTGGAGAATGTGAACACCCAGCTCAGCACACCACTCAACCACACCCTGAGACCACCAACACCAGTGCACCAATAAAAGTTGACTCAACAAGCATAAGTCTGCCACTACTTGGTACACAAAACTCATTGTCGCAAGTATGCCATCTGCTAAAAAAGAAACATTCTGGAGAAATATCCAACGAATAGAAGAGCTTATCACCCAGAAGACCTTTCATCAGCATGCAGGATACTTAACATCACAAACTGCTACAGTACAACCATCATTAGACGCATCCAGCAAGAGTAGAATGATTTTCCAAGCTGTGAAGCACTGAATCAGCACTCTGCCAGACACTGCAATACCGCAATCCACTGATAAATGCAACACCATCAATTTCTTCATCACAGACAAGATAAGGCAACACATTGATAGCTCAAACCACACCACAAACATCACACCCATATCAGTCCCGGAACAATATGAAGATGGCCTGAATTCAGGACAATTACTTCATGAGACATGACCAACACTCTCTCCTCCTACCCACACATTTTATTACGACATTATCTTCTCCACTGTGTAGGCCATCAAAGTTGAAGCACTCAGACCACTTCACATCAACACATCCCTCACAAAAGGCATCTTTCCAGGTGCACTGAAAATTGGAGAGATCCTCTCCATGCTGAAGAAACCCAGACTTCACTCAGATGTCCTGGCAAACTATCGCCCAATCACACTTCTACCCTTCCACTGCAAATTGATTGAGAAAGTGGTTGTTGTTCAGTTGCACGAAAAGATCACTCATCGCAATGTCCTACTACCAATCTGGTTTCCACCTACAAAGAAGCTCAGACTGCCACCATCGAATGTATCTATAATACTGAACACTTCTGGGACATGGGGGTCCCCTGCATAATCATTGACCTGGATGGCCGCCTCTGCTTCCTCACCATAGGCATTGTCTTTGACGGAACAGCCCATCAGTAGTTTGCCTCAACTGGTCGAGATGGGCTCGAACAGGTGCAAGCACCACCCAGTAACCTGTGAAGTTCAACCAAGTTCCACCCTGTCTTCTGTCATCTTGAACCTCTGCATGGAACCTATGGGAGAACTCCTTGCCAACATCAAGATACGTCAATATGCAGATGTTACCTAAATATCAATTGCATTAGCAAAATGCATTGAGTCGAGCACGGTCTGTCCCTCATCGAAGCCTGAATGTCAAGTTCCTACGTAAAACTCAACCTTACTAAGCCTGAATTTTATTCTCCTAGGAAACCCCACCAAGCATTCCAAAGTCCAGAAATGAATGGCTGACATGGTTAAATGTCTCAACTCCCATCCAGTGAAAAATCTCTTGGCTTTACTATCGACTGTGACTGCTAATTCAAAACCCACATTGCCAAGAAGACGCAAGTAGCTTCCGCCCCTCTTCAAAGTCTTCCCTGCTTGAGGTTCAGAACAGTTGTCCATTCCCTGGGCATCTCAAACCTAGATGGTGGCAATGCCCTACTCGCATGAGTCTCAGATGCCACTTTGGTCCACCAGAAAGCTTTCCAGCACTCTGCAGCACGCCTCAACATAGGACTATTAAAAATCCCCCCTCCTCAAGGAGCTACACTGGCTACCCAATCAAGCAGCATCATGTTCAAAACTGCGTGCATCACCTACAATGTAGTCGCAGCCAAAATATGAATCTACTTGGCTGAGAAACTCATCTCTCGAGGCCAGCGCACCAACAGAAATTGGCTAGATACCAGGACCTGCAAGGTGTGGGGAACAGAAAACTGGTCTTCCTCTACTATGCATTATGTTTCTGGAACAACTTACAAACTCTAATAAGACTGATTCCCATCACCCTACACTTCAGGGAGGGCCTGAAGACTTTCTCTTCAAAGAACATCTTGCCAATCGCTTATCTCTCCACTCAATCCTATTTCACCCCCTCTAGAAGGCCCCCCTTCTCCTGTGCCTCTTTCCCGTTGCAGCTCCTCTATTACCTTTGCACCCTACTTGTAACCACCTGATCATATCCCCTTTGTACAGCATGTCTTTGCTTTCCAGCTAGGTTTGAACTTTACAAATTTCATTCCTGCAAACATAGATACATATGATATGATATGATATGGCATTTATAACGCGCCTATACACAAGTGTTTCAATACGTGTAATACGTAATGATTCTTTGGAGTTTATAATGTCCTGCTCCTAGCGGTCCAATTCAGGATATCATCAATGTAGTGAAGGGGTTGCAAGCTATTAGCCAGGCATAAAAATGCCCTTGCCACCTCAATTCCCCACATACACACAGAACACCATTTCTTACTCACCAAGAGTCAATTATCGCTAGCCAATGGCTAGTGGAGAGTGTAAACTTTGAATTCTGTCTTAGTTGTCCACACATTGTTGGCAGAGAGGTGTGCAATAATACTCTTGCAAATCACATCCTATTTTCTGATCCTATAGCCAAGAGCATAGAATTCATCTTAACCCACAACTATTTCACATTTGTGTCCATTGCTTATCTACAAATGATGGGGACAGTCATGGCCACTCAGATGACGCCACAGTATGCAAGTCTATTCATGGCACAACAAGCAGATGAATTCCTTGCCACCTCTGACTGCAGACCCCTAAGATATATGTGCTAAATTGATATCCTTCTGATTTGGAACTCTGAGGAACAGCACTGACCTCATTAACTTCCACAGAACATTCAATAAAATCCACACAACTCAATTTTCCCTACTCCTCTGAAAGAGTACATTTCCTCAACACAACAGTAACAGTAAAAGATGGCCTGCCACTTACCGCAGTGCCATTGCACTCATTTTCTGCAGCATTTAGCCTTTTTCGATCGTTGTCATCCGACTGGCGATGCCTGTCAACGTACCCGGTGAGCTATCTACTCTCCCTGCCAATTCCTCGATTTGGGCAGAAAGTTTGCTATGGCTGTTCTTCAGTTTGGGCAGGATAACCTTGAGTGTGACCATCATCGGTCGACTCGGCTGAAGCTCCATGTGTGCTCTGTTTTCACGCTGCTATAGGTGTATCAGTGGAGTTGGGAGTTGGTCGCTTGCATTTTTGTCTGCGGGCGGCTTCACTTTTTGGACATCACCATCACAGTGCCTCTGAGCCACTGAACCCTGACCAGCGGCCTCTTTCAACAAAGCATATGGGTTTCTATACTCGACTGTGCCTGCCAGAAAAGCGCTGAACCAGGGGTCCCCAACAAGGGTGGGGAGGGCCGCATTGTGCTTCAGCACCTTCAAGCGTCTTTTGTGCTATATGGAATTAAAAATACAGATCACAGACCAAATAACTGACCAGACTCAAAGAAAATGGCAAATTACTACTTTATTCTCAGTTCATAAAGTAAGGAGACCTGACAAACATCGGACTGATGCATGTAAACTAAGAAAGCAGCTTGATTACACAGAGGCCTTTATACCCCAATATGCGTCATCTATGATGTTATTCTTCGTGGCAAAACACAAAACCTATTCAGGGGAAGGATTGGTTAAGGGGACATATCTACTTATAGAATATGTAAGGATTAGTGCATCATTAGCTACCCCTTATCTGTAGGGCACGCCTTTAACTGCCTCTAAATATGTACAGCAGTGATTATAATGGATGCAACTGTTCACCATGTGGTGTTATCGTGTTATGCATTGAACAATGCAACATTGTATGTTAGGTTGTCCCTCAAACCTACTGATATGTTGGCATACTATCCCAACCTTGGACTTTCGACTCTTTTAGCAGCACGTAACCGAAACGAAAAAAAAAGGTAAGTGTTCGATTCCCATCAGACTACTCCCCATTTTCCCAACTAGTCCATCACCTCTAATCAGTAGGCCATAAGCCATAGTCTTCCTTATGTAGTTGACCTTGTTGACTGCTCGCTGGCCTGGAACATTTAAGGGAGTGTGAGCACACCACTATCTTTGTCTGAGGCTTAATGAATAGCCGTTGTTCTCTTCTCCGAAATCGCGTGTTAGCAGACCATGAATTTGTCCATTTCAGTCTTTTATTTTCTGCTTTTTGATTTAATTATGCTGGATGCATTTGCTCCTTTTGGCCTCTAGAGACGTGCTCACTCTCTCATATGAACTTTGTGCACTGTTCATTGACCAACAGTTGGCTCTTGCAGATGTTTTCTTATTTTTCAATCTATGAGGAATGTCCCATAAAGAGAGCGTATCCATATACCTCCCTGTGTGCTTTATGCTTATTCCGTAAAAATAACATCCTTTACTCTGGGCCAACCTTGGCTCATCGTCGGTTCTGCACATGGAACTATTCTTCTGTGTCTCCTGATCTTACAGCCTTAGTCTGTTTCTGAGGTAGCCTAGTTGTATCGGACATGAATCGGCATCCCTTTTCCTATCATGGCCGTCCTAGCCACATTATAATACCTTTGTAGCAAGCTTCTATATGTTTCCTTTCTACCTTGTGTTACTGCATATTTACAGTTTTGATCAGTAAGTAGCTTCGTCTTCTTTGTAGTTGTTACGCTCACCTGGCTCCCACAGAGGCGTCGAACTGGACTGGACTGCTGTGATCTCCACCAATGTGACGCGTAGGGCCGAGATGACGGACTGGACTGGCCCACCTAGCTTCGTTTGCTTGGCCCGTAGGAATATTCTTCTGCAAGTGAGAAAGGGAATTAACCACCCGTGGAGTTGAGCGTAAATCCCCCCACCCCGTTGTTCTCCCACTGATCACCTTGGCTGTCCCCTCTTATAGTCTCACCTGGATGATTTGAAAAGATGAGCTCTCCATCCTGCATTGAGCGCAGGGGCGCGTAGATAACCAGGTGCTTCACTGGCTCGAAGGAATTGGTGAGTTCCAGGACAATATTGACTCCGATATTCCCAGCATGACGCCGTAAGTATGTAGTTCGTAAGAGTTCAAATGCCTGACTTTCACTCTTGTCCGATTCCTTGCAGGTTGTAGCTTGACCATACTGGAGAGTTCCTCGTGGCAACCGGTAATGTTCTGGTAAGGATTTGTATTATCCAACACTGTTCGATAAAATAATGTCCATATGTAACCTGTTGCTTTCTCCCTTATTCAGGCGCTGAGAGAAAGTATGAAGTCTCAGGGAATAATGCCTCCGGCGGTAAAATCAGGTAAGTCTTTTGTGGTGAGGAGGGTTCCCCTTGTTAGTCCCTTGTTTCACCTTGCTGTCCTTTTGTTTCCCCTTAGGGGCCGAGGTTCGGCTAGGATGCAGTGGAAGCTGCGCCGACCCGTGAAGAAGAATAGTACCCCCGGTGGTAAAATCAGGTAAGTCTATGGGGGGTATTCCTCTGTCTATTCCCTTGGCTCACCTTGCTGTTCTTGTCTTCTCCTTAGGTGCCGGAGTGCGGCGGGAACATGCAGGAGGATGTGGTGAAATGTGAAGATGCTGCGAAGGCCGGTGAGTTCAGCGCGGCGCTCCAGCAGGCGAGGCGACGCGCATTAAAATAACTTCTTTCTTCCAGCTCGAAGGCGCGATGAATCGGGAATTCAGGTAAGGATCAAAGGTATTGCTCTTGTTCTAACCTTTTCTCCTTCTTTCTCCCTTTTTCTAGGAGCTCCCAACTCGAGGCGGGCGTGGCAGAAGACTGGATGCAGACTTGCAGGCACGGTGAGCGTTACGCTGCTGGATGCAGAATAACGCGAAGCGTGTGCTGCTCTTCGGGCATGGTTTAAATAGCCTCCAAAGTAGTCTCAGGTAAGTACTCCTCCCCAGCCCCACCCGAGTAAAAAAAATAGTCCCTAGGTAAAATAGTCCCTTCCAAGCCTCTTTTGGCTTGGAGCTCTTGCAGCATGGTCTGCATCAGGTAAGTTTGCAGTATAGTCTGCATCAGGTAAGTTTTAATCTATGAGCCTGGCGCCTATGGCGCCAGGACTGCACCCAAATAGCCCCTAGCAGGGGTTGTTGGGCTTGCTTGGGGTAACTTGATGCCTGCTTCCGGGGTTGCTGGACTTGGTCTGGGTCCCCGGGGGTAGGCATCATGACAGCACTCCCCCCAAGGCCCCTCCTAAAGTCGTTCTTCCCTGTGGTTTCGGTTTGTCTGGGAAATTTCAGTGGAATTTTTTCACCAATTGGGGTGCATGAACATGGTCACTAGGTTCCCATGACCTTTCCTGTGGTCCGTAACCTTTCCAGTCGATTAAATAAAAAAGTTTTGACTTTATCAGCTTGGAGTCCAGGATGTTCTTAACTTCAAATTCGGGTTCTCCGTCTACAAGGATGGGGTCTGGTGGCTTGGTTAGTCTTGTCCCTGGTTGTACTGGCTTCAAAAGTGACACATGAAAGACGGGATGAATTCGCATATTAGCAGGTAAGTCCAACTTGACAGCCACCGGGTTGATAATGGCCTTAATAGAGTAAGGTCCCAAATATCTGGGGTTAAAGGTCCGTGTCCCCTTTAGAGGTATATGTTTTGTGGCTAACCATACTTGGTCCCCTATTTGGTATTGTGGAGAATCACTTCTATGCCGATCAGCATCTTTCTTGTATTTTTCTTTCGCCTGTTTTAAATGTGTAGTTGCTTCCTTAAAGGCTTGTGTAATTGTAGCGTGCAGATGGTCCACTGCGGGCATTTCTAAGTGTTGGGGTGAGTCAAGGTCTGAGGTTCGAGGGTGATGCCCATATAAGGTATAAAAGGGGCATTGTCTAGTTCCAGAGTGTACTGAATTATTGTATGCATATTCGGCGATCCAAAGAATGTCTTTCCAATTACTCTCCGTTTGATGTAACATACAACGCAGGTATTGTTCGAGAGTCTGGTTGGTCCTCTCCGTTTGACCATCGGTCTGGGGGTGGTGACTGGTCGATAACCTCACATCGATTTGCGCCAATTGACAGCATTATTTCCAAAAATGTGAAATGAATTGACTGCCCCGGTAAGAGACCAATACGGACGGAAATCCGTGTATGCGAAGAATGTTTTCGAGGAACTCCTTGGCCAGGATTGAAGCAGAAGGTAATCCCTTTAAAGGAATAAAGTGGGCCATCTTGGAAAAAAGATCCACAATAACTAGAATGGTGCTAAATCCATTCTCCAGCATGGGGTCTGGCATGGATTCACATGCTCATGAATATTCCCCGTCGTCAGGCTGGGAATCCCCCGTAAAGAAAAAATCAGTATCAGTTTCGTTTCTGATCTGTCTTTCTTACTAGTAACCAATCACTGATCTCTGGGTCATACTGCCCCCAGCCAATGACTGCCCTCTCCCTAAGCCCCGCCTCTGGCAGCCATCCTCAGATTTTTACCGCACGCTCAAGTGTTGGGAGTCCTCGTGCTTTAGCTCTTGTGTTTTTGCTGCGTTTTCGCACTTTTTCAGGAGATTTTCTCATTTTTTCGGCTTAATCGAGCCTCAAGCTCCACCGTTTCTACTTCCGATAACGGGGACCCGTTTCGGAATTCCTCTACGCCCCTCAAGGGTGAAGTTTTCGTCGAGTTTACACTTCTTGGAGGATTCCGGAAGATCTGCGGCCTACCTCAACGGACATGGCCCAGGACAAGGGAAGCTCGATGCCCGGATCTAAGCTGTTCAGGTGCTGCCCTGGATGCGGATTGCAGAACTTTTTCAAGGAGGACGAGCACTCGCGTTGTCTCTACTGTCTTCATGAGGACAAGACGCACGTGGAGAAGGCCTGCGTTCTGCAAGAACCTTTCGGAACGGACCAACCAAGATCATCGTTCCCGCCTCGCCGCCTGGCTGGAGAAGGGCACAGCAGGTGAGAAGGGGAAGAAAAAGTCTGAGCGTGCTTCTAAGTCCAGTGAGGGCGCCCCGGCGACGGGGGCCCAACAGAAGGCCAAGCACCGCGAGTCCGCGGGCACCCGGAGCGGCGAAAGGTCGGGCTCTTCGGCTGCCAGGCAGGGTGCTAATTCCCCGGCACGATCGACTACGAGCCAGCTCTCTGGTTCGGGGAAGAGGAAGTCCGAGAACCCGGGTAAGCCGCTGGAGCGGACCTGGTCGATCTCGAAGGGGGAGCGAGGCGCTGACCCTCCCCCCAAGGCGAAGGCCCAGGACGCACCTAAGGTGGTGAGGGCTTTGATCCATCCGGCAAAGGCCTCTGTCGAAGTGGTCGCTGCGACCCTTGCGAAGCCGACTGAGACTACGCCAGTGGAAACGCTCTCTGGGCCCAGAGTATCCATGCCATCGCGGAGGGAGTCCTCTTTCCAGCCCATCGTTAAGACCCCCGTGAAGCCCCCGGCAGAAAAAGAGGTGGGGGCGGTGGCCATTACAGACTCGGAATCAGCCTCTCAGGAGAAGCTGGTGGAAGCCGAGAAGGGCCTCAACAAGAGGTCCATAGGCCTCAACAACAGGTTTATAGGCCTCAACGAGAGGTTCGCGAAGGTTCGATCCCAGGGGACGGTCCCCGCTGACGTGATCGAAGATAGCGACGATGGCGACGTAGAGGGCCCAGTGGAACGGCCATTCCGTCCGTCGCAGCCATTACCCGAGCCCCAGGATAGCTCGCCGGCCATTTTTTTGGCAATCCAATCCTTATGTACCGAGATAAGGACGAGATTAGCACGGACCCCGACGGAGGATCCAGAACTGGCCCCGTCGGGAAGCCCTCCGAACAAGCGGAGGAGAGTCCACCCCGCTCCGCCCTTCTTGCCTGCGAGACCTGTGGACTCCTCGTCCTCGCCGGACCCTAGAGAGGATATGGCGACGGACACAGCGACGGGGACGGACGATGACGACAGCAATGACACAGCGGACATCCCGTCATCACCCCCCCCCCCGCGGGCTTCCCAAGCCGACGAAATTGGCTCTTTCCACGCCATGATAACCATGGCATCCGAGCTCTTCCAGCTCTGCCCTGAAGAACAAAAAAAGGAAGTGTTTCTGTACCAACGACGAGAGGCCAAAAGGAAGATGGCCCTCGCGGTGCCTTTGCTCGACGACATCTGGAGGGGCTTATGGTCCTGAAGAACCCTTCCACGGCACCCGCCAAGAGGGACAGGTATGAGAAGAAGTACCGAGTCCCCGATGCCGCCCCCTTGTGCCTCAGGGCCCAGCCCACGCCGGACTCTGTCGTCTCGGCAGCAGCTAAGAAGAAGGCAGCGGGTGCGGCGGCTTCAACTTCCACTTCCCCGCCGGACAGCGAGGGCAAGAAGTTGGACTCCATGGGACGACGAGTCATCTTGTCGGCGGCGACGACGATTAACGCGGCCAGTGCCTTAGCGATCGTGGCCCGCTACGACAGGGAGCTCTGGTTCAAGATAGCTCCCCTGCTATACTTCTTACCTGACGACAAGAGGGTGGAGGCCCTAGAAATCCTGCAGGAAGGCGAGGTGGCGTCGGATCACGCCAAATCCGATACCGGATTTCGCCAACTGGGCAACGGAGTTTGCCTCCGACGACGAGAATGGCTCAAGGCGACAGACTTTCGCCAGGACGTCCAGACCAGAGTGTTGGACATGCCGTTCGACGGCAGCAACCTCTTTGGTAAGTCGGTGGACGAGTCTCTACAGGCCATCAAGACCGACTCGGAGACGGCCCGGGCCTTAGGGGTGCTTCAACAGCGACGGCCCTTTCGGAGCTCCGGAGGCAGACAGGGTGCCTCCAAAGGTTCCAGCGGTGGCTCCTCCACTTACCGCCAGGCGGCCCGCTCCTCTTCCCAGGAGGCCTACAGAGGTCGCGGCAAGCAAGGGGGATCCCGCCGTCGTCGGCAAGGCCGCCTCCAAGCAAGACTGACCCGGCCGTGTTGTCAGGCCCCCACCCAAGCAACCCAGTGGGAGGCTGGCTGACGAAGTTCGTCAGCGTGTGGGAGTCCATCTCCACCGACCGTTGGGTGTTGGACACCCTGGCCAACAGGCACTCGCTGGAATTCCAAAAGAAGTGCCCTTGCATTCCTCCCGTGGCCAGGAAGGAAAATCACGTCCCTCAACTGTTGTTGGAGGTAAGGGCGATGCTCAAGAAAGGTGCCATCGAGCTCGTCCCCAGAAGGCTCCGCGGCTCCGGAGAGTACTCAAGGTACTTCCTCGTCAGGAAGAAGACAGGCGGTTGGCGCCCCATCCAGGACCTGCGTCGCTTAAACAAGTACATCAAGGCGCAGAAATTCAGGATGGTCACCCTCCAGCACGTGCTGGGACAGCTGGAGGAAGGCGACTTCCTGTCGTCTTTGGACCTGGAGGATGCTTACTTCCACATCCCTATTCTAAAAAGGCACAGGAAGTTCCTCAGGTTCGTGTTTCAGGGACCCCACTACCAATTCAGAGCCCTAATGTTCGGATTAAAATCGGCACCAAGGGTTTTCACCAAGTGCCTGGCACCAGTGGCGGCGCGACTGCGCCTGCAGGGGATCCACGTTTACCCCTACCTGGACGACTGGCTAATCCGGGCAAGGACAAGGGAACTCGCCGTCGAACACGCGGCGAGGACCGTCCTGTTGCTCACGGAGCTGGGGTTCGCCATCTCCTACCCCAAATCCCACCTAGTTCCATCGCAGACTGCACTGTTTCTGGGAGCGAAGCTCGATACAGTGGGGCAATTGGCCTCCCCTTCAGAGGAGAAGACCAAGACCATCCTGGGCAAGGTGCGGCGCCTGCTAGCCACGGACGTGGCCAGGGTGAGGTCCATCAAGTCCCTCCTCGGGATGATGTCCTCGTACATCTATCTTGTACCCCTTTGCAGACTTCGGATGCGTCCGCTACAGGAGTTCCTCGACGCCCGCTGGTTTCAGGGGACAGGCTGTTTCGAGGACAGGATCCCTCTCGACGAGGAGTTCCGTCGGGCGATCTTATGGTGGGGCATCCGTGCTCACCTCACGACAGGCACAGAATTTCAAATTTGGCGTTTCAGGAGACGGTGACGACGGATGCCTCTCTGGAGGGTTGGGGGGCCCACACCGGAGACCTCCACGCAAGAGGCCTTTGGCTCCCGGAGGAGAGGTCTCTCCACATCAACATTCTGGAGCTCCGAGCAGTGTTCTGGGCTCTCAAGTCGTTCCTTCCGTCCCTCAAGGGCAAAGTGGTGAGGATCTTCACCGACAACACCACCACGATGTTCTATATACGGAAGCAAGGAGGCACCAGATCCCCAGCCCTATCCAAGGAGGCCCAGGATCTGTGGCACTGGGCTGTCGCCCAGGGGATGTTTCTGGTTCCCTTCCACCTGGCAGGAATAAAAAACACCATTGCCGACTCACTCAGCAGGGAGCTGCACTCGTGCCACGAGTGGGAACTGTGCCAGGATCAAGTGGATCGACTCTTCCAACGATGGGGAAACCCCAGATCGACCTGTTTGCGACGGCGACGAACTCCAAGTGCCAGAGGTTCGCCAGCAGGTTCCCACAGCCGAGGAGCATGGGCGATGCTTTCTCGTTCCTTTGGGATGGCCTGTTCCTATACGCGTTCCCTCTATTGCCGTTGCTGCTCCGCCTCATCAACCAGCTCAAGAAGTCCAGGTGCAGGATGATCCTCGTCGCACTGGCGTAGCCGAGGCAGATCTGGTTCCCGGACCTTCTGGACTTGTCAACGTCCCCGCCAGTCAGGCTGCCGGCGGACGCGGATCTTCTCTCCAGAGAAGGAGGCGCCATTCTCCATCACGACCCACAGTCGCTGAACTTGCAGGCCTGGCTCCTGCAGCACTAGAGTTTGGAGGGTACGATATCCCGGCTGATTGCAGAGAGGTTCTTGCAAAGGCCAGGGCGTCCTCAACTCTCAAGTGTTACGGTCATAAATGGAAGAGGTTCTCTGTCTGGTGCCGTGCACAGAAGATTAACCCTCTGTGGATTACGGCCCCTCAAGTGCTGCCGTACCTACTGTCGCTGGCCAAAGCTGGACTGGCACACGCCTCCATAAAGATACATCTGGCTGCCATCTCCCGATATACCAGGACTACGGGACGGGCGTCCTTGTGGTCTCATCGCCTGGTGAAGGAATTTATGAAGGGACTATTCCAATAATTCCCGCCGGTGAAGGCTCCTGCCCCGGCGTGCGAGCTTAATGTGGTGCTGACCAGGCTCATGAGAGCCCCATTCGAGCCTATGCATTCGGCGCCTTTGAAGTTCCTGTCATGGAAGACAGCGTTCCTCGTGGCCATCACATCTGCACGACGAGTGGGAGAGATTCAGGCCCTATCTTGCAAGCCTCCATACTTGACTTTTCATGACACGAGGGTGGTGCTGAGGACGCACCCCTCCTTCATGCCCAAGGTGCCGTCGGACTTCCACCTCAACGATCCCTTGGTGTTACCAGTTTTCTTCCCGTCGCCTTCGACGCCGGCCGAGAGGACTTTGCACTCGCTGGATGTAGCTAGAGCGCTGAAGTTCTACGTGGACCGCACAAAGAGTTTTTGGAAGACGTCACAACTGTTTGTGAACTTCGGGTCTGTGAATCAAGGGAAGGCTCTCTTGAAGACTTCCATTTCCAGATGGCTCTCCGGCTGCATCATGCATTGTCACCGGTTGGCAAACCGACCGCTGCCCGGCCGTCCGAGAGCCCATTCGACCACAGCGATCCCTGCTACCACGACGTTCCTGTCTGGTGTGCCCCTGCTGGACATCTGTAGGGCTGCTACGTGGAGGTCGACGCACACCTTCACAAGATTCTACTGCGTCGATCGGGACTCCAGGGAGGAGTCCAGGGTCGGCCAAGCAGTGCTGCGCAACCTGTTCGCTTAAGCTGAGCCTGGTGAGGAGGTAAGATATGCTTAATGTTGAGTTGTTGTATTGCTTAATGTTGAGCCTGTTGCCACCTCCCGTGGTTGTGCATGTGTATACTGCTATGTATTCTTTTATTCATGAGCATGTGAATCCATGCCAGACCCCATGCTGGAGAAGGAACAAGTTACTTACCTGTAACTGTTGTTCTCCAGCATGGGATCTGGCATGGATTCACATGCGAACCCTCCCACCTACCCCTCTGCGGCTCTTCACTTGGTTATACTGCCACTTGGCGTGCTACCAAATCTGAGGATGGCTGCCAGAGGCGGGGCTTAGGGAGAGGGCAGTCATTGGCTGGGGGCAGTATGACCCAGAGATCAGTGATTGGTTCCTACTAAGAAAGACAGATCAGAAACGAAACTGATACTGATTTTTTCTTTACCGGGGATTCACAGCCTGACGACGGGGAATATTCATGAGCATGTGAATACATGCCAGACCCATGCTGGAGAACAACAGTTACAGGTAAGTAACTTGTTCCTTGCCTGGGGGTAGATCAATAATAAAGTCTAACGATAAGGTGTGCCATGGTGTAGGCAGAATGTCTAAAGGTTGAAAGAGTCCAGCTGTTTTTTTCTTTTGACTTTTGTTTTGGGCGCAAATGCCACAAGACATCACAAATGATTTAATATCCTTTCGCCAGGTGGGCCACCAGAATTGACTTTTAATTTTAGCTTCAGTTTTTGCAATACCTGGGTGCCCCTCCATTAGGGTATCATGATAACGGGAAATGACTAGCTCTTGTAGTTCCTTGTGTGGCAGAAATAGCCGTCCTTGGTAATAAGGCAGATCATTGGTGACAGAGTAGTCTGGGCCTTTCTTTACCCAGTCCTGCAAGGCTGTAGAATCAAAGAGTTGCTGGATCTTTACCTGAATGTCCTCTAGAGTCTGTAGAGTAGTCATGCCAAGAATCCTTTGTTCGGGAATTATAGGTACTGGTTCAGGGTTCACTTCTGCCTCTCCCATCCCTATTCGGGATAAGGCGTCTGCTTTACCATTCTTACAACCTGGTCGATAGGTTATCACGAAATCGAACTCGGCAAAGAACAATGCCCATCGGAGTTGACGTGACGATTTGGCCTTGGCTGTCTTTAAATACTGTAAGTTCCGGTGATCGGTGATCACAGTAATGGTATCCCTGGCACCGAGAAGATAGTGCCGCCAAGCCTTGAAGGCGGATTTAATGGCTAATAACTCCTTATCGGTAACCGCATAGTTTAACTCCGGTGCTGAGAACTTTCTGGACCAAAACGCTTCTGGGTGAAGTTGGCCAGTTTCAGGGTCCTTTTGAGACAGGACAGCTCCCATGGCTAGACTGGATCCATCAGTTTCCACTATGTATGGAAGTTCAGGGCGCGGGTGCTTTAATACAGGTGCAGACGTGAATTTCGCTTTCAGCTCTTGGAAGGCATTTTCAGCGTCTTCAGTCCACATAAAGCGTTTATTTTTTCGCAAGAGTGCTGTAATGGGATGTACAACATGTGAAAAATCTGGGATGAATCTGCGGTAGAAATTGGCAAAGCCGAGCATACTTTGTACTTCTTTAACTGAGCTTGGTGATGGCCACTTAAGGATTGCATCCACCTTTCGTGAGTCCTTTCGGACTCCCTTTGGGGTCAGGATAAACCCAAGGAATTCAACTTCTGTGGCATGAAAAACGCATTTTTCCAGTTTTGCATATAGTTTGTGCTGATGCAATTTCTCAAGGACTGCTCGGACGTGCTTCACATGGTCAGATTCTGAAGAGGAGTATACTAGAATATCATCGATATATACAACAACACAAACGTCAATGAGTTCACGAAGGACATCGTTCATGAAGTATTGGAAGACTGCAGGTGCATTGCACAACCGAAAGGCATCACCTGGTATTCGAATAACCCATACTTAGTGCGGAAAGCAGTCTTCCATTTGTCGCCCTCTTTTACACGTACCAGATGGTATGCCCCCCGGAGATCTAATTTAGTGTAAACGCAAGCGTCCTCCACTTGGTCTAGTAGTTCAGGGATCAGAGGCAATGGGTATCGGTTCTTAACAGTTATCTGGTTCAATGTGCGGTAGTCTATGCATGTTCTGAGGTCACCTTCCTTTTTGGGCACGAAGAACAAAGCTGAAGATGCAGGGGACTTAGATGGGCGAATAAAGCCATTGGCAAGGTACTGGTCTGAGTATTGTCGTAGGTGAAGGTTCTCAGGTTCATAGATCCTGCTACAAGGGGGTTGTGCACCGGGTATGAGATCGATTTGGCAATCGTACGATCTGTGAGGAGGTAAGGTGTTTGCCTGTTCTTTTTGGAAGACATCCTGGAATTCTTGGTATTCAGGAGGTAGTTGCATGACTGCTGTGGTTGCTGTGGCCAGGCCTGCGCTCAGATTTTTCTTTGGGTAACAGGTTTGCGCACAATCCAGGAAGGTTATTCTCTTCTCTCGCCAATCAATACAAGGATTATGTGTTTCCAACCAAGGTATCCCCAGTATTATTTGGAAATGTGGGGCCTTGATTAGATCAAACACAATACTCTCTTGATGCCCATCCGGACCTAATAATGTGTCATGATGCCTACCCCCGGGGACCCAGACCAAGTCCAGCAACCCCGGAAGCAGGCATCAAGTTACCCCAAGCAAGCCCAACAACCCCTGCTAGGGGCTATTTGGGTGCAGTCCTGGCGCCTATGGCGCCAGGCTCATTTGGAGAGTCAGTCCTCCAGGCTCATAGATTAAAACTTACCTGATGCAGACCATGCTGCAAACTTACCTGATGCAGACCATGCTGCAAGAGCTCCAAGCCAAAAGAGGCTTGGAAGGGACTATTTTACCTAGGGACTATTTTTTTTTACTCAGGTGGGGCTGGTGAGGAATACTTACCTGGGACTACTTTGGAGGCTATTTAAACCACGCCCGAAGAGCACCACACGCTTCACGTTATTCTGCATCCAGCAGCGTAACGCTCACCGTGCCTGCCAGTCTGCATCCAGTTTTCTGCCACGCCCGCCTCGAGTTTCGAGCTCCTAGAAAAAGGGAGAAAGAAGGAGAAAAGGTTAGAACAAGAGCAATACCTTTGATCCTTACCTGAATTCCCGATCCATCGCGCCTTCGAGCTGGAAGAAAGAAGTTATTTTATGCGCGTCGCCTCGCCTGCTGCAGCGCCGCGCTGAACTCACCGGCCTTCGCAGCACCTTCACATTTCACCGCATCCTCCTGCATGTTCCCGCCGCACTCCGGCATCTAAGGAGAAGACAAGAACAGCAAGGTGAGCCAAGGGAATACACAGAGCAATATGCCCCATAGACCTACCTGATTTTACCACCGGGGTACTATTCTTCTTCACAGGTCGGCGCAACCTGCAAGGAATCGGACGGCGGGAATATCGGAGTCAATATTGTCCTGGAACTCACCAATTCCTTCGAGCCAGTGAAGCAACTGGTTATCTACGTGCCCCTGCGCTCAATGCAGGATGGAGAGCTCATCTTTTCAAATCATCAGAAGAATATTCCTACGGGCCAAGCAAACGAAGCTAGGTGGGCCAGTCCAGTCTGTCATCTCGGCCCTACGCGTCTCATTGGTGGAAATCGCAGCAGTCCAGTCCAGATCGACTCCTCTGTGGGAGCCAGGTGAGCGTAACATAATGTCATCTCTGCGGTGGAATGAGTTACAGGCCCAGAGGCAATTTCAGTTCCATCAACTGTGGTGATGACATCTGAGGTGTTTTTTTTTCGGCAGAGAGGCAGATTCATCCTGGAAGCCAATTCGTAGTCCACATAGTTTCCTATGGCCCCGCTATCAATATATGCCCTTACTGCGTGCATACGCGATGGCTGCCCTGGATCTACGAGGACCATTGGTATGATGAAATGCGGGGTCTGAGTGTCCTTCTTCAAGCTCGGCAAGCGGACCTCTACGCTTGTCGGGCGTGGTCGTTTCCCGAAATCTGACTCCATATGGCTTTTCTCAGCAGCTCCTACCACCTTCTTGGGTGGTTTTACAGGGCAATCCCGTAGAAAATGCCCAGAAGTTCCACAATATAGATACAATTGCATTTGCCGTCTCCTTTCTCTTTCCTTCTGGGTTAAGGGTCCTTTAACCCCTCCGATTTGCATGGGTTCTGAAGCCTCTGCTCCTTTCGGGTTAGAGTGGGTTTTGACCAACACCCTGTTCTCAAACTTGGCTCGATCACCCTTTCTGTTCTGAAGTCTATGATCTAACTGGACCACTAAGTCTATATATTCAGCACAGTCTTGAGGTGGGTTCACGACTTGAGCCAAGACATCCTTGAGTTCTCCTCGAAGCCCTCGATGAAATAACGTGATTCGTTTTACCTAAGGCCATCCAGTTTCCACTATCAACCTATTAAAAGTCGCGATGTAAGATAGAAGGTGAGGTATCCATAACGCCCGGGTGGGAATTTGTAGGCAGGCTTTGCGTTCTGTTACGCTCACCTGGCTCCCACAGAGGCGTCGATCTGGACTGGACTGCTGCGATCTCCATCAATGTGACGCGTAGGGCCGAGATGACGGACTGGACTGGCCCACATAGCTTCGTTTGCTTGGCCCGTAGGAATATTCTTCTGCAAGTGGAGAAAGGTAATTAACCACCCGTGGAGTTGAGCGTAAATCCCCCCACCCCGTTGTTCTCCCACTGATCACCTTGGCTGTCCCCTCTTATAGTCTCACCTGATGATTTGAAAAGATGAGCTCTCCATCCTGCATTGAGCGCAGGGGCGCGTAGATAACCAGTTGCTTCACTGGCTCGAAGGAATTGGTGAGTTCCAGGACAATATTGACTCCGATATTCCCGGCAAGACGCCGTAAGTAAGAGTTCAAGAGTTCAAATGCCTGACTTTCACTCTTGTCCGATTCCTTGCAGGTTACAGCTTGACCTTACTGAAGAGTTCCTCGTGGCAACCGGTAATGTTCTGGTAAGGATTTGTATTATCCAACGCTGTTCGATAAAATAATGTCCATATGTAACCTGTTGCTTTCTCTCTTATTCAGGCGCTGAGAGAAAGTATGAAGTCTCGGGGAATAATGCCTCCGGCGGTAAAATCAGGCAAGTCTTTTGTGGTGAGGAGGGTTCCCCTTGTTAGTCCCTTGTTTCACCTTGCTGTCCTTTTGATTCCGCTTAGGGGCCGGGGTTCGGCTAGGATGCAGTGGAGGCTGCGCCGACCCGTGAAGAAGAATAGTACCCCCGTGGTAAAATCAGGTAAGTCTATGGGGGGTATTGCTCTGTGTAGTCCCTTGGCTCACCTTGCTGTTCTTGTCTTCTCCTTAGGTGCCGGAGTGTGGCGGGAACATGCAGGAGGATGCAGTGACATGTGAAGATGCTGCGAAGGCCGATGAGTTCAGCGCGGCGCTCCAGCAGGCGAGGCGACGCGCATTAAAATAACTTCTTTCTTCCAGCTCGAAGGCGCGATGAATCGGGAATTCAGGTAAGGATCAAAGGTATTGCTCTTGTTCTAACCTTTTCTCCTTCTTTCTCCCTTTTTCTAGGAGCTCCAAACTCGAGGCGGGCGTGGCAGAAGACTGGATACAGACTTACAGGCATGGTGAGCGTTACGCTGCTGGATGCAGAATAACGTGAAGCGTGTGCTGCTCCTCGGGCGTGGTTTAAATAGCCTCCAAAGTAGTCGCAGGTAAGTATTCCACCCCAGCCCCACCCGAGTAAAAAAATAGTCCCTAGGTAAAATAGTCCCTTCCAAGCCTCTTTTGGCTTGGAGCTCTTGCAGCATGGTCTGCATCAGGTTAGTTTGCAGCATGGTCTGCATCAGGTACGTTTTAATCTATGAGCCTGGCGCCTGTGGCGCCAGGACTGACTCTCCATATAAGCCTGGCACCATAGGTGCCAGGACTGCGCCCAAATAGCCCCTAGCAGGGGTTGTTGGGCTTGCTTGGGGTAACTTGATGCCTGCTTCCGGGGTTGCTGGACTTGGTCTGGGTCCCGGGGGTAGGCATCATGACAGTAGTTGTGATTACTTTACCTTTGGGTACATGTTTCTCTCCGTGCTTCAGTTGCATTGTTACTCTTAAGTATTTTCATATCGTTTCAGCATAGGTTCATATATCTTCTTTATGACATCACTCTGTCTTCGTCAGATTTTACTCAACGCTCCATGATGTCCATAGGTGCGTGCTGACATCCTTCCACTGACTCAACGTGAGGGTACATTCTATATGACTGTCTTGAGTGCATAACGCACTTGATGCAGCATGGGAACGACATAGGGGTGTCACATGCATTCTCTGACCATTCCAGTATGACAGTGTTGAGCAGGTGGGAACTAGTGAGAAAGCGGCTACCTGCTCCTCCAAATCCCTCCCCCCCCTGTTTGAATCTTCAACCAGATTCTCTACTTCCATTTTCTTCATCTTCTCTTCATATTGTTTTTCATTCTTTTTTATCATTTCTTCTGATCGTTTCTTTGGGATCCATAGTTGTGTGACCCGCTCTGAGGTCACTTGCATTCTTTAAAAGTGTATCCACACTCCAGGTCATGTGACAACACTCCAGGTGGTGGACAGAATATCCAACGTCCTACATATTTCTTATGATACTTTGGGTAGTAGATCTTTGTTTCTGGAGGTGCAAGGGAGCTCTTTTTTTATATTCTCACAGGTACTTTCCTCATCCTGCACTTCTCCATTTGCAGCATTTATGTCAATCATTGTCTTCATTCCAACATCTTTCTTGGCTGTATTCTGGCATTGTCCGTATACGACCTTTATGAGACAGAATCCCAGCATTACCAACACTATTACTGCTCCAAGTATTTTGAAAACGTTTGCCAACAATGTTGGAATCCATGATAATAAATATGAGAACTAATTATCTGCCACCTTCTCATCAACTTCATCCTCCATTTTTGTTTGCAGAGTCATCTGCATAGTTGTTGCCTCTGTCAGGGTTCCATTCCCTGCGTCATGAGATGGTATAAATGTGTAGCAAGAAGGCATATCTTGGCGCACACGTCTCTTTACATTGCTGTAATTGGATCGATATTATGTCTGTTCTGGAGAGTCATCAGCCTGATGGCTCTCAATTCTTTTCTAATTGCATTGAATCCTTTTATTGTTACTTTGATCGTCTGAAGCAGCTCCCAGCTTGTAATCTGCAGCCACTTAGCATTCACTGCAGTCTGGAGTCCTGGCAAAAATATAGATGTCATTATTACTGCTGTCTTGCTGAACAGTCTGTGATCATCTGGAATATTATCATAGGCCATAATTGCTTGTCTTCTGCCGACATAGGTCGAGTGATCTCTTCCTTCTCATGCGGTCAACCATCTTTGGAAATTCATCAATGTGAAGGTCACTTTGGGGACCACCAATGCTGGAACATGTATCATTATGTCACACCGCGGCCATGGAAACTATGGGCAAGATGGAGGCGCTGCTAGGTCTCCACGGCAGGTTTGCGTGACATGCTAGTCTTTTTTGGGCTGCAGGTACATAAGGAGGTCACGCCCCCTAAGAGTCACGTTGCAACTCGCATTCGTAGGTCTTTTGATTTTCGCCCGTGTAGCAGTGCTCTCCTTGCGTGCTTCCCTCTGTTCCTGTTTTACCTTAGCCTTTCTGACTGGGATATTGTTTCCACAGTCGCCTCTCTTGTCCTTTTCCCCGCTCCGAGTCCTCCCTGCTCACATGTGTCTTTGGTCAGCCTCTCCGCTGCCGCCTTTCCGGTTTCTTCTGTGGTATTGCTTCATTTGTGCCTTCTTTCATCCTACAGCCTCTTGTGGCACATCTGTGTTTCCCTTTTGTCAGCTCCTTTTCACCGGCACCCGCCCGCGGTGTGTTCGGTGTCCGCCACTTTGCATCCCAGGTTTCTCTCTCTTTACCTCTCTCGCTCGTCCGCTCTCTCATTCTCTCTCTCCCTCTCTCGCTTGCTCGCCACGCTCTCTCTCTCTCTCTCTCTCTCTCGCTCGCTCACCCACTCTCACACACTCTCTCTCGCTTGCTCGCCCCCTCTCTCTCTCTCTCTCGCTCGCCAGCTCTCTCTCATTCTCTCTCGCTTCTTACTTATTCTATCTGTCCATACTGCTGACGGAGTCCCTCTTCCTCCGGGACCTTCTGTCAGCGGTGTGTTCCATACTTCATTGGTTAGGTATTCTTCAGCCATACTCGGAGCTACCTACCTGGAAATCTTCCCCTCCAGAGACAGACCAGAGATTTACCACTACCAATTGAAGTTTGTAGTTCCATTTCATTGCAAGACAGTACCAGCCTCTTCTACTAACGGTTCTGCCTGGCCAATACTACCTGCAGCTACACAGGGTTTTTTCTGCCTCTTCAGGCTTTTTCCCTGTTTGAAGAGACGGCTCCCTTGGGTTCACCTGACTGTCAGTCCTATCGACGGTCAAGGTGGCCTCGGGAGGAGACCGCCCCTACCTCTACGAGCGCAAGAAAGGAAGAAGAACTACCAAGACAGACGATGAAGCAGAGAATCCTAAGAAGGACAGAAGGAGGAGACAGAAGGCATCTAGCTCCACAGAGGATCCAGGTGAGGAGACTCAGGGGGAAGAAACTACAGACCTTGACAGTTTGCAACGCCACCCAATCAACATGGCCTCCTTGGAGCAATACCAGGAGATGGTGACCGCTATTCAGGGCCTGCAGGCTGAGGTTCAGAATCTCCGAACCGAGAACATTAATTTACGCCATTAAGTAACGGCACGAGAAGATTTTCAAGGTGATCTACCCCCATGACGTTTTCCTTTGGGAAGTATGATGGAAGTCCCAAGCTCTTGAAGGAATTCCTGGACGCTTGTATGATTTACTTTACTTTTCGACCTAAGGCTTAATGAACTAGATAGAGCTAAGGTCGGCTTCCTTGTTTCCAACCTTGTGGGCAATGCTTTGGCCTGGGCAACTCCACTGATAGCTCAGGCAAATCCAGCAATAAATGATTACACTCAGTTTACTCAATTGATGCGAACTAGATTCGATAGACCAGAGGTCCAATATTCTTCCTATGAAGCCCTTCTTCTGGATATCCGTCAAGGAAATCATGATGTACAGACTTATGCCTCCACATTTATAAAGTTGGCAACGGACGCAGGGTGGCCAGACTCGGTGCAACAGACTCTTTTTCGTGGAGTCTTGCATGATGAACTTAAGGACGAGCTAGCTAGGATGGCATGTCCTGCTTCCTTTCAAGAACTGGTGACGTTGTCACTTCAGTTGGAATACAGACTGCAGGAGCGGAAGCTGGAAAGAAGGAAATTTAGACCTCCCCCTCTGTAGGTATACCCACGGCGAATCCCCCTACCCGACCACAGTCGGATGAGCCTATGCAAATTGGAACAGCTAGAGGTCCTTTGACTCCAGGCGAACGGAAGAGACGTAGAGACCAGGGTCTCTGCATGTACTGCGGATCTTCTAAGCATCTGCTTCGTAATTGTCCAGAGGTACCCCCGAGATGCTCAGGAAACGCGTCTCCCCGGTCTTGAGCAGGGAAAGGAACCGGGCAGAGATTAAGATTCCCTGCAACTCTACTCAACAGGATAGTTCCGGTGATGACCATAGACTAATGGTATTCACGGTTCGCCTTACATTTAAATCCACCCCCTCAGTGGAAATCCTGGCTATGTTGGACTGTGGTGCGGCAGGGAATTTCATTGATATTCAGTGGGCGCAAGAACAAGGTATACCCCTACGCCAGAAGGTCAGCCCCTTACCAGTGGAAGGTGTGGACGGAACGCCCCTTTCATCCGAACCCATCGTCAAGGAGACAGGTCTGGCCACCATGTGCTTGTTTTAACGCCAAGAACAGATCACCTTTGATGTGATCAGACCCGCCCATTTCCCGGTCATCCAGGGCATACCCTGGCTACGCAAACATAATCCCAGGATTGATTGGTCTGCAAACACCATATGTTTTCCATCCCTGTACTGCTTGACATCATGTCTATCCCAGGCCTCTCCGTTGATGGGAAAAGGAGTCGCAGTTTCGACTTCCACAGCAGTGGTTCAGATGATTCCATCCTGTTACCAGCAGTATGCTGAAATCTTTGAAGATAAGCTACCCCGTTCCTTACCCCCACACCGATCTGAAGACTGTGCCATCGACCTGAAGCCTGAAGCGTCTGTCCCTTTTGGTCGCATGTATCCCATGTCACTCCCGGAAAGAAGAGCATTGAAGGAGTATTTAGATGCAACCTACAAAACGGCTTGATTCAAGAGTCTTATTCTCCAGCAGGGGCCTCAATGTTCTTCATTCCTAAGAAGGGTACCTCGGAGCTGAGACCTTGTATAGACTATCGCGGGTTGAACAGCTTGACTATCCGAGATAGGTACCCCATGCCCCTCATAAAGGAGGTATTAGAAGCCGTAGAAGGAGCCACCATCTTCACTAAAATAGACCTTCGGAGAGCCTATCACCTGTTGAGAATAAGGAAGGGAGATGAGTGCAAGATGGCCTTTAGGACTCCTCTGGGACATTTTGAATATAGGGTAATGTCCTTTGGACTTGTGAGTGCTCCTGCAGTGTTCCAACGTTTTGTTGATAAGATCTTCTCAGACCTGTTATATGCCTCGGTAGTTGTCTATTTAGACGATATACTGGTCTTCTCATCCTCCCTCTCGGAACATCGAAGACATGTTAATGAAGTCCTCCAAAGGTTAAGAGAACATCAACTTTTGGTGAAACCAGAGAAATTTATCTTTGAAGCCTCTTCGGTATCCTATTTGGGAGTCATTCTCTCAAAGGAGGGGGTACAAATGGATCCCGAGAAAGTTAGGGCGGTCCTTCAATGGCCTACTCCAAAAAATCCCAAGGACATACAGAGGTTTCTGGGACTATCTAACTTTTATAGAAGGTTCATCCCCTGCTTCTCTGATATAGTTCTACCTATTACCCGTCTGCTCAAGAAGGGTCAGCTGTTCAAATGGGATAAGGATGCTGATCAGGCCTTTCAAGCACTCAAGAGGGCCTTTACAACCGCCCCCATGCTAGTTCAACCTAACCAATCTCTTCCTTTTGTTGTGGAGACTGACGCCTCAGGAGGTGCCAATGGTGCTGCCCTTCTACAGACTGGTAAGGACGGACTAGAACATCCGGTAGCATATTATTCCAGAACGCTTACCCCTAGTGAAAGGAACTACTCAGTTTTGGAGCGAGATTTATTGGCGATCCGTCAGGCATGCATTGAGTGGAGGCATTTACTGCAGGGAGCTGCCCATCCATTTCTAGTAGGTACGGATCACCGGAATCTGAAGGTTCTACAACAGATGGAGTGCCGTAATTCTCGACATGCCCGGTGGGCATATTTTTTTACCAGTTTGACTTCGAGATAACGTACCTTCCAGGAAAGGAAAATGCATTAGCAGACGTCCTATCCCGCAGCCTGGAGCACAATGACGACCAAGGCCAGGGTGAGATACTTTCGGGTAAGAGAATCCTAGGAATGATCAGCTCTTTCCTGAAAGAAGTAGAGCGTTCTACCAGTCTCACAGAAGTTTCACTGGAGTATCAGCCACTCCTGGAAAGAAGAGGAATGCTGTATTTTCATCAAGGCTCACTGTATTTACCATCCAAAGAGCTCCCAACACAAGCTTTGTTTTGGTGTCACGACCTTCCTTCTGCAGGACATAAGGGCCAAGGGGCCACCCTGAATCTTGTGTCAAGGTATTTTTGGTGGCCAACAATGACTAAAGATGTCAAGACATATGTGACTATTTGCCCTATATGTGCAGCCGATAGACACACTACTCACCGACCATTGGGCCTGCTCCAACAAGAACCTTTACCATCGCAACCTTCGGAACACATTTTCACAGATTTTATTGTGGATCTTCCTCCTTCCATGGGTTCCACGGCGATCATGGTTACTGTAGATACCTTGAGCAAGATGGCACATTTCTCCCCCTTGCCTGGCCTGCCTTCTGCGCCAGAAGCGGCTGAAGTATTCTTGAGAGAGGTAGTAAGGTTGCATGCCCTGCCTCGGACCATCATGTCCGATAGAGGGACCCAATTCACCTCACGATTCTGGACAGCATTATGTAGCTCTTTGGGCATAAAGAGAGCTTTATCATCTAGATATCATCCCGAGAGCAACGGACAAACAGAACGCTTAAATGCCACTCTCGAACAATATCTCTGTTGTTTTTGCCACCAGGAACAAGCTAAGTAGAAGTCTTATCTTTCATTGGCAGAGTTCACCTACAACAACACCCAGCACTCCGCAACTGGTTTCAGCCCCTTCTTCTTCACCTATGGTTATCATCCGAGACACATTCCTCTTTTTGGAATCCCTCCAACGACAGTGCCTTCGGTAGATCAACGCCTTCATGATCTTCGTTCCATTCAAAAAGAGGCTGCTCAGAAACTGGAAGCTAGTAGGATCCGTTACAAGAAATACGCCGCTAAGAAAAGGTCTCCTAACCCCAGATGGGAAGTAGGGACCAAGGTCTGGTTGTCTACCAAATACCTCCCGCGTTGGGTCTACCCTGGGAAATTCTCGGCCCGTTTTATAGGCCCTTTCCCTATTTTGTCTCAAGTTGATCCTGTGGCCTTTCGTTTACGATTGCCATCCAGTCTGAAAAGGATACACCCTGGTTTCATGCCTCTCTCCTGAAGACCTATCATCCAGACCCCCTGAACCGTCGAGTTCCTTCCTCATCAACGCTCCAAGATCCTGATCCTGAAGAATATGAAGTGGAGAGGCTGGTAGATTCACGTTATAGACATGGTACCATACAATATCTGGTCCATTGGAAAGGGTATTCTGCAGCAGAACGGTCTTGGGAACCCAGAAGTCACATTCACGCCCCATGCCTTCTACGACAGTTTAATCGCCTTCACCCAGGAAAGCCCGGGGGAGAATGGATCAGGAGAGGGCATGCTGTCATACCGCAGCCGTGGAAACTATGGGCAATATGGAGGCACTATTATGTTTCCACGGCAGGTCAGCGTGACATGCTAGTCTTTTTTGGGCTGCAGGTACATAAGGAGGCCAACGCCCCCTGCGAGTCGTGTTGCAACTCGCATTCGTAGGTCTTTTGACTTTCGCCCGCGTAGCAGTGCTCTCCTTGCGTGCTTTCTCATTGTTTTCTCTCTGTTCCTGTTTTACCTTGGACTTCCCGACTGGGATATTGTTTCCGCAGTCGCTTCTCTTGTCCTTTTCCCCGCTCCGTGTCCTCCCTGCTCAGCTGTGTCTTCGGTCAGCCTCTCCGCTGCCGCATTTCCGGTTTCTTCTGTGGTATTGCTTCCTTTGTGCCATCTTTCATCCTACAGCCTCTTGTGGCACATCTGCGTTTCCCTTTTGTCGGCTCCTTTTCTCCGGCACCCGCCCGCGGTGTGTTCGGTGTCCGCCACTTTGTATCCCAGGTTTCTCTCTCTTTACCTCTCTTGCTCGTCCACTCTCTCATTCTCTCTCTCCCTCGCTCGCTTGCTCGCCACGCTCTCTCTCTCTCTCTCTCGCTCGCTCACCCACTCTCGCACTCTCTCTCTCTCGCTTGCTCGCCTGCTCTGTCTCTCTCTCTCTCTCGCCAGCTCTCTCTCGCGCTCTCTCTCTCTCTCTCTCTCTCTCTCTCTCTCTCTCTCTCTCTCTCTCTCTCTCTCTCTCTCTCTCTCTCTCATTCTCTCTCGCTTCTTACTTACTCTATCTGTCCATACTGCTGAGGGAGTCCCTCTTCCACTGGTACCTTCTGTCAGCGGTATCTTTAGTCCATACTTCATTGGTTAGGTATTCTTCAGCCATACTCGGAGATACCTACCTGGAACTCTTCTCCTCCATAGACAGACCAGAGATTTACCACTACCAATTGAAGTCTGCAGTTCCATTTCATTGCAAGTCAGTACCAGCCACTTTTCAACTTGCAGTTCTGCCTGGCCAATACTACCTGCAGCTACACAGGGTTTTTCTACCTCTTCAGGCTTTTTCCCTGTTTGAAGGGGCGGGCTCCCTTGGGTTCACCTGACTGTCAGTCCTATCGACGGTCAAGGTGGCCTCGGGAGGAGACCGCCCCTACCTCTACGAGCGCAAGAAGGGAAGAAGAACTACTAAGACAGATGACGAAGCAGAGAATCCTAAGAAGGACAGAAGGAGAAGACAGAAGGCATCTAGCTCCACAGAAGATCCAGGTGAGGAGACTCAGGGTGAATAAACTACAGACCTTGACACATTACCATGGAACATCTTCCTTCCCAATTCTTAGGCAACTGCATGTAGACCCTGGATCCACAGGCCCAATATTGGTCCATCATTGCTGCAGTTTCACCATTCATTCCTTGGACTTCAATTACTTGTTCACAACCTCGGTTTTCTCCGACCAGGCCCTCTTTCCTAAAGCATGTTGTTGCATTCTGTAGTGGTATTATAGATAAAGGTCCTGCTTCATGATCGACCCATGTGAGTAACTTTGAGTACTTGATTCTATGCATTTGTCACTCACTATCTGCACTATGCTTGATGATAGATGTTCAGGGCAGATCAATAGTCCTTCTTCCCATCCGTTACTGGTGACAACACATCCATATACCACTAGCGGAGCTCTCTCTCCACATCTTGGCTCTCCTGGTTTTTCAATCATTTCTGAACAGTTTAGCTTCTTCATCTGGACAACCTTGATTTGTTCTTCAATCTGGGAGGGATACATTAGCTTCTTACTTGGCTATTCTTGTCCGTTTTTTACCATCTGTTCTTGTTTTCACATAAGTGTCTTCATATGGGAATTTTGATTGCCATCGTAACATTGCCCATTTTCCTTCGAATTATCCTCTGGTTGTGCATGCTGCTACATGACTGAGGCACTTTGCATCATGTGTATCATGTGTAGACATTTCTCTTGCAATAAATGTTCTTGCCGCATTCATGGCATACGGTATTAGGGAACAAACATAACCGCTTTCGTCTGACGTTTTTTCACCCACCTCTTTCATGTGCTGGTACCATAGCTTATTTTTTTTAATGAATTGAATTATCGAGATATGTATTGATATCTTCCTGGTCTGCCTCAACATCCCTTTTAGATGTAAACAGGTGTCTAGACACAAATTGGGAACAATAATTGTTTCATTAGCATCATTCATCCCTGTATTGCCTCGTGTAACATGTCTATATGTCATAATGATGAAGAAGAAAACACAAACCATTATACAAAATTATATTATGATCAACAGTCCATGAAAACATATTGACTTTCTGGATAGTAGTGAATCTTGAAATGTTGAAGCCTCTCCATTTTGTGTTTACTTTAATATGCAAATTTGTTATCTCATTTTGAGTCACTTGTATATCAGAAACTATAATATAATTGCAATTATCACTCTCCAAATAATAGTTATTCTTGGGATCTCTGAGAAACGTGATTATATTTACTCCTCTTCATATCAGGGCTGGATACGACTGTAATATGTCCATAAAAGCAACATACAAGAGTGTGTGTATTATCTCTATAATAGGTAGCATACACGATGGACGATACTCTTCTTTTTTTTCTCCTCTTCAAACTCCAGATTCTTCTCTCATTTTTCCCTTTGATCCTATCTAAAAGGTTTCAGGGTAACTGCAAGTCTATGTTCTCTTAATCAGGTTTTGAGAAACGCTGGTCTTTAGTCGATGGTGCTTGTGTGTACTTTGTCTTCCTTATTCTCGTTTCTAGCCATTGAACATGTCTGCATTCGCAGAACTTCTTCTCTTTCTTCCCTGTGGGCAGCTGCGGAAGAGGTTGATGATTCGCCTTTATACGGTTTTAATATTGTGTCTCTGCAGCCAGGCACGTCTCCCTTTCAGTTTGACTGCGGTGTGATTAACTTCCTCCACCTCATATGGCCCTTCAAAACGGGGAATGTTCCAACTGCGCACAAACCTGCGTAATAGCACCCAGTCTCCTGGATACAGAATAGGAGGTTTCAGAAGCTCCTCTGTCTCAATAGGTTGATTTTTTTTGTCTCTTCTTTTTGACCCCTCCCTTCTGGTTTTGATCTGTTGAGACATGAAAGAAATACTTGCAGTCGTTGTTAGGTAATTGTGCATCTCGTCACCTGATGCCTTCGCTACACTATGGGCATCAGTTCTTACTCTATTTGTAGGAGCAAGTGGGGTTCTCATAGGACATCCAGTCACCAACTCATGAGGAGTTAGATGTTTACCTGAGCCAGGCTGATTTCTTAAAGCATACAACGCTAGGGATAGGCAATGTAGCCATCCCTTCGTCAAAGTTGTTTTCAACTTTGCTATTCTCACCTTTTAAAGGTCTGTTAAATCTCTCACAGACACTGTTGACCTGTGGGTGATAAGCAGAAGAAAAGGTGTGTCTAATCCTTAACAAAAGAACTACTTGCTCAAATAGTTTATTCACAAAATGCGGTCCATTGTTGGACCGCAGGACCACACACATACCCCTTCTCGGGAACACCTTGCGCACAAGGAACTTGGCAGCACACATGGCACCAGGGTGCGTGCATGGACCTGCCTCAATCCACCTAGAAAACGGACATACTACGACTAGCAATATCTGTAGCCGTTGCATGTCTGCAGCAAATCCACATAATCTATATGCAGACACTGAAAGGGGTCATTCAGTCTAGAAATTGCTTCTATCACTGTTCGCAAAATGTGTCCCACATTACATTTCTGCCACACGATGCAATTTACAATGAACTGTGCCACATGCTCTAACAGATTCGGGTAAAAACACACTTCTGCAATTGTATCAGCAAGACTCTCGTATCGTGTGTGCTGGGTAGTGAAGCTGCTCCAGCGCTACTCTTAATAATGCTAGAGGCATAACTGGCTTTCCAGTGCTCCACATTGCCTCATTGGGGGATGAGGAACACCCCCGCTTTTTCCATAAATTCTGCTCTTCTTGCGAAGCTTGTCAGGCACAGTGCCAGGGGAATTACTTACTTGCTTCCCGTGCTTTCTTCAGCTTCTTACAATGTCCACAACGACAGGGGGAATGACTCCCTTCCCATGGTCTTTCTTAGGCTTCTCACAATGCCAGGGAATGACTCCCTTTCCCAGGCTTCTTGCAATGTCCACAACGCCAGGGGGAAGGAGTCCCTTCTCCTGGTTGGTCCTAGGCCCTTTATGAGCCTATCTAGAGACTCATTTGGGCACACCTATTATACTCCCTTGCCAGATACTGCCACAAGTAAGATGTATGTCTGAGGAACTCCTCCCCAGTCACAGTCGGGCCCTTGACCCTGTGTTTGTCCAACTGTCTTTATTCTTGTGTCGCTGGTACACTCCCCTGCCAGGTATATTGGTTCTCCACTTGAGGGTTCTTGACCCTGTTAAAATTGCTGCATAACTTTCTTTCTTCAAGCACAGGATTTAAAGTGTGAGTGATTTACAAGTGAAGGCCCATTAATGAGACCATTGCTTTGGGCAATACCTTAACGTTTCCGTGTTAAAAACTGCAAAGGGACATTTTTATTGTGAAAGCACACGCAAAGCACCAGTTATCTGCCTAAATCTATCCCTCCTCCAGGAAAATTCAACATACCTCCCCAAACTGGTTTAAATGATCTGCCTTATTTTCACATGCTCCTATTTATCATGCCAAAAGCGTTTTAATTTTAGGTAGAATGTAACATTTTCCTCACATTATATATTACGCATGCCTTTGTCAAACATTGAAACACACATGGAAAACCTATCCATACATTACATTTTGTTATGAGTCTTTAAGTATTGAAAATACATTTTCAAAGTCAACTGGCCATTTGTTACCTTCCGTTGAATTGCATTCTGGTATTTGTAGTTTTTCATTCAAGTTAGGAGGGAGGGGATAATGCCACAATTTAATACTTTTTGTCTAGTACATTTTTATACAGATTTATATATTTGTGTGAGTACTTAACTTGAAAAGTTCACAAACCATAGTAATCTTTATAAAATAGATAATTGTTGTAAGCCAAAGATGGGGATAAAAGGGGAAAGGACGAGAGGGCAAGTGAGTATTGATTATTTGCCCAGGCCAGGATGTGGCAAGAGAGGTTGCAATCCTGGAGACTATAGCGTTTATTTTTCCCTGATTGAGGCCATGTGCTTCTTTTCAGGGCACAAGGAAGGCATACATGTGGGTGGACCGTGTTGGATTTTTTCAGAGGGCAGATGCAAAACCTTTTGGGGGTTTTTGAGGCCGACAAGCTTGCGCAAGTGTTTGTCAACCAGGATTTCACCCAGGTTGTCCCATTCCCAGGGTTGACACTTACACACAAGACCACATAAAATTGAGCAAAGTAAATGACTCATTTGGATTTTGTGTTCCAGGGAATATTGGACTATAGATTGCTGGGTTCAAAAGGTGAGCACCTTTTATACTTTACCAAATTGACACAATGCACACTGCTAGTTATCCCGTTGGGACACTGGGAGTTTAGAGATAATCTCAAGAAGTTTTTAAGCCTTACTGGTAAGTTGTTTGGTGAATTTCAGGTGCGGGGGAGAAGAAATACAACCTTGGCATCTCAGTTGTCAATGTAACAGTAGAAAGGAGAAGGGTCCCTATGAGGGAACTCGCTTCCCCTGCACACTCTCTTAAGACCTATGTTAGGCAATTAATTAGGAATATGCTGCAAGGGGTTCTTGCAGGGGAGACACTGTTTGCCAGTAATTAGTTTGTTGACGTAAAGTACATTTACAAAAAGAAATTCAGTAGATTTTTTAGGAATACCATACATTCATATTTATCACATAAAGACATCCAATAGTCCATTAGTTCACGAGATGTATTAAACAAATTGGCCAACGCATTTCGAGTTTTTTACTCTTCATCAGGGGCTTCTTAACAACAGATCACTACAAAGAAATTTAAACAGAAAAAATGTTAGTCTTAAGGAAAAAATACATTTGAAGCTACAACACAATGGTTAAATGTCACCAGTTCATGAATTAAAGGAAAACTCATGTTGATCCACAGTTGGAGTTAGACATCGCTACAAGAATAATATACAAGTACCAGTGTTGGTAACTCATAAATGGCAATAAGGGGATTGCTGTGGTTAACCTACAGTTTCTTTTTCTGGAACTAGACAACTTGGATTTCTGTGATTATTTCTAAATTGAGAGCAGTCTAGACAATAGCTTAATTGCCCTAAAATAAAGGTATGTGGATGGCTGACATCATTTTTGTAAACTCAAAAGGAAAGTTCCACAAGCCAGTCAAATCTCGAATTAATTTGTGTAACAAGGGTTTAAAGCCAATGGTCAGTCTGCTGCGGCTGCTGTTTGTTCAGTATAGATGATGGTCTAAGTACATGGACTATGGAAACATAAATAAAATGTCAGGTGGATGAGAATATCCTAATGAACCAAAACATGGTCTTACCAGAATAGGATCATGTTAGTAAAATGCTGCTGGATCACTTCGATACGTACTAAACAAGAGCGGCTGCTCAATCTCGTCGGTCTCAAGGAGGAGACGGTAGCTATCTGTGAACCTGGAAAATGGGTTCTCTGGTTACCAAGATGTATAAATATATAATACCAGATGGGCTTGGAAGCTTATAATGGTTGAACAGGAGGGGGCTTACCTGGGAAGCCGTCAGCATTAGGATTGTTGCTACCTGGCCTAATACGTGGGATATGTATGCCGCGTGATGCGCTGCTCGATTCATACATATGACCCAACAAAAGAGGAAAAGGCTAATTCTCATAAAGCGTGAAGCTTAGACATTAAACAACTAAAAGAGGCAATAGGATACTTACAAAGAAAGGGACTTGAGAACGAGCTTCTTGTGGGGACTAGAATCCCCTTCGTATTATCTTCCTTTCGTGCACTCAATGGTAAATGGACTGTATTAAACCGTCCATGGAACTGACAAATCTAAAGAAATGTAACAGAACTGTCAACTAAGGGTAAATGATGGCAGTGAAAGCTAAAGTGCACAGGGTTACTGTAAACTTACTGTCAAGTGCTAGGTTATCAAGTTCGGGGAGTTCCAAGACGCTGTAAGATGCTACGCGGCCAGCTTCCAAGCTAGAACGTTGCCGTCTACCCGCGTATTATTGGAAAAGGTTAACTCTCAGGTTATTTTTCTGGTGTTGATTTTTTATTTTTGTTTGAATGGCCAATGCTCTTTTGTCTTGTGCATTTCTTTCTAAGGGGTAAGGTCAATTTAACTAAATTTCTATATGTCTTTATGTTCCCTTAATGTGGTTCCCTTAATGTGCGCATTGATGGGTGCCAGCTTTTGATTTTCGCTATGGGGGCACAAGTTGTCACACAGAGTGAAGTGAAAGATCCATACTCATCCCCAGCTCAGAACAACACATTTTATAGCACATGTTGCAGCAGGACGCAGGCACGCAGAGTTCACCAAACTTCCCACACAATCTGCCAATATTTTAAAATTTGAAGGGGTTACTTTGCATGGAGGGAGAAAAGTTGATATAGAAATCAACAGACAGCCATATTTCTTAAGTCTGACAATGCCATGCAAAATAGACTCCTTACCACAGCCTACTCAACATGTAAGCCCTACCCCAGGGCATGCAGGTTGCCTTCACACGTCATCAGATGTTGGGATTCCAAAGCAATTTTAAAGTGGCAATGATAACATATTTTGAGTGCACCACTGCCACGGAAGTAATTTAAAGTGGAATTGATGTACAGTGTGGAGTTTGGAACGAAGCAGCATGAACGAAATTGCACCATTTTGAAACTATTATGTTGAACATTTCCTTTGCGCAGAGTTCAACTGCCAGATGTGCCCACTCTGAACTCTGCCTCCTCTGAATTCCACCCCCTCTTCAAAACTCTGCCCCCCACCGGGGCCCTTGTGGTATCTCCCTTTAAATATGTTCCATTTCCACCATTGCTGTTTTGTCTCTCTGTTACTATCCTTTCTCCACTTTCCCACATCTTCCTCCAAGGTGCCATTCACTAAATGGTGGCATTTTAAAACATGTAATATTTATATTAGGTTATGATGTGAGCTGATCATCTTGGAGGTTGGGTGAAGTGATTTATTGACTTTGCAAAACAGAATCCGATGACCTAAAACCTCGTGGCACTGAAGAGAAATGTGCTCAGGTTCAGTCACAGTAGTAGGCCTGCCAAACCGTTACAAGATTTCATTGATTAGATATATCTTCAGACTCTTTCTAAAATTCAGATGGCCAATATGGTTCCCACCTGGATCGGGATTGAATTAGAGAGTTCGTTTGACACCTACTATAGCGATGTTCTGTTCGATTTATAAGATGCCAAAGCTCCACAGTTGTTGACTTCTGAGCATGCAAAATCGGAAGGCATGCAATATATTAAAAAACAATATGCCTAACTATCTACCACTATACAGCAGTATCAACATCCACCCCCTGAGTGTGGCAATATCTGACAGCATGACCACTACTGTGACCACTTCTCATTAATTGCTGCGAAAGCTAATCCCCAGCAAGTGACTGTGACCCAGAAAGGGTTTGGCAGAGCCAGGCCCAGCTGCCAATGCAACTCTGCATGCTGACATTCTCACCAAACCTATACATGCCTTCATAATGAAGCCACATTGGAACAGGCCCGTGCCCAACGAACACAAATGCTCACTGATTAAAGGCAGGTTCGTAAAGGGCCTGCCTCTTTGTCTTAACTAAAAAACGGAAAAGGTAATTGCATCAGATCTTCAGAACATTATGAAGCAAACAACATTCTGGATTCCGTTTCTGCCATGGCTGGAATGTTCACTAGTTTCAGTGTAGTTTGGCTTACTTAGTATGACGGGTAGCTGGGCCCTTGCACTATTCGACCTCTCTACAGTATTTGTCAGAGTGGGCCATGACATCAGGCTGCAACACCAGTGGTACGTTTCAGTAGTCTCGAGTACCTCTCGAAGGCGGTTTCACTTGTTTCTGCTGGGGTGGGAAACCAACGTGCTTCAGGGAGAATCAACAACCCTTCTTAAACATACGTGTGGTACAGCAATAGGGTTCAGCCCTCCTCTATATGTGTGGCACACACACATATCTCACTCTAACCCACTCACAGATGGACCGACTGCAGAATCTTCTTCAGTTTAACCTGTATAGCCATGGTACACAGATACGTGTAGCAGGTAACAATTACCAAATGTCCTTTCTGTATAGGAGATTGTAGACAGAAAATAGTGTTCCTATTAACAATACTACTAAGACCATAACTAGGAAAATCCAGTCCTGCAGCCCAGCGACCTGCTTCAGTGAGAAAATCCCTGTTGAATAAAAGATGAGAAGCCCAGGAATCCAGCGGGATGCACCTACGCCTCAACACCCAGAGCAGCACCAAAACGCAATCTTCATTCCTACAGTAAAAATTGCTTGAATTCAAAAAGAACATCACAGGCTGGTAGGGGGGTGGTCAACTGGCCAATGTGATTAATGCAGTGCTGCCAGAGTATCAAATTCAAAAACCTAAAAAGTACAGAATAAGACAAGTTCAATTGATCGTTTTCCTGAAAGGGAACCAGCATGCCTACAGCTGAGGAGTTTCCACGAACCACCTGCAAGAGAAAGACTATCAAGTGCCTCAAAAGTGCCCGCAGTGAGGAATACATGGGAAGCGCTGGACCAGTAGGATTGCCTGACCACATCACACTAGTAGTGCCAAGAACCGGATGCAAATGAAAACGAATTCTCAGCAATGGACCAAGGACTGTGGAACGATCTGGGACTGGAGGTGCGAACCTCCACGGACCTCAGGCATTTTCGAATAAGCTAAAAAGACACCAGCTCGAGCACAATTTGATAACACTTAGCAAAGAATTCAAGGACAGTTGCTATGAAATCCATGGAGAGTACAAGAACGGGTAAACTAGAAGCACACTGGGCAAAGAAATGGAGTAACGGTTCTTCTGAACCATCAATATGGGACCACCATGGCATTTGCTTGCAATTTAGGATACTAGTAAGTGATTTTTTTTTTAATTTAAAAGTAGATATTGTATTTTAGTAAAATATCCCTCCTCCTGAAGAAAGCATTGCAGTATATAACAATAAAAAAGTTAAAACCTGAACTACTATTTTGTTCAATAAAGGACCCACAAGGGGGGTAAAGCAGAAAAGCAAGTTGATCTTCAGGAATGTAAGAGACCTGGGGCACACCAAGCATCAGCTCATACTTGATATCAGTAATATTTGTATATTACAGGCAGTTCCCAAATATGAGTTATAGCTAGAGAAAAATGCCTGCATAGCCATGATGACATGCCATAAAACGTTGGAGAACTGCTTCAAACAGTAAATACTTAACGGACCAATTGGTGCGTATAACGCCTATATTCATAAGGGAAAATATGTTTCATTGCAATGGGGACGAAATTCAAGGCTGTGTTTCTAGGCTGCTTCTTGGTGACGTCATTCAAAACTGTTGTGAATTCATTGGAGTTTATATACTACACATTATTTT
Source organism: Ambystoma mexicanum (assembly GCF_040938575.1). Lineage (NCBI taxonomy): Eukaryota > Metazoa > Chordata > Amphibia > Caudata > Ambystomatidae > Ambystoma > Ambystoma mexicanum. The sequence goes on along the minus strand of NC_090940.1, from coordinate 75,138,499 downwards.
TTATTTGTTTGTGGGTGGAAAGTGAGGGTGTAGATTAGAAGATACTTAACCAAATAGAATTAGGGACAATGGAGAATATGTTCTTGAATAAAAGTCTGAACGCTCAACAGGTTGCAAACTGAAACTTAGAAGAACGATAGGGCTGGCCGGCAAATCAGGGTAGATGTTGAAGCCTGAAAGACACCACATTGTAGTAAGAGCTAAAGCAGGTTGCAATATTGAATAATATTTTTCAGTATCACACAACACAAATGGTTGAATCGAGTGTATTTTCCTTTTCTGCAGAAACGTGTGCTACCCTTCCAAAAGATTAGATTATACTTTACAAAGAGACCATGAAACCAAGTGAGAGACAGAAGGACCGACACATTATAGGCTGGTTTACAGAGAGTAGGAGATAAAGAGGGAGACAGAGAGAAGGCCTGTATTTATATTGATAATTTATTTGTATCACACTCATACACACGTGTCGCGACGAGGCAAGGGTGGGGAACAAGGAAGGACAAAACAACGATCTTACTATGCCCAGTGACATTGAGAACGCACAAGTGCAAGGGAAAGGGAAGTGGGAGAGAGTGCAAGAGAGAGGGGAGAAGTGGAAAGTGCTGAGCAAGCGATAACACAACAAAAACTGGTAGTGCAGCCAGCAAGGTGGCAAGTGCGGGGTTTCAGGCGCAGACCAGGGGTATCTAATAAGTGCAGGTAAGGTGTCTAGGTTTACAGACCCAAGTGCAAGGGTTACCAAGAGGCAGCACAGTACATGTGTGTGGCTGGGTGGACAGGGACCTGGGCCTGAAATCAGATGGTAGCCAGGAGCATGGAGCCGAAGCAGATCTACAGATCAGCAAGGGGCGAGGAAGAGCGAAGGCAGAAGCAAAGAAGAAGATCTTGAGGTGCTTCCAGAAGCTGAGATGGTTCTCCTCAAGTTTCTGAGTGGCAGGGAGGCTGTCCCAGAGGAAGGCCCCAGCCGAGGAAAGGGATATACCCACAACTCGTTGCTTGGAGAAGCAACTGCCCCTCAGGGAGTTGGAGGTGAAGGAGTGAAGAGCTCAAGTGGGAAGGTATTTACGAGTGAGAGTTGAAGGTATTTAGCTAGGGCTCGGTAGAGCTAGGTAGAAGGATAGCTTTGGTGGACATAGACGATGAATGGTTAGGTATGCAGATATAGTTATATGGACCGAAAGACTATGCGAGTTAAAATGTGTCAATGTCAAGTAAGTCACGGTTTTCAAAAGCTTCCTTTACCCCTGTATATCATATGAAGTATGGCCGAAATTAGATCTGCTAAAAAAAAACGAAACCACCGTGCTTATCTGGATAGCATTTCTTGGGTTACATTACACTAAACGCCATTTAGGTCGAGAAAATGGAAGAGTTTGAAGAAAGGCAAACTGATTTTTAAAAGGGAAATGCTAGAGAGAAGTGCCCTCTTTCCTGTGCATTTTATCAGGGCTATGCGCTACTGTAGCCACCCGACAGCAGGGCATTGGCCCATTTAGGGGTGTAGTAATGGTGTAAGCTCTGAGCCCACACACACACACCCTTGTCACCGAAGTGGCGCATCTCTCCTTCTTCGCTTAATGCAAATGCCTCTCGCATCCTAGCCAGCCTCTCAAGAACCGGGATCATGTTTGGGATTGTCAGATGGCCTGGAAAATTAAAAACCCAATTAAGGGCTCAGCACGCAGGTCAGCTCGTCTGCATATCAAAAGGCTTCCTCCGGCTATGCCGCTCAAATTATATCTGTTAACAGTTCATTCTGGAGAAAGTGAAATAGCACAGCATTTAGGCCTAATAAGTACTTTCAGCTGATACATTTCAAACATAAACCACTCTCGTGGCCCCCGCAAAAAAGTACAAGTCATAATCAAGCTGTCATTTTTTTCTGGGCTCCGCAGGTTCTTTGTAGCTGCGATTGTTAAAGATGGAAACACATTTTATTCACGTGAAGAGAAAAAAAAACACAACATGCATATTTTTGCTCTACAATTAAAAGGTTTTATGCCACTTTGTTTCTCCCATGTCCCCATCTAACATCTTTAAATAGTTGCAATAATTGATTTTTTCTGTGCTCGTTTTTATCTAGCCGTTTATTGGTTTTCTTTATGTAGCGGAAACATTGGTAGGAGCGAGCAGGCTTTTTGTTTTTTGTTTAGCGAGGGTATTAATGTTCACCCTAATGTTTATAATGTGAATGTGCTAAGCGCTTACATCTTCTCCAGCTCAATGTAAATTATCGAGGCGCTTTCAAGCTTCCCTTGAGAGGGGGCGGTCATTATATTTTAATGTGCCTTCTGATTAAGGCGAGCCAAAGTCGCGGATCCTGGCGCTTCCAAGAGGGGGAAATCCCCTTTTCTACATTGCATCGGGGCTGACAGGAAAGAAAACAGGCTGCATCAATATTGAGTTTCGAGCCTGTTGTATTCATTATGTACGACGGGATCGCGCGACGGGTTTGCATGTTTTGCCTCCCCTTGGAATACATCTGAAGTGAACGCGACGTCAAAAAACGCTTGAAATCGCCTGGTTTGCATAATGCATAGCGGGCCACATCGAGAAGAGAAAGACCCCCCCCCCCTCCTCCCCAGCACCCTTAAAAAAAAGGTTGTCTTACAGTGTGATGAAACCGAGAGAAGGGGTGGGGGTGAAAAGGGGGTTTCTGTAGGAATATAACGTGCACAAATTACAAATGTGGATCTCACTCACAGTAAGTTGGTCCTAACATTTTTAGAAGGTCTTTATACCTTTATACATTTTTGAAAACACTGTAAACATTTTCTGAAAATATTGTTAAATACATGAGATTTTGTGATTTTTATATTGTTTCACAGACAAACATATCTGGAGTCGTCGTCTGCCACACTGCACTTGAAAAGAAATGTAAACTAATGCATATTAAAGGACTTTTTTTCAAATAATAATGCGCTTTAAAAGTCTTTCTCCCTTCCCCGCCCCAGACATTCAAAGCACAGTTACTTGTCTCTTAGAAGTTTTCTACTTCTGATGGCAAAGAAAAGCAAGTTTTTTTTAATACTCGGAGAAACAAAGAATAATAATATGTCGTAAAGATTGAGCAATTTTGAGCGGTGACGGGTGAAAGGACATAATGTTCTTCTTTTCTTGTCATGGTGGGTATTTTTTCTGTCAGTTGGCTAAGGCCTGCACTCAGCGCCGAGAGAAACTAAAGACCTGCCTTGAAAGATGGGAGCCTGACAGCTAGAGACCTGACAGGGCAGAAGATGGCTGCAGAATCAGCCTGCGCTTAATTCTCGCGAAAAATTCACAGCTCCCGACAAGCAAATAGGTGGTGTGCCGGGGAGGTGGAAGGGGGAGAGACGGGAACATTTCCTTACACGTTTCCCTTTCATTACCGACCGCCCCCCACCCTCCCCCCCTCCCAGATTATACATATTCCACCACCATTAACGAAGGGACCGGTGCTTTTGGCTGCCGTATATTTAAGAGCCCAAGCGACCAGGCAGATGACGAGGGACTGACCCCGCTCTTGTCTTATGGGCACAGACAGTTTGACATGACATTAATTAGGCGGCCTTCGTCTAAAACCCAGTTACGTCTTGATGCTTGCAGCGAAATTATCGTAAGCCTCTTAGACGACATGCCTTGGGCCTACGTCTCTTTACACACATACACAACACAACACAAGCAAGCGCTGGAAAGGAAGGGAGAGGTCTATATATGTACACATCCGTCCCAAAGGCTTAATGACATGATGCTGATATTGCTAATGAAGAATTGACCTTTCCTCGTAAAAAACATTTTAATTGCGTTGCTCTGAAAATCTTAATTTTTCTCTTTGCTAGAAATGTATGGCGAATGTCACAAGATGACACACTTCCTAGGTGCCTAATTATAATCTCACGGCAGTAGCACACAACGCCTGTATGCGTTTATTTGCACAATTCAGAGCTCTATGAGCATTCTTAGTTTTTTATTTTTGCAGTCATATTCTGAATAAAAACGTGTACTTTGCTTCTTTTAAAAAAAGTTAAATATAACTGTTATCTATGCAATCTGATCAAAACCAAATAACATGGAACACGAATTGGCAAAATACTGAAGACGTAGGATGATCTCTTTTGTTTCCAAAAATTGACACGAATTGTGGGTGCAATTCACGAGAACGGGTTCTTTTAGAGTTTGACTATTTCTGCAAACCAAAAAGATTGCAGTCTTACATTCAAACATTGCAAGCCTCCAGAAACTGTGAATGTTTCATCTAAAGCTGGGTATTAATATTAGAATTGTGAAATTCTGAATTAGAACCAGACCAGTAACCTAGACAGATATCTCTATCTGTCTAATGTATTAACAATATGCTCACCCAAGAATGTGCCCCTGTGCCAGGTCACAGTCCTGATGATCAGTGCCTCTCCAGCAATCATATATAGGGGGTTTACACAGGAGTGCGTGGGTAACAGTGTGGGCCACACCTATGATGGGGGAGAAACAATTCCTACTGTGTGTGTACATTCAATATTGTCTGATTTTGTTTCCCAGAAAGCTGTACGAAAACTCTTTTGCACATTGCAGGTCCAATCATAGCTGAGTCTCAAGTCTCGTGCCCTTTCAGACACGACAGTATGCAACTGATATTCGTACGTCTCTAATGCAGGCAAAGAAACGGATTTAGATAAGATTCTTATATGGGAATGTATGCAGTTGAATGTAAAACGCTCAAAATTCACCAATTTAAAACTGTGTCCTGATTTACAAAGCGTTTTTCAAAGGGATTTTACAATTGAAAGACGCTTTTGTAAATCAGACCATGTGACATTATTCAGAGACGTTGTTTCGGAATTATTGATGCTAAAATGTAGTTCTTTATTCCCAAAATGTGTATATTCACAGCTTTTGGAATGACCTGAGTCTGGAGATGACATTTTCCATAAACAAAACACCTATTCAAACAGCTTAGACGCAGGAGAATTATGTCGTGTACACGTCATAAAAATGTTAGGCTATTAATATGATATTGTACAGTACAAAATATCCTAAGAAATTTTTATTTTTAACTGCAGAGTTGATCAGACAACATGCCATAGGTGAGCCGATAGCCCAGATAGTTGAACGCTCTACTGTGGCATATGCCAGACAGCACTAAGCCAGTTCAAATTGCTGTAGGACCAACTCCAAGTCCTTCATCTTTCCAGTGATGCTAAATAAATACCACTATATTTGGTTATAATAACCCCTGCTGTTACAGAGCTTAGAAGAAGGAGGAAACGGGCATGAAGCACTATATAGATCTGTTCCAACTGAATAACCGAAAATCTATGCCACAGTGACCCATTCATTTGCAATATTTAGGCATGCTCAAAATGATCCCCCACAGAGACCTAAAACATTCCATTTAACTTTAGATATGAAGCACATGATCTGTCCCATCCAGTCTGCCGCCCAGTATACAGAACCTACTCTCTAGCTTCCCCTTATGAATTCATATCCAGCCGATGCAAGAAAGACAAAACACATGTGAGATGTGGACGGCGGTAGCAAGGGAAAATGTGGTGTGAATTAATGTCACACGGCAGGCCACATTAGCACTTTCCCTATATATGAAAGAAAATCATAGAAATGTGCTTCTCACACTTCCTGCTGCATGTGCCCAGCGACATTCCTGCTGCTGTTCACTATAGGTGGTGCATAGTGGGAGTCGGACATTAAGGAAGGGGTGGAGCTGTGACTCCCTGTGCCCCTCTCAAGAGACGCCAGTGCTGATAGAGACCCATGGCATGAGCCCCTTGCTCCCCAGTGACGACTTGGGGATGAAAATAAGCAGGGCTACAGGCGGGATCATTCTATCAAACGCCAGTCTACACATTTCTTCAAACTAAAACCTATCCAGTGGCCGGGAAGCTTCGCATGGCTATGAAAGCTTTATGCATGCCTTGCGAGCATGGGAAAGACTGAAGCCTGCTGTGCTTCACTGCGCCGTCCTTGTAGAGGGGCTTATCCCAGGACGATTGAAGACCGGCCTTGTGCCCTCATACTCTCGACTGACCTTTCTTGAAAAACCCACCTTTTAAAATCATTGTGCCAGACTGTACATGCTGTCGGTGGTCTTCTTTTTCTGAGCTAATTACGAAACTGGCTGCGCTCTTTTCCTTAACGTAATCGGACCCCTCCCGATCTCGATAAGTGTCAACCTCTCTAGTTAAACGAGATTTTCTGTAAAATAAGTCATCCTAACAACAAAAAGAGTTTTGAGCAACAAAATAATGCCCTAAACCGTGGTAGTGTGCTGGTTTAAAGCATCGGGAGTAGGCTCTTCAAGCCTATATGCAATTAGAAAAAGACAACAGTGCCAGGACCTTTGCCTTTCTATTTGATTATTTTTGAGACATTTGTAAATAAATTGCTTTTTTATTATTATTATCTTGATGGTATTTATTGAGCGCAGACCTAGCTTTGAGAAGCAACAGAGCGCTTTACAGAGTATACAACAGTACAGATGCATAACAGAGTGCTTTTCAGAGGCAACATAACAGATATACAGTGGGTGGTAGGATACAAAGGGGCACAGAGCAGGGGTAAAGCTGTACAGGGTGGCGATGAGTAGAGGGGCGGATGGCATCTAGCAGGTCAGGTGGCACAGGGGGTGATGTGATGTACTAGGTGTTGAGGAGGAGAGGCTCCTTGAAGAGGTGGGTCTTGTTCTTTTCTGAATTGTGGGACCGTGGGGGCGAGTCTGATACTGACAGGGAGAAGGTTCCATAGTCTTGGGGCGTAGGCGGAGAAGGCTTGTTTTCTGGTCCTTTCCTTTTTGCAGCGGCTGATTTTAAGTCTGCACATCTCCTGGCTTCTGGTGGTGCGCTGTCTGCCGGAGATGCTGAGTTTCTCCACGAGGTAGCTGGGTGACTTGAGGAAGACTGCCTTATAGATTGTGCAGCAAGATTTGAAGATGATTTGTGTGTGCAGTGGGAGTCAGTGAAGGTTGATTTGGGCCGGGGTGATGTGGTTGTATTTGCGTAGACCCTTGATGAGGCATGCGGCCGCGTGTAGGAAATTTCTCAGGAGCACAAGGTCGGACAAAAGGAGGCCTTCGAGGAGGGCATTGCCCCCATCCAGGTGGGAGACCAGTGCTTGAACGGTGGATCTAAAGCTGTCCAGAGGGAGGAAGGGCTTGACTTTCCGCAGGAGTGAGAGCTGATACCAGGCTGTCTTGAGTTTTCTTAGCTATGTGTGTCTTGAATAAGAGGTGTTTGTCGATGTGGTACCCAAGGGACTTGGCGCTGTAGGTGAGCTTGGATGTGAAGCCCTCAAGGTTCATGGTTGATGGCCAGGTCTTTATGTCTGGGTGTTCGGTGTTGTTGGTGAGGAGTAGGAATTTGGTCTTGTTTTTTACTCAAGTTGTACGTTGTATCTCTGGCTATGAGTGGACAATTCATGTTTAAATGTTGTATGATAATAAAGCGTTGGCGAGCCTGGCTTTCCCTGACTCTAGTCCAGCCTATCATATCCCATACTGCTGCATTAAAAACTGGGATGCAGAATGTGTGAATCTTAAAATCCTATGGCATACCATTTCTCCAGCATGGGGTCTGGCATGGATTCACATGGTAAAGAAAAATCAGTATCAGTTTAGTTTCTGATCTGTCTTTCGTAGTAGTAACCAATCACTGATCTCTGCGTCATACTGACCACAGCCAATGACTGCTATCTCCCTAAGCCCCGCCTCTGGCAGCCATCCTCAGATTTTTACCGCACGTTCAAGTGTTGGGATCCTCGTGCTATTGCTCTCGAGCTTTAGTGCGTTTTGCGCTTTTTCATAGGAAAATTCTCTCTTTTTTCGGTCAAAAGAGCCTCAAGCTCCACCGTTTCTTTATCCGATCAACGGGGACCCGTGTCGGATTCTTCTACGCCCCTCAAGGGTGAAGATTTCGTCGAGCCACGCTTTTGGAGGACTCCAGAAGTTTCTCAGGCCCATCTCGGACATGGCCCAGGAGAAGGGAAGCTCGACGCCCGGAAAGCTGTTCAGGGTCTGCCCTGGATGCCAGCTTCAGAATGTCTTCAAGGAGGACGAACATTCCCTTTGCCTCTACTGCCTGCATGAGGACAAGACGCACGTGGAGAAGGACTGTGCGTTTTGCGGCAACAAGTTGGAGCGGACCATGAAGGACCGCCATCTGCGTCTCGCCAACTGGCTGGAAGGGAAGAGCCCGTCAGGCGAGAAAAAGAAGAAGAAGTCTGAGCGGTCTTCTAAGAGCTTTGAGGGCGCCCCAGCGACGGGGGCCCAACAGAAGGCCAAGCACCGCGAGTCCGCTGGCACCGGGAGCGCCGAACGGTCGGGCTCTTCGGTTGCCAGGCAGGGCGCAACCTCCCCGGCGCCATCAACCACGAGCCAACGCTCTGGCTCGGGTAAGAGGAAGTCCGAGCACCCGGCGAAGCTTCTGGAGAGGCCCCGGTCGAGCTCGAAGGCCCCATCGGAGGGGGAGCGAGGCGGTGACCCTCCCCCCAAGGAGAAGGCGGTGAGTGCACCTAAGCTGGTGAAAGCCTTGATCCACCCTGCCAAGGCCTCTATCGAGACAGTCGTGGTGGCCCTGGCTCAGCCTGTGGAGGCTACACCAGTGGAGGTGACCTCGGGGCCCAGAGTCTCCCTGCCACCGCGGAGGGAGTCCTCTTTCAAGCCCATCGACAGGACCCCCGTGAAACCTCCGACGGAGAAGAAAAAGGGGGGGCAGGAGGCCATCGTGGATTCGGCCTCAACCTCTGAAGAGGAGCTGATCGAAGTCTTAAGCCACGGCATTGGCGTGGAAGAAGACCAGCCCGTCGGGGGGGACCCCGACGAAGGAGACGACGAGAACGTCGAGGGTGCCGACGAGGTTCCTGACCGCCCGTCAGAATCCCCTCAACCAGTGCCGCAAGACAACTCGGCGGCTATTTTGTTGGCTATACAGTCCTTATGCTCGGAGATAAGGACGAGATTGCCGTTACCACCAACGGAGGAACCACTCCCGACGGGGGACCCGGAGCCAGGCCCTTCTGGGAGCCCTCCTCCTAAGAGAAGAAGGATTCATCCTCCACCTCCTTTTCAACCATCGCGCCCTGCTCAGCCCTCCTCCCCGTCCACGACCCGTGGGGATGATACGGGGACGGACACGGCCGCGACGGGTACAGACGACGAAGTTTACGACGAGCATCTTCTGTCGTCACCTCCTCCCCGGGCTTCCCCGCCCGACGAGATTGGATCGTTTCATGCCATGATCGCCAGGGCATCCGAGCTTTTCCAGCTCTGCCCGGAAGAGAAGAAGAAGGAAGGTTTCCTTTATCAACGGCGCGAGACCAAGAGGAAGACGGTCCTCGCTGTACCTCTACTTGACGATATCTGGGATGAGGGTCTCGCCCTCCTCAAGAACCCATCCACAACGCCTGCGAGAAGGGATCGGTTTGAGAAGAAGTACCAGGTCCCGGATGCGGCCCCTTGTGCCTTCGGGCACAGCCGATCCCGGACTCGGTCATCTCCGCGGCGGCCAGGAAGAAAGCGGGGGGGGGGCATCGGCCTCGCAGAGTCATCTCATCGGCAGCGACGACGATTAAGGCTGCCAACGCCTTGGCTATCGTAGCCCGCTACGACAGGGTGTTGTGGTACAAGATCGCCCCCCTGCTGGACTTCCTACCGGACGACAAGAGGGCGGAGGCCCTAGAGATCTTGCAGGAAGGAGAAGTGGCGTCGGACCACGCCATTACGATAGCGACAGACATCGCTGACACTGGGTTTCGCCAGTTGGGCAACGGCATGTGCCTTAGACGGCGTGGGTGGCTCAAGGCAACAGACTTCCGGCAGGACGTGCAGAACAGAGTTTTGGACATGCCGTTCGACGGGAGCAACCTGTTTGGGAAAACAGTGGACGATTCCCTACAAGCCATCAAGACGGACACGGAGACGGCCCGGGCTATTGGTGTTCTCCAGCAACGACGGCCGCCCTTAAGGAGCACCGGAGGCAAGCAGGGTGCCTCCAAACGTTCCGACGGCGGATATTCCACCTACCGTCAAGCGGCCCGTTCGTCGCCACAGGAAGCCTACAGGGGACGAGGCAAGTCGGGCGGACCCCGCCGTCGTCGCCCGGGAGGACAAGGCGGCAAAGCCTCGTCGAAGCAGGACTGAACCGGCCGTGGGGTCGGGCCCCCACCGAAGCATCCCGGTGGGAGGCCGGCTGGCGAACTTCGTCAGCGTGTGGGAGTCCATCTCCACCGACCGTTGGGTGCTGGACGCCCTGGCCCAGGGTCACGCGCTCGAGTTTCTAAAGAAGTGCCCGCGCGTTCCCCCGTGGCCAGGAAGGAACATCACGTCCCTCAACTTCTCTTGGAGGTAAAGGCGATGCTCAAGAAAGGCGCCATCGAGCTCGTCCCAAAGAGGCTTCGGGGCTCCGGAGTTTACTCAAGATACTTTCTCGTAAAGAAGAAGACAGGAGGATGGCGTCCCATCCTGGACCTACGACGACTGAACAAATTCATCAAGGCACAGAAGTTCCGGATGGTCACCCTCCAGCACGTCCTGGGTCAGCTGGAGGAGGGCGATTTCCTGTCGTCGTTGAATTTGGAGGATGCTTACTTCCATATCCCCATCCTAAAGGCACACCGAAAGTTTCTCAGATTCGTGGTCCAAGGGCGTCACTACCAGTTCAGAGCCCTTCCCTTCGGATTGAGGTCGGCACCCAGCGTGTTCACCAAGTGCCTCGCACCGGTGGCGGCGCGGCTGCGCCTGGAGGGGATCCACGTCTACCCCTACCTGGACGACTGGCTCAATCGAGCAAAGACAAGGGAGCTCGCCGCGGAGCACACGGCGAGGAGCGTCCAACTACTCACAGACCTGGGATTCTCCATAAACTACGCCAAGTCCCACCTGGTGCCCGCGCAAGACGCACTGTTTCTGGGAGCGAAACTCGACACAGTGGCGCTTCTGGCCTCTCTGTCGGAGGAAAGGATGAGGACCATCTTGGGCAAGGTGCAGCGGATGCTGGTTGCGGACGCGGCCAGGGTGAGGTCCATCAAATCCCTCCTCGGAATGATGTCTTCTTGCATTTATCTCATCCGCCTGTGCAGACTTCGGATGCGCCCGTTACAGGAGTTCCTGGACGCACGCTGGATCCAGACAACGGGCAGCTTCGAGGACAGGATCACACTCGACGAGAGTTTCCGACGAGCGATCCGGTGGTGGGGCACCCGCGCGCATCTGACGGCGGGCATGGACTTCCAGACCCCAGGCCACCAGAAGACAGTGACCACGGATGCCTCCCTGGAAGGGTGGGGAGCGCACACCAAAAATCTGCACGCGAGAGGCCTTTGGCTACCGACGGAGAAGTCCCTCCATATCAACGTCCTGGAGCTCCGTGCAGTGTTTTGGGCCCTCAGGTCCTTTCTTCCGTCCCTCAAGGGAGAGGTGGTGAGGATCTTCACCGACAACACCACCACCATGTTCTACATCAGGAAGCAGGGCGGTACCAGATCCCCAGCCCTGTCCAAGGAGGCGTTGCCCAAGGGATGTTTCTGGTGCCGTTTCATCTGGCTGTTATAAAAAACACCATCACCGACTCGCTCAGCAGAGAGCTGCGCTCGTGCCACGAGTGGGAACTATGACAGGATCTAGTGGACCGCCTCTTCCGACGGTGGGGCACACCCCAGATCGATCTGTTCGCAACGGCGACTAACTCCAAGTGCTGGAGGTTCGCCAGCAGGTTTCCCCAGCCGAGGAGCATGGGCGATGCTTTCTCGTTCCCCTGGGAGGGCCTGTTTCTATACGCGTTCCCTCCATTGCCGTTGCTGATCCGGCTCATCAACCAGCTCAAGAGTTCACGGTGCAGGATGATCCTCGTCGCACCTGCGTGGCCGAGGCAGATATGGTTCCCGGACCTTCTGGACTTGTCAGCGTCCTTGTCAATCAAGCTGCCAGTGGACGCGGATCTTCTCTCCAGGGAAGGAGGCGCCATCCTCCATCACGACCCGAGGTCGCGGAACTTGCAGGCCTGGCTCCTGCAGCGTTAGAGTTTGGAGGTTACAACATACCGGCCGACTGCAGAGAGGTTCTTGCAAAGGCCAGGGCGTCCTCAACTCTTAAATGCTATGGACACAAATGGAAGAGGTTCTCTGTCTGGTGCCAAGCACAGAAGATTAACCCTCTACGGATTACGGCTCCTCAAGTACTGCTGTACCTACTGACACTGGCCAAGGCTGGACTGGCGCACTCTTCCATCAAGATTCATCTTGCTGCGATCTCCCGATACACCAGAACCACAGGACGGCCGTCTTTGTGGTCTCATCGTCTGGTGAAAGAATTCATGAAGGGACTGTTGAGATCGTTCCCGCCGGTGAAGGCTCCGGCCCCGGCGTGGGAGCTCAACGTGGTGCTGACCAAGCTCATGGGACCTCCGTTCGAGCCTCTGCACTCAGCTCCGTTGAAGTTCTTGTCATGGAAAACAGCGTTTCTGGTGGCCATCACCTCCGCACGACGGGTGGGAGAGATCCAGGCCCTTTCCTGCAAGCCCCCGTACTTGACTTTTCACGACACGAGGGTAGTGCTCAGGACGCACCGCTCCTTAATGCCCAAGGTGCCGTCGGACTTCCACCTCAACGAACCCTTGGTGTTGCCTGTTTTCTTCCCGTCGCCTTCGTCGCCGGCTGAAATGACTTTGCACTCGCTGGATGTGGCTAGAGCGCTGAAGTTCTACGTGGACCGCACAAAGAGTTTTCGGAAGACGTCACAACTTTTTGTGAACTTTGGATCTGTCAATCAGGGGAAGGCTCTCTCAAAGGCTTCCATTTCCAGATGGCTCTCCGGCTGTATCATGTACTGTCATCGGTTGGCAAACCGACCGGTGCCCGGCCGTCCGAGAGCCCATTCCACCAGAGCGATCCCAGCTACCACGGCGTTCCTATCTGGTGTGCCCCTGCTGGATATCTGCAGGGCTGCTACGTGGAGGTCGACGCACACCTTCACGAAATTCTACTGCGTCGACCGGTATTCCAGGGAGGAGTCCAGGGTCGGCCAGGCAGTGCTGCGCAACCTGTTCGCTTAAGGTGAGCCTGGTGAGGAGGTAAGAGATGCTTAATGTTGAGTTGTTTTATTGCTTAATGTTGAGCCTGTTGCCACCTCCCGTGATTGTGCATGTATGTACTGCTATGTATTCTTTTATTCATGAGCATGTGAATCAATGCCAGACCCCATGCTGGAGAAGGAACAAGTTACTTACCTGTAACTGTTGTTCTCCAGCATGGGTCTGGCATGGATTCACATGCGAACCCTGCCGCCTACCCCTCTGCGGCTCTTCACTTGGTCATACTGGCACTTCACGTACTTCCAAATCTGAGGATGGCTGCCAGAGGCGGGGCTTAGGGAGATGGCAGTCATTGGCTGTGGTCAGTATGACGCAGAGATCAGTGATTGGTTACTACTACGAAAGACAGACAGAAACAAAACTGACACTGATTTTTCTTTACCGAGGATTCCCAGCCTGACGACGGGGAATATTCATGAGCATGTGAATCCATGCCAGACCCATGCTGGAGAACAACAGTTACAGGTAAGTAACTTGTTCCTTAGTTGGTAAGAAACTGCTGTGGTTTGAGCCCCTAATGTGGAGATGTGAAAGTTGCAGGTCTGAATATTGCCAGTGTCAAGGATCTCGTCCTTATATGGTCAACACTATTTTCTCAGAAGGACGAGAGCATTTAACGCCCGTTTTCATTTCTTCGATAGTGTATTCCTATGTTGCTAACCCTACAAAAAATGCCCACTTGTTATTTCTGAATAAGTGTGCGGTGGGCAGCGTTAATCACCAAGATAGGTGGGAGCAGGTCACCACAGTAAAGTGAAGGATAGAATGAGCATGTCGTCTGAATTCTCGTCTCCGAGAAGGACTGATATGCACCGGTCGGGAATAAAAAAGTATTAATTAAAATGCTGCAAAGTGCTAGCTTTTAAGGTGCTCTAATTACAAGTCCCTTTGAAGTTATGAATTAAAACACTCCTACCAGAATGAGAGGGGTTAGGATTAGGCATAGCTTTGTTAAACCTTGTCTTGCCTACCTTTCTGTACTTGTTGTAGCCTTCGGGGCATGTTCTGCAAACTTTTACTGAATATGTTTGTCTTCCAAACATAGGGTGGTGTGTTTTTGAAAGGCTGCCTTTGCCCTGTTCGCCTTACAAAATTTGTCTGGGCTAATTGTTAGTCCTGGCTTGTGCAGTAAATGTACAGTGGTCTACTGCTCCTATGGATTGGGGAATTGCATATACTAATTACCGACTAATTTTGGTTGTTTGATCTTTTGATCACCCCAGTTGACCCACTCCTGAAGGTGGCCGACCTTTTTATTTCCAATTAACATTTGCATAATGGTCGGGTGATGCAACTGCTCGACTAAAGGGGAGACCCCTACCTCACCATTCTCCCCTATATCCTTCCCTTCGTACCTTCTGTTTTCCCCTTCTCATGGAGTTGTCCCCTGCACCCCACTTTCTAGACCTGCATCTATCCCTAGTTCTTCTCCACCACTCCTACCCCACCTCTCCCAGTACCCTTGTCACCATGGAACCTCCTGAATTCCATTTTCTGCCTCGCCTCCTCTGCTATTCCCTTTTCATATACCCTGCCCCAAATTCCTCTCTCCCCCTATCCCACTTCCTACCCCACCTCACTCCCGTTAGACCTCCTCTTTCCCCCTCCCGCTCCACTCCCTGCCCCCACCTTACACCTGTGTTAGCCCTCATTTGCCCTCTAGTTGATCAAAGTGACATGTCGACCAGCTTTACCAGTCGGCCAGTCTAGCCTGTGGACCGGTTTGATGACCTGGTTGGCCTAAATATATGCTTGGAGTCGATTTGGGGACCAATTACCCTTCTCTTTTAATTAGTAAGTAAAAATAAATACAGCTTCCTTTCAGCAGAGATTGGAAGAACAGTGTGGCAAAATGTATCTCCTGCCTGCTTCACCTGCCTAGGAGGAGGCTATCCTGTACAGCAAAACACAAGACACTACAAAGAGCATTGCCATGTCTTGGAAGTAGGGCTGTAGATAAGCAGAGCAGCAGGTTGCTTTACTTCCTTAAAAAAGCAAATGCAGCCAGGAGTCCTGCTTTTTAATTGTATTATTATTATTATTTTGTTTTTGGGGGGGTCTATCCAAAACATTATTTTCTTCTTTTACCCTGACGTTGGGGATATGCACAGACATGGGTCTGCCCCCCCAGGGATCAACCCTTAGCCTCTCCTGTCAGTCCTTTTCTCCACGCATGATGGGACTGGACCCCCTCCTTCAATTTTTCCTTTTTTTGATGTCTTCCCTCTTGTGCCCTAGGCTTTAGGTGTTCAGTCCCGCTGCCTATGCCTTCTCAGCATTCTCGTTCAGAAGAAGGTTAAGACATTGGGAGTTGTTCTTGACAAAGATCTCTCAATGAAATTTCATGTCTCCAGCATCAAATCAAGCTGTGGTCTTATAAATAAGAGAATAGGATGCATTCGCTCATTCATATCACAAGAGAACTGCGCTCTTATTTCCACCGCACTAATTAATTCTAGATTGGATTACTGCAACAGCCTCCTACCGGGCACCACAGCTCTCAACATCCAATCACTACAAGTGGCTCACAATAATGCTGTGCTCAATATCTTCCCTCAGTCCCGTCGCACACACATTTCCACCTTTAGGAAAAAACTTCATTGGCTCCCCATTAAACACCGGATAACCCATAAGATATTAACCACGACTCATAAATGCCTTAGTCTCAGCAGTCCCACCTACCTGTCAGACCGTATAAGCATTAAGGCAAACATTAGGAACCTTCGGTCATCCTTGGCCATCATTCTCAAACAGCCCAAAATTAGGACAGCTAAATTTGGTGGCACAACTCTTGATGCACAGGGACCCCTGCTCTGGAACAAACTTCCAGCCCAGATGCGGCAGATTCAGAACTACTCCGTCTTCAAACGCGCCGTAAAAACCCATTTGTTCAATATGGAATAACTCCTTGACCTTTCTACTTCTCTGCTCTATTTAGGCTTCTCTATATGTTTGTCTGTCCTGTTAAGTTTCTATGTGCACCCTGAGGCCTACGGGCATGTTGGCGCTTTATAAGAATTAAAATAAATAAATAAATAGTTCTACCTGCAGCCGCAGTGAGTACCACATCTCAGCAGCAGACCCCCTACTCCCTCCCTCTGGTGTGCTGTGACCCAATCGACAATTTGGTTTAGTGTTTGTGCCGTGATGCCCTTTTGAGGCAGACAGCCACACAGAGGCTTCATCGCGGGGGTAGCCTTTTCTAGTGCTCCACCTTGTCACTTGCAGTAATTCCTTGTGGAAAAGAAGCAGATGTGTGACGCAATCTTTTAGAGCACTCAGAGCTGATGATCTGTTCCCGAAGGTCACCAGTGTCAGGCGCAACCCTAGAATGACTTGGAGGACCCCTCATCCGAATGTCATTTTGGGGGCAACCCTGAGGCTCCCTGCCAGTGTGCTAATATAGGGGGGAAACCTGGTGACCACCTTGTAGCAGCTAAATCTGCAGGGAAACCCTAAGGAGATCCCTACATTTGCTAAGTCTAGGACCATTCCTGAGATTCCCCATCTCGAGGCAAACTTGTCCAGAGTGACAGGCATTCAATGCAAGCTGGTGGAGGAGGGGGGCTCCTAAAGGCAATTAGTTTCTGCCGACACATGGTTCTTTAGAAAGTGGCGCCTTTCACGGTGTGTTCTAAGAAGGGCCTGGAAACTCATACAGATCCACTGCAAGACATTGTTCCTCTCATTCTATCTCCTCTCAATGAACAGACCCATTTTAACTGAGGCAGAAATGGTCAGCCTCCATGAAAATGTCTCCACCCCCTCTCCTCCCATAGTTTTGCGACTCTCCTCTTCCCCCTGCAGTTTGGGGACCTGTGTTTACACTGGCCCTTTTGTCTTCCTGTTTCAGTGGACTCCTGGACAAGATCTGTGTCGCCTCCACTGCCTGCTCAACCCTCCCAGAGGAAAAAATGTTCTCCAAATTTCAGTTCTTGATGCATTTACAAACCATGAGGAAGTACATAAAGAGCTCATAAAAGAGCTTCTATTTCACCATAATACTTTTATTTGAAAAGTCCCCATTCGTACCCATATTGGTGGGTAAGAGGTTAGCCAAGGATGCTAGGGCCAGCCACATTCAGTGTGAAGCAGGCCCCAGGAATGGTAGTGCGAAGATCAGACGAGTTTGGCTCAAGAGGCAAATACTGAATAGTCGTGTTTGGCTCAAGATGCCTAAAGTGATTTTGAGGAGTAGGTTTCAGTAGAGGTAAACAACTCGTCGGACAATAATGGCTCCCTTCCTAAGCTATGTAAAACCATCCAAAGAAACTCTGTGGGCCCTGCTGACTTTGTTCAGGTCAACACTCAAGTTTCTAGTCTGTTGCAGTCTCCTGACTTGAAAAACTATTGACAACTCATGAATCAACATCAAGTGAAAGTGACTACGATGAAGAATCATCTTCAGAGACTTCTGCCGAGGACTCAAATGTAATGCAATTGTCTATAAAGGAGTCGGCAGGCTCCTTAGAAGCCACAATCGAAGCTCTCCTGCTGCTATTATCAAACAATTGCGAAGGCACCCAACTGCCGGAACGATTTGAGGCATAAAACGCTGCACCAATACATGGAGAAGACACTGATGATAAATAGCAACCACAAGGGGCGGTTGGGAGAGGTGCCTCAAAACATTGATGGTGGTCCCAAAAGTTGGCCCGGGAGAAAACAGGGACCGGACCCAGGCTCAGTAGAGGGGATGGAGATGAGGGGAAAAAGCCATGGTGTAATGGCACTAGGTGAACCTCTATAGCCTACCTGTGGAGTTTGGCTGAACCGTGTGGAGGAACTATGCCCGGCAAAACAGGTGTTTGGGCCAGCTCATGGAAGAAGGGCATCCTTTTTTTTCATCTCATCCTCCTTCCGAGTGGATCCTCATCACAATCCTGCTATTTGGTGAGTGAATCTGAGAGCTGTGCACTCGAGGCTTTCTTGGTGGAAAATGCACATATTAATACCCCTCCATCACCACCCAGGAGCACTCGACATAAAGGCCCTTCCCCTCCTAGCAAAAGCTTTTTGCCCAACCCTCCACAAACAAAGGTGACGACAATACCACAGAATCAGGGAGGTGACCGAAGTGGGGGTAAAGGCAGCAGAAAAAAGAACCATCATCAAGGATATGGGCAACAGCATGGTTAGAAGGGTGCACCGGCAATGCCCGATGGATAAGTGGGTTGCTTATGGTACGAATGGAGGAAAGATCTCTCGGGGCACCCAACTGCCGGAACGATTTGAGGCATAAAACGCTGCACCAATACATGGAGAAGACACTGATGATAAATAGCAACCACAAGGGGCGGTTGGGAGAGGTGCCTCAAAACATTGATGGTGGTCCCAAAAGTTGGCCCGGGAGAAAACAGGGACCGGACCCAGGCTCAGTAGAGGGGATGGAGATGAGGGGAAAAAGCCATGGTGTAATGGCACTAGGTGAACCTCTATAGCCTACCTGTGGAGTTTGGCTGAACCGTGTGGAGGAACTATGCCCGGCAAAACAGGTGTTTGGGCCAGCTCATGGAAGAAGGGCATCCTTTTCAGGTCTGCACTACATTAAACTGGTAAAATTATATCCCACAGGCAACAGCCCCTTCTTAAAGCGTTTGAGGCTACTGGAGTTGCTGCATTTAATCCCAGAGCTCAAAGCCATAACAAGGAAGGATTTAAGTACACTGAAGTTACCAGCTTGCAACAGTGTTTCTAACTGGGTGTTGGTGAATTTTGAATCTTCATTTGTCCTGGAAAGTGTTTGTAAAAGTGCAGGGGCTTTTGAAGGAACTGGGTTTTGATTTAATGATTTTGCACCCTTTGCCCAGTTGCATCACCCATTGATAACTATGACTCCTACCAGTCCAATGGGCTGGGGGGAGGGTCTGGCCAGGGCAGGCAGAAGGGGCATGGGTCTCCGGTCAAACAGGCACTACACTGACCAATAGATGGGGAGGAACGGGACTGCCTGCAGGTACTTTCTTGGAACTCGAGGGGCCATGGTTCCTTCATGAACTACCCACCTGCACTGGAGGCGATAAGGAAGGCACAAATATTTTATTTACAAGAAACCTGGTTAACCTTGCACTGGACGGATTTTCTACCTTGTTTAGACCCTCACCATGTCCAGAAAAGGGGCGCCCAAAGGGCAGACTCTGCATAGGTGCTAGAACATGCATGTGCCTTACTGAATATCCACCCTTTAAGTTCCACCAGAATATACTCTTTGGCCAGATCCCTAACCTAAACCCTGGAGTAAGGGCTACATTAGTAGTAATGGTTTACGATCCTCCGGGTGGTGAACAAACCGCAGGACTGAGGAGAGGTACTGATAGACACTCTCTGGAACTGGTCCATAAAATTCCCAAAGGGTGGCATTATACTGACTGGGATTTTAATGTAGATTGTGTGCACCCTAGACAGGAATCTAAGCTAACTGGGAGGAAGGGATTGGACCCCAGGACTAGGGGTTGGTGTGAGGCTTTAGAGGAGTTGGATCTCTCCCCACTGAGGGCCAAGGAGGGCGAGAACCAAACTACATGGTCTAACAGTATTTATCACAGTTGCATTGATTTTATTTTTGTGAATGCGATCATTTTGAAATACCTGCCAGACCTGATAACTATTCCAGCGCACACTAGTGACCACATCATGCTTAGTATGAAGTGCGGGTTACAAATAAAAAAGTTTCCTATTATTGGCAGGGGAAACCCGACGGTGAACCCCTAAGGCAATAGGCTTTGGTGGATGAATTCTAGAACTGGAACGTTTCGATCTGACCCTAAAAGAGTTAGGTTAGGATGAGGTTAAGCTTCTGACGCATTGTGATTGGGAGTTGGGTAGAATGGTGTCCTTGTTCTCCCCTAACACTGGACAGGGCTCTATGGCACACCCCTTGGCTAATGAATGTAGAAGGTTTGACATTGGCATTGCCAAGAAAAAGAAGAGTCTAATGCCCTGATTCACAAAATTAAACAAAGTAACATCTTACCAGAGGAGAACAAGAAAAAGTTACTGGTTACCGCAAGGCTGATGTTTAAGTCTTGGCTTAGATGTTAGACATGGAATAAACTCTGCTGCTTGGAAGTTCATTAATGACCTCGTACAAACAAATAATTCCAAGACATTCTGGCATTTGATTCATATTAACGAGGCAGGCAGGGCTGTAATGGGAGTTAATAGTGTAACAGAGGCTGAATGGGGCGTATTTATTCAGGAGAACTTCTGGTTGGATTCAGAAGTGAGAGAAGAAGGGGTGGGGGGACCGTTGTATGCAGTCTTCATTGGTCACTAATTGCGTTAAGGAAATTGATTTGTAGGGTATGATAGAATGAAACCCTCCAGGGTCAATGGCCCAGATGGTCTGTCTAACGTGGTAATCAGGAGCAATCCGATTTTCTGGGGCTCACTGTTGCAATATTTCTTTCTACACATATGTAATGAGGGAAGCATTGCATGTACGTGGAGGAGTTTGATACTCATCCCTGTACACAAGAAAGGTCCCCATAATCTGCTGGCCAACTTTAGACTTCTGGTGATATTAGACTGCAGTGCAAAGCTATATGCCTCCATTCTCCTTTCTCTTTTGACTGACTGGGTGAAGAGGGAGGGGCTTTTCCCCTTTCACCAGACAGGCTTTAGGAAGGGGAGTGGAACAATTGATCCCATATGGGCACTTCTGACTCTAATGACAGACATGTACTCCTATACAGGACCTGCTCTGTACCTCGTCTGTGTAGACTACTCTACAGCCTTTGACAGCGTAATAAGGTCAAGGCTGTGGGAGAAGCTGGAAGGGTGGGGTATAGATGCTTCTTTGCTGTATTTCATCAAAGCACTCTACTCTGACATGGAGGTGAGGGTAAGAACACCTCAGGAAGGAACCCTTACCAGGGCCTTTGAAACCAACTGAGGGCTCAAGGAGGGGTGCCCTCTGGTCCCCTTGCTTTACAATTACTCTGCATCAGAGTTAGCAGTAGCACTTAGAGGGGTCTGTAATTTCCTACCTCACTACGCTAATGAAGCACTCCATTGTATTAC